>NW_011494861.1:16986303-17010632 GCF_000754665.1 Bison bison bison
CGGTAGTTTGAGCATTCTTTGGCATTGCCTTTCTTTGGGATTGGAATGAAAACTGACCTTTTCCAGTCCTGTGGCCACTGCTGAGTTTTCCAGATTTGCTGACATATTGAGTGCAGCACTTTCACAGCATCATCTTTCAGGATTTGAAATAGCTCAACTGGAATTCCATCACTTCCACTAGCTTTGTTCGTAGTGATCCTTTCTAAGCCCACTTGACCTCATATTCCAGCATGTCTGGCTCTAGGTGAGTGATCACACCATCGTGATTATCTTGGTCATGAAGATCTTTTTTGTATAGTTCTTCTGTGTATTCCTGCCACCTCTTCTTAATAGCTCTGCTTCTGTTAGGTCCATACCGTTTCTTTTCTTTATTGAGCCCATCTTTGCATGAAATGTTCCCTTGGTATCTCTGCTTTTCTTGAAGAGATCTCTAGTCTTTCCCATTTTGTTGTTTTCCTCTATTTCTTTGCATTGATCACTGACGAAGGCTTTCTCTTCTTTAAGCCTAATTACAGGATTTTAATTCTATCCCTATTGAATTTCTCTTTGTTAGTTTTAGCCATTCCTAGAATGTATAGCAGAGAAGGCAATGGCACCCCACTCCAGTACTTTTACCTGGAAAATCCCATGGATGGAGGAGGCTGGTGGGCTACAGTCCATGGGGTCGCTAAGAGTCAGACACAACTGAGCAGCTTCACTTTCACTTTTCACTTTCATGCATTGGAGAAGGAAATGGCAACCCACTCCAGTATTCTTGCCTGGAGAATCCCAGGGACAGGGGAGCCTGGTGGGCTGCCATCTATGGGGTCACACAGAGTTGGACACAACTGAAGCAACTTAGCAGCAGCAGCAGCACACTGTATAGAGATAGTTTGAGTCCTGGTTCTGCTATTTTGTCCATAAACTTGATAAGCAAGCTTTCTGCATCTTTATCTAAGTCTTGATAAAATAGATACAATAGAGCCAAAGATGAAAACCTTCAACATACTACAAGATGTTTTCACAGTATTGATATAATCCGATCTTAGGTATGGTTGGCCAACTCACCAGGATGATAGCTAAAAATATTATGCTGTCCTCAATTTTCCATTCAATCCACAAGAGTATCAAGGCAAATGTTGTCTAGGACCTTGCTCTATCTACAGTATTGATCTGACTAATGTTACCTTATCATTTGGAAATTGAAGAAGGAAATGGCAACCCACTCCAGTATTCTTGCCAGAAAAATCCCATGGACAGAGGAACCTGGTGGGCTATGGTCCATGGGGTCACAAAAGAGTCAGATATGACTTCACAATTAAACAACAACCACCATCTGGAAACAGGGCTCTACTTAACATGCTTTGTTCTCAGAGAACCTATGCTAGCTTCCAGTAATTTCTACCTCTCATCTGAGACCTCATCGAAGATTTGAATGGCAAATGATTTTAGAATTTCTATGGTAATCATTATCAAATTCCCCAGACTATACAAACTGGAACCCACATTCTTCTATGAAAATCCAGATTTTTCTCATGTCTAATTTTCTGGTTTCTCCCCTTAATCATTTTTAAATTGTAGTTTTTATGAACATTTCTAAAAGTTTCTTCAAAATCCTGGGTGTGAAGTATGTCAGGTTTGGAAACTTTTAAAGCCTCCAAGTGACTGCTTACTTTTTGTTTGTTCAGTGTGAGTCTCAGGATCATTTTAACAATATTGATTCTATTCTCTTCTACTGAAAGATCTTGTCTTTTTGGTAAAGAAACAAAATACTTCAGTGGTTCTCTTTTCTTTTCTCGTCTTTAACCTTGCACAAAGTTCCTCAAGCAGTGAGCCTGTCTTTTTAATTCTGAGCATAGCTGCTAAAAGCTTTTGTGTTGTCTCTGGCATTTTTCTGAAGCCTCTGCTCATTCTGAGCTTTAGTCTTCCTGGCACTTTTCCTACAGGTTTGTGATACTCTTCTGTATTTGTCCTTGGCTTGTTTTTCTCCTTTCATCTTTTATACATGATCTTTTAATAAATGAGTTAATCGAAGAGCTTTCTGGGCAGCCTCACTGCTACTTCAGGGTACCACTTCATTTTCCTCTTCTTTCCTCAGAAACAATGCTGTCGCTTGTCCACTTCTAGAGAGGAAGAATGAGGTCCACAGACAAGCACAAAGCAGTGAAATCATCACCTTAGCGAAAATCTCCTTCCATGCCAGCTCCACTTCCTGTGGTTTGTTTCTGCTTCTTCTCTTCTATTCCCTTCATCTTTGGGGAGGCAGGATGTTCCAGAGAATAGAAGGAAACTGAACTCACAGATGCAAAGGACTTTCCAGCTTCCTTCAGCATTTCGGTCCTATGATTTGCAGGGTTTTATGGGACTAAAGGGGAGAAGGAAATGGCAATCCACTCCAATGTTCTTGCCTGGAGAATCCCAGGGACGGGGGAGCCTGGTGGGCTACCATTTATGAGGTTGCACAGAGTCAGACATGACTGACACGACTTAGCAGCATGAGACTAAAGATACTTACTGGATCCTAGACGGGGAAACCATAGAAGCCATCAAATCGCTGCATTCAGACCTTAGAGAGATGACAAAACCTGAATTCCAAAATGTGTGTGTGTTGCGGGTGGGTAGGGGGGAACTGGTTGAAACTGTCTGTTTTTCATTTCCTCCCATGTTAAACCTGGGATTTTTTTATGATGGCTTGGCATGCAGAATGGCACAGTTTAGAGTAACCTCACTCTGGAGACCCTCATCCTAAGTGTCTGTTTTTTCTGTTTTTCAATGACTGTGATCCATTGTGCAAGTGATCCATTGGCAGGAAAATGAGAATAGACCAGCTGAGTTGCATGCTATGCCTAGCATACTGGAAGTTCTTTTGCTCTCCTGAGCCACTCTTCAAACACTGAAATGTGAGAAAACTCTTACGACTTCCTGCCATCAACAGTGGGAGGGCAACCAGAGAGCTAATGACATAGTACACTGTAAATCTCTTGGATAAAGAAAAGGCGGCATTATATTTTGTATGTCTAGCAGTGCTCATATCCAGTAGGTACTTGCAATATGCTAGCTGTTCTTTTACTCAAAGGCTATATTGTTATTTCTATTTCTCTAAATAATATCTCTAGTCCATTTCCCCTTAGTACTGAGGAAGCCTGATGGAGATTTTATAAATTCAGTGGCTACCAGGCTCCCACCCAAGATGACTGCCTTCACCATCATTAAAGCATGCCCCATTTAGACACATTTATATGCCCAGGCCCCTCATATAGCTAGTGAACCCTAAGTGCTAAACAGATTTGTCCTGGACTTGGAGCCTGAGCCTGTGGAGTGAGGCTCAGATAATTTAAGTGCCTCTTGTAACAGAAGGCAACTAGAATTCAATAGAGATAAATGTAAAATATTGAACTAGGGAGTTGAACCATCAGCAGGGCAGGATTCTAAATGGAAAGGTTATGGCTGAATGACTAAGCAGAAGAGAACACACAACACACCCAAGGATTCTTGCAGAAATACAAGTCCCTGGTGGATCCTGCAGAGAAGAAGAGAGAAGATGCTGCAGAATAGTACAGCCAAAGGAGAGCCACCTGGACTCAATGGGTGCTGTGGCTGGGGAGTATCCTTCTTGGTGTACACTGGCTGCCGGGGGCTGGACGAATTTGGCCGGTGATGTGAATCTGCCAGTTTTTAGTTTTTATTGTGAAGAGTCAATATTGCTTTTTTCTCTGCCAGGCCCTAAACACCAGAAATAAAATGTCTAATGGTAGCCTGAGGCGTTGGTTGTGTCTACTTAAAAAGACAGCCACTCAGGTTGGTTAATTCAATCAAATGTCTGGCCAAGTTCCACAAAGAGGTCGATAGAATTCATTGTTTGACCAAATGGACAGGCCAAATCAGGGAGCATGATAGATCCCACTGCCCCACAGAGCATCAGCCCAACAAGGCACTGTATTAGAGCACGAAGGGTTGTCCTGGGTGTCTGTGAATTTTCCTTGTGAGAGCCTGTTTCATTGTCCATGAGCCTCATATACATCCAACATGGCTTCCCCTTTCCCCTCCTTTAAAGTATGTTTTCATAGAATTCACTGAAGGACAGGGACTTGCTCTTTTTCGACTGGCCACACCAGGAAAAGAAAGATGGAATGGGGAAAACCAGTTAAAAGGCATGGATAAACATAAGCTGGGATTAAAAAATTTTTTGAGTTGGCCCCCAAACCTCTTGGGACCCCAAAATCACTTGCACTGCTTTCTAACCAAGGTCCCCCAACTCTTAACATATTAGCGGACCCTTTAGTAAGTACTTCAGGCCTTATCTAATATCTATTTAAGGCTCCTCAAGTAGCTCACCAAAGGATATTGTAGACATACCAGTTATTAACCTTGATGGTAAAAGGGGCTACATGTCCATTTCTCCCTTTGTCAGCCTCCTCTGACCCCATTTTGAGAGCTTCCAGTTCCCAATGAAGAGAGAATCCATCAGTGAAAGGAGGGCAGCTTTACAAAGCTCTGCACAGGGTTGACATATATACTAAGCCCTTTTGGCCCAATTTCCAGATTCATTGCTTGGTTTTGGCAGGAAACAACATGCAGGCTTCTGCTAGGAGGATGCTTTGCTGCCTGAATGCGTGAGAAAGAGGAGCCAAGGCTCCGGCACCATCCACAAGAACTCTGCCCTGCCCACTCGCAGGAAAGGATCGCTTGTTTTCTAATAATCAAGAGCAAGGGGACCCTTTCTGATGTGTTGACCAGGCTGTAGAGTGTTTCTCTTACATCTGTGTATTGCAGCAAAGGGTTTTCTTTAAGTCTCATGTCATCCAAGGTCCACAAAACCTTCTGAAAGAACTGGGCTCATCTGCTTTCTTCTGTCACTTTAGAGGCAGGTGTGCACCAAATACTCATTCTTTAGACCAGAGTCACATAAACCTTTCCAACTAAAGAACCAGTTGTTGATTTAGACAAAGATTAGCAAAAGCACAGCTTCCCCAGTGGCTCAGCTGGTAAAGAACCTGCCTGCCAGTGCAGGAGATGCAGGAGAGATGGGTTGGATCCCTAGGTCTAGAAGAGCCACTGGAGGAGGGCACAGCAACCCACTCCAGTATTCTTGCCAGGAAAATCCCACAGACAGAGTAGCCTAGCAGGCTATGATCCGCAGGGTCACCAAGAGTCAGACACAACAATGAGCACACATGTAGCAAAAGTACGGTTATTATCTTTAAAGGAACCGCAAGAAGACCTGTAAATAATAAGGGATGGAGCAGGAATCTGACTGCTCACTGAGGTCCTGACTTCCTCAAGGCATTTGAAAGGTACCTATGACTTCCCCATCAGAGACCCTTTGTCTCCCTCCTGCCCTGCCTCCCGGCTCATGGCTCATCTTCCCACTGAAGGAGGGGGTGGGTGGCTGGCTGGCTGAGAAGGGCATCCCTGGATTCAAACCCGGGAGACCAGGGGCTTTCCCATCAGCATTCAGCTGTTAGACTTTCTTGAGCTGTTCTGTGCTTGACAGGAGTAAAGAGAAACGTCATTTTCAAGAGCTTTAGAAAATCTCAAAAATCTCTAGAGTAGTGGTTCTTTATTAATTCGCTTAATCAGTAAATTGCATAATTAATATATTAAATGGTACCTAGAGGCCCAGAATATTTAAAAGGAATTTTTTCTTGGTTGGATATTTTGCTGGTGATTTTAGATACCACTGGTAACAGCTCTAGAATTTCTGTGTAGGAGGGGCTTAACGTTGCAGTTAGGCTTGAAGGAGAGGTTTAGGGAACAAAACTGAGACTGAATGTTTATTTGGGGTGGTTTGTGGCTCAGACGGTAAAGAACCTGCCTGCAGTAAGGGAGACCTAGGTTGATCCCTGGGTTGGGAAGATCCCCTGGAGAAGGGAATGGCAACCCACTCCAGGATTCTTACCTGGAGAATCCTATGGACAGAAGAGCCTTACGGGCTATAGTCCACGGGGTTGCAAAGAGTCAGACGCGACTGAGCAACTAACACTTTGAGAGGGGAAACAGGATGAGATTGAGGTCACTCCCAAATATCCCTGTGGTCTGAGCCCTCCTGCATCCATGCTGCTCTGCATCACACCTGTAAGTCCAGATGGCTTTGTGAGAGCACCCATCTCTCCCCTTCTTCCCCACAGCCCCCATCCTTCTCTTCTTTCTCTCTTGATTCCCCGTGTGGCATTTTGCCTCTTCAGCTCTACACCTGCAACTTTGCCCTTTCCCTCATCACTAACTTCATTTCAAAATCTGTCTTCTCTTGATCTCAATCTAGTAATGACCAGCCAGAAGGCAGAAATGCCCAGGGGACTGCCATAAAACCAGAATTACGATGTAAGAGCCTAGGCTAAAAGCTGAGATCACTTTTCTATTTTGAGAGCCTTTGTTTTAGGTGGTTCAGCTCATAAAGAATTCTGGACCTTAAAGGAATCACAAAAGTTTTCATTTCTTTTCCTTTTCACAATCAGGAAGAAACAGGGTGATGCTGTGAAACCAGACATTGTGTTTCTGAGGTCCCTGCCTTTCTAAGGAGCTGGGACCTCTTACATTTTTCTGGAACTCTCTTGACTTGTTAGTCTTCCTCTCCCCAGTAGAGGTGGAAATGGTGAGTCTGCAACCAAGGTCAGACACACCAGTGGAAGATGAAAACGGTAGACTGATCTTTATAAATACACAGTATTGGATTTGAAAGGGCTCGAACTCGGTCAGCAGTCACAAAGGGTAAAGGCACTGAATGGTAATGCAACTCCATGAAGTAGTTTTTCCCTGTTATGTGACACTGGAAAATTTTCTCCCCGGAACCACTGAGTGAGGGAATAAAAACTCTCATGTGCTGCTTGTACAATGTTTCTGGAGTGTAATTTGGTATCATGTGTCAAAGCACACATCCCCTTGACCCAGCCTTTTCTTCCAGGATCTTACCTTTGTAAAGCAATTTAAAAAATGCACAAGGTTTATTTATAAAGCTTTGGTAGAGATACTGAAAAATAAAAATAATCTAAGTGTTTATAGAGTCCAGTTAAGTAGATGATGGTGCCACATACAATGGAATACTGCTTTGCTGCTCTGTATCACACCTGCAAATCCAGATGGCTTTGTGAGAGCACCCAGCCCTTCCCTTCTTCTTTTAAATGGTTATCCATTTAAGATATAGCAGTTTGTACATGTCGATTTCCCCATCCTTCCCCTCAGCAACCATAAGTTCATTCTCTAAGTCTGTGAGTCTGTTTCTGTTTTGTAAAGAGGTTCACTGGTACCGTCTCTTTTTAGATTCTGCACGTAAGGAATACCATAGGTATTTCTCCTCTAACTTACCTCACTCAGTATGACAATCTCTAGGTCCATCCATCTTGCTGCAAATGGCATTAGTTCATTCTTTTTAGTGCCTGAGTAATAGTTACAATGGAATACTGTTAAATCATTAGAACGAATTATATATGTTGACATGAAAATATGCATAAGAAATCGTTGAGCAGGGTCAGAAGGCAGAAAAGATATGACTGTAAACTCAGTCTTGGTCCTCAAAAAGGATGCATTTTAATCACAGATGGTTGACAAGGAGAATCTTGAATAGGCTTTGAAAATGAAATAAAATTAGAGCATGGTTGGTTGTTTTGTTTTTTATCCTCCAAGAATCCTTGTTGTTTGATACAAGTTCCAAATTACTCAGCATCAAGCAGAGCGAGAAGAAAATAAAGAAGACTATATTAGGTTGGGAACATCTCCCTGAATAATCGAGAGTTCATTATGGACTCTGAGTACATCAAAATCCAATTAATTCATTAGCTCGGCACTTGCATTTTCCTTCTTCCCCCCCTCGGCTGCCAGCCTTTTACCCTATGATGTAGTTTATTAACAACCCCAACATGGAGGTGACAGGGGAAATAAAAAGGAGATAAAATCCCAGTAAATCCATTTTGTTGCTTATTAACCAGAGACTCAGGTGGGTGGTGAAGGCAGGTGGCACTCAAAACACCGTGTCTGGGTGGCTCTAATTAGATGAGCAGTGTCTGGCACACAGTAGGGCCTCTGTGATGGGCATCCCATGGATTCTGAATGAGGGAATCTGCTCTTAGACTTTGGAGCCATAGGCCCCCAAACAACATGCTCTATTCTGCTGATTACCTGGGATTTCCAATAAGAAAGACAGTTCAGCCAGAAGGGGTTCATGCTCTACGGCCCTCCTACTCCAGACTTCTCTCCAGGGACAGGACTCCTCCTGTCCCTTTGGGGTCTCTGAATGACATTAAGGCTCCATGTAAATGGCCTGATGCAGGCGTTTGAAGGAAGTGTTCTCATGATCCGATTCCCCCAAACCAACACTGCACCTACTGTCTATGCCATTCCTCCATAATCCTTTTCCTGCTTGAATATCATAAATCGAAATATTTTTGTTGTCCACAAGGACAAAACAACTCTGATAACTGTGGTCTCTAAAATGGCCATTTTTCAAAGTATTTTTAGAGAATAAAAATACGAAAGGAGACATCATGCATCACACCGTGAAATCATATTTGCAGCTACAGTCCCTATTTGAAATGTGGTACATCTTGTCTGCCATCAGCACCCATGGTCTTATTTTCTTTCCCACACAACCATTACATAAGTTTTTATTTTCTGTCCTGTTTCTCTCAGCCAGAGCTGCATTCTTTTAAGATCTTTCAAGATCTTTAAGATAGCCACATATATCCTGCTACTTTTCCTGTCCAACAAATAATGTGAAAAATGTAAAACCACAGATCTCCCAGCAATTGTGTGTGTAATGATGTTTAATTATGTTTAGAACAATATTAAGTTGAAATTCCTTCAGAGGAAAGAAGAGACTTACATGTGTGTTGTAGAATGGGAAAGGTGTCCTAGGATGAAATAATTATCTATTGGATAATTCACCATACGAGCAACTCAGTGATGACTGGACTGCTGGCTGATGTGCACAATCAAGGTGCCCGTAGACAGGAACTTGCTTCTCAGGAGGTCACGGAGGGCTGTAACCCTCACCCGGGAGTTCTCCCTATCATTTACCTACAAGGGATATTGTGCCATTCCTCAGAGCTGTCGGGTCCTATGTATCGAAAAAGCACCTCAGGGCACAGCAAGGAGAAACAATGCTTGAAGAATCAGCCAGCTTCAACCAGGGTCTACAACAGCCTTGTGGAAACACACCTGTGTGATGTTTAAATCATACCGAGAGCTCTTCCATCTAAGGGGTGGAAAGTGTGATCTCTTGAAGGAAGGGTGGTTCCTTCATTTCCTGGGACCTAGATCCGCATGTGCCTTGCATGAACACCTCTGGCTCAGGGACTCCTTTGCCCCCATTATAAATAACAGTGGAACGAGGGCCCTTTCAGCTGATCTTTTGAGGGTCCTTCAATTCTTTCATCTAAATGAAACGGGGTAGGTATTCTTGTTGGGTTGTTTTCAGTCCCATAGTTCTTGTATTTCTATGATTTAACTAAAAATAATAATTGAAATGAAATGTGAGTATTTTGTCCATATGCCCTAAACCAGGGATGATAACAAGTTAGCAGGTATATTTACAATAACAGGCAAGCATGCATCCTTAGTTGCTCAGTCGTGTCCGACTCTTTGTGACCCCATGGACTGTAGCCCATAAGACTCCTCTGTCCATGGGATTCTCCAGACAAGAATACTGGAGTGGGTTGCCATTTCCTTCTCCATTACAATAACATGAACCTACCCTAAACTTGTGTGAACTAACTGGAGGTGACCTAAGACTCCACACCTGACCTGTGCTTTCGAGGTCAAGGCTCAGTGGCCCAGAGCCAAGTCCCACCAAAGTCCAGCTACAGAGAGAGATGCCTTCTCAAGGATGATTTATAGATTCTGTTGCACATACTGTTACCCTCAGTTTGTAAATGTTTATCTAGCCGTGATGATGAATTTATTTAGTACGATGATGAATCACTATTGCTATCTCTTTAAACAAACAAGCCTGACTTCAGGTTTTCTTTTCCTTGTTAATAGCTAGTTTCTACCTATTTTGTATAATTGTCTGAAGAGCTTTGGGTCCATGGAACTAGCTTGGTGGGTCTTGCTCAGCAATCAATTCATCCTTTTAATAGCTCCCACCTTTCCCACAGAGCTAATGCCTTCATGTTACTGAAGGGGCTGGGGTTTGAAACAGTTCCTATCTCTCTCCATCATCCATCAGCCTTATTTATGCCCTTTGTCTCTGGTTCATGTACTTAAACATGCCTTCCCTTCTCATTGGTCCTTTGGCTTTGATTTTCACCATCTGAGCGTCTGGAACTGGTTATCTGATGTATCCAGCCCTCTGCTTCCTGCCTGGTCCTGGATCAATTGCCAGAGCCCCTACTAAGTTAACCGCATTTTCGATCCGTTTCCACTGAGAAGCACAATGCGGAGAAGAGCAGCGCGTAGGGGATGGAGTTCATGGCAACACTCTTCCTGGGAACTTGAGGCTCTTGAAAGAAGCCATAAAGGCCTCTCTGTAATGAAACGAGGGAGGGCGATTCCACTTTCCTCAGGGCTGGCCTCACAGAGAAGAAAGGGCTTGCCTTCATTTTGATCCTGGGACTAAGTAAAAGTTCCTTTTAAAGGTTCTCTCTCTTGCCCTAGCTGCTCAGTTACTTTTTTTTTTTTTTTTTAGTAAAAGGCTTTTCCCCCCATCTCGGTATTTTTCTTCTAATTCCAGGCCAAGGACTGCCCAATGAAGGGCTCTTAGCTGGCCAGGAAGGAGAGAAAGCACAGCACTTAGAAGGGGGAGAAGAGAAGTCAGGGCCAGACACTTAGTCCTCTCAGGAGATAGTGAAACCTCACCCAGAAGGCTTAGAGAAAATTGCAGCTTAGGGGCTTTCCTGGTGGCCCAGTGGTTAGGACTCCATGCTCCCAATGCAGGGCACGGATTTGATCCCTGGTCAGGGAACAAAGACCCCACATGTTGTAGGGTGCAACCTAAAACAATTTTAAAAAAGAAAAAAAATTGCAGCTTAATTTGACTTGTAGATAACGTCTCTTTTTTCTCTTATTTAATTCCTTGCACACTGTATTGATATGAAAGATGAAGACTACAGAGGTCTGCAAGAATACCCCCCAGCTAGCTCTGCCTCTCCCCACTGTCTGGTCTATCCAGCAGATAGTTGTCCCATAAATGTGCATGCTCACAGCATCCCAAATCCAGTCCCAGAAAGATTCAAGCCCCTTGTATCACTGATGTCAGCCATCACACCTCGCTGATGCTGGGCAAACTACATGTGACCAGATCTCTGCATTCAAGCAGCTTACTGTATAATTGCAGGGACAAGACAGAGACAAATGAAACAAAGAAAACCAGTATAAAGCTATATATCACTCATTGATGAAATTCGTGGTTTTTGCAGTTCCGTTTTGACCAGTACTCATAGACCTGTCATCAATCGATAAAATACTTGCTAGTGATATCATTATGTCATCAGAATTAATAGCACACCATGACTGAGTGTCATTTACTTGTTCATTCAACAAGTACTTATTATGTACTTATTCTAAGTCTGTTTTGCATTTGTAAAGAACTTTACAGTTTGCAAAACACTTTCACACATACCCACTCATTCGATTTTTATTAGGCAGACAGGTTTGTAGGAGATAGACATTGAGGCACAGGAAGGGTACATGGTTTTCCCAAGGTCACTGGGTTATTAAATCTGGAACCCAGAATTGTAATTTCCTCTATCATCCATATGCCCTCCACCAGCCCACCTTAATAGCCATAGACAATGAACATGAGTGTGAGTCTGTGGTTAGTGAGTGTCAAGGTGGGGGCAGCTACGACTTTATGTATCCTACCCACCCCAGCCTCACGCTCAGTGATGGATCAAGAGGCTCTTCTGCAAGTACTAAAAATAAGAATCTTAGAAATTCCCTGAATTTCATATAGATCTGCACATACACTCTACTAGCCCTTAAATTCATCTTCTTTCAGCCCTGACCCTTTGGTGTGGAGAAGACCAAACTCCTGATCTGTGATCTTTGTGAAAGTCTCCAGAGGCCTGGGATAAACTTTGCAAAGTCACCTCAATTTCAGACTGAGGGTTTTGGTTGTCTATACAACTTTCCTCATCATCCTCAAACCCTGATTAAAATGATGATTGAGGGCAGCTGGGGTGGGAGGAGAAAGAAGAAAGTGTTGGGCTTCATACAGGACATTAGAGGAGGGTCAGTGTGTGTGTGTGGTGTTTAGGGTATGGCAGACATGCTGACTTCATTCTATCTTGCAGCTGACTGCACGGAAAGGACTAAGCTCTAGAGACTTATGTATAACAATTCCTCTCCCCATCCATAAAATCAGGAAGTCTAAAGTCAACATCACTTTACCTGAATGTCTTCAGAGGCCAAGTTGCAAAGAAAAGCATCAAGCAGAAGACGCATCATCAAAGATAACCCTGGCACAATATGAGAGTCCAAGAGATAGCAGTACACTGCTTATGGTATCTGCTGGAACATCCATGCCTTCCACTGAATATTTCTGATTAAAAACAAACAAACCTGCAAATGAATGCCCTGAGGTGAGCTGTGAATTGGGTGGGAGATCTTGCTGAGCATGCAGCCCTAATACGGAAAATGCCCTCGCTGTCTGCCACGTGTACTGTATCCACACTATCCCCACCCTGATTGGACACGGCACATCCTGTGGCCACTGCTACCCTCGACACTGAGGCTAATGAGCTTGTACTAGAACAGCAAAATGACCTCAGTGTGAACATACTGCCTCAGTTGCCTGTGTGCAGGCAAAGTTGCTTCAGTTGTGTCCAACTTTTTGCAGTCCCATAGATAGCAGCCTGCCAGACTCCTCTGTCCATGGGATTCTCCAGACAAGAATACTGGAGGGAGTTGCCATGCCCTCCTTCAGGGGGTCTTCCTGACCCAGGAATCAAACCCATATCTCTTATGTCTCCTACACTGGCAGGCAATCTTTACCACTAGTGCTGCCTGGGAAGCCCATATTGCCTCGGTTGGCTTGTTCCAAATGAACAGCAGCCTCTGTCACTTCATTCATTCTGTTAGTCAACAAGCATTGCTCAAGTCCCCTGAGCTAATCAAAGTATACCATAAACAATATGGCATTTGAATCAGAAAATAAATTATTCAGTAATCAAGAGTTCCTTCCTATATTTACTGTCAGAAAATAGAATATGAAACCAGAATAGGTTCGGGGTACTGTAGAGAATGGATCCAAGGGAAAGAAATGGGAAGGTAATGCTCCTCCTGATCTTCTCTTGGTCCTAGGAGTGTACAGGAGAGGGATGAATAACTTTGATGTGAGTCATAACAATCAATAGGTCAATCAAAATGAGCATTGTCATTTATTTGTGATGTTTGTGTTTATTCCAAGTATAAAGCAGCATGCCCATTGTAAGAAATTTATAAAATATGGAAAAGCAAGAAATTGAGATATGTGTATAATATGTACAAATCATATATAATAAATATAACATGAGTGTGCATGCTAAGTTGCTTCTTTGCAACCCTATGGACTGTAGCCCACCAGGCTCCTCTGTCCATGGGATTCTCCAGGCAAGAATACCGGAGTGGGTTGCTGTGCCCTCCTCCAGGGGATCTTTCTGACTCAGGGATCGAACCTGCACCTCCTGTGACTCTTGCATTGCAGGTGGATTCTTTACCGCTGAGCCATCAGGGAATATGTGTATGTAATTGTATGTAGGTATGTGTATGTGTGTGAGTCTGTATATCTCTCCCAATATCTGAAGTTCACCTTTTTATCATTTGGCATATTCTTTTCCAGTATGTCTCACCCCATCTTTCTCCAGCCAGCACATGAAACAAGTTTTTAGATTCATCCATATATAGATGCCTTATGATCACAGTCCATATCCTTTCACCACACCTGCACTTCCGCACATAATTTAGAATTTCTCAAGCACCTCCTCTTTTACCAGGCAAGGAGCTGGTGGGAGGATATATATACCTTAAGAACAGGAGACTTAATTTTAATGCTGAAATAGCTAAACTTAAAAGCGTTGGCTGTAAGATACTGTGTGATTCATCCTGGAGCCAAACGCATTTATGTGGCATTGTGTTTGCCTTTGTTGGAGATTTTCAATGGTCCAGACTGATTGTTTCATTAGCGTGTCTAAGCCAGGATTGACCACAGAAGTATTTCCTACTCCCTGTATTTGTGTATAAGTGTGTACATGCACCCTCGGGACACACTCCCTCCAGTCCCTCAGTGACATTGAATGAGGAGGATTAATTCCATGTTGCCTGGGACCCACTCTCTCTTGTATAGCAGTGCAAGGTTCTGGTTTTGCTGGGACTGTAAGCCCACCCTGCCATCAGCATCCCCAATGCCTTCCAGAGAGTGAACATGTTAGGTACAGAGCTGCCGCTGGAGCAGTAAACAGAGGAGAGCAGAGCAGTAGTGGAGTAATGAAGATCCTTGCTGTTATTTTCTGGAGGGAGAAAGCCTGGCTCCCCTAAGCAAAGTAAGATGGAAAGAAGTTACTAAAGAGTAGCTTGTCTCACCCCCCCAGCCTGACAGCCAGACAGGTGAGTTAGCAAATGCTACATTGTAAGGAATTGCAAGCTATTTTCTGCAAAGTGGGCAAAGACTCTGGGATTAACAACTCTACAGCGTGATAGATGTTGCTAAAGAAGGCCATAAATTACCAGCCATAAACCTGGCAAAGCTTATCCGATTGTATGATGCAGTTGGGTGCTGGCAGATTCCCAGCACAGGCTGGGGGTTGGGGTTTGGGGGCGGGGGCTGATGCAGGAGCTGGCGATGCTTACCACCGGCCGGAGGCTACAGATGGTGAGCTTGGCAGACGACCAGCGTTGGAGGCTGTGGAGGCAGCCAACTGCTGGACCGGCTTTGCCTTCTCTGAACCCCAGTCCCCCATCAGAGATGCTGGAAAAGCCCAGACAAGCTTGGACATGATCAGTGCAAGACCCTAGGCTCCTGCCCCTCCCCTAGTTGGGAGACAGATGGCTAAGGGGGGCTTTCCCTGGACATGATCTCAATTGTGTTTCATCTTAGCCCTTGAGGAGGAGGAGGAGGGATGGTGGGGAGAGGGGTGGAGAGAGGACCTCAAATGACTTCTGCTCCCGACTTTCTCTGCCACGGCTCCCACATCTAATCAAGTATATCTAAAACTGCGACTGTGACAGGGACGTTCAGACCATGACCAGGGCCTCGAATGCCAATCAGTTTGCAGTCAGACCCCAGTCCTGTGCTCATATGCCTGACCCAAGGCTGGTCTTCTCCCCATCCTCTTTTCTCATCTGCCTTTGAGATTTTGAAGAAAGGAGGAAGACAATCAAAGCAGAGGAGAAAACAGAAGAGAGGGGAGGAAAACGAGGATAAAATGGAAGAAAAGATGTGAGTATGAGTGAAACAGACAGTGCTGCCAAAGGAAGGATGACACCCGCCCTTCAGAGGTTCTGTCTCCCCGGACCCCCACCACCAAGTACTGTGTCAAACACAAAGTTGATTAACTACTGGTGGGAGATATGCAGCGATAAAATATGGAGCTACAACCTGCCTTCTTCCCCTTCGGTGTTAACCTGTTATTCATACACACACACAGACCTTTATACACACATTTCAAAAAGTATCCGCTTGCCAATTAATAAAGAACAGTCTCAGTGGGAAGCCAGTGTACAGCCCAGGGAGCTCAGCTCAGCACTGTGTGATGACCTAGAGGGGTGGGATGAGGGGAGGAAGATCTAAGAGGGAAGGGGTATATGTATACACAGAGCAGGTTCACGTTGTTTTACAGCAGAAACAAATACAACATTGTAAAGCAATTATACTCCAAGAGAAAAAAGGAAGAAAGGAAGGAAGAAAGAAAGAACAGTCTAAACAGGTAACGGTGCCCTGCCCTCCCTTCCTCTCCTATGGTGCAGAGAAGATTGTCCAAGCAACACTACCTCTTGTGTGTAAGGCCTACAAAGCTGTCCCTCCTGACGGCTTGGGGTCTAGAGGCCCAGAAGGCAGATTCAAGGCCAATAAAGCACAAAGCTCAACTCTGGATTGAGATAAAGGGTGAGAGCCAATGCTCTCCATCAATGTAAGTATTTATTGAGTCTCTATCAGGTACCAAGCACCATGCCAGCCACCAGGGGTTTAGTGTTGGATAGATCAGACACAGCTCACTCCCCGTGAAATTTAGTAGCTAAGCCCTTTAGAGAAGGCACTGGAGCGAGTCACCAAGTATTTCTAGCTCTCTGCCTTCTGGACACATGGCAGGACCACAGTTTCCGGCCCCTTTGTGTTTCATGGGGCCATGTGACTTGTGAGCAGAGACAGTCTGGGTCACCTTCAAAAGAGAGCTTTATTTCCTTGCCAAATGTAAGATGCTCCTGGGCAGTGATCAAGGTTCAAGTTTCAATGGCAGCTGCTATTACCATTCTGGATCACTGAGTGACTTCAATGAGCATATCTGCTAGCTGACCATAGTGGACATGCAACACGAACTAGAAAGAAACTTCTGTTGCTTTGAGTCACTGAGATTTGGGGGTCCTTTGTTGCTTTAGCATAATCTAGCCTATCCTGGTTGATACTTGCCTCTTAGCAACCAACACATTGATTGAGAATCTACTCTGTGCTTAGAGTGATGGTTGATTTCTTCATGTGCATAACTTCGCTCCTCAAGGAGGTGGTGAGCAGGCGGAGGGTAGAGACTGTGACCCATGAGACAGGGGCCTGGCTCATAGAAGACTCCACAGCAGAAGCCAACCATCACTGGGAGCATGATGCCAAAAACTCAGCTTCTCTGTGCACTGGTGCCGAATCAAATTTCAGAGACAGCATCTTGAGTGAAGTAGAAAAGAGTAGCTTTATTGCTTTGCCAGGCAACGGGGGAGACAGTGGGCTAATGCCCTCAAAACCAAGTGTCCCAATCTGGGGAAGAGAGTGACAAAGTATATAGTAAAAGAGGGTGTGATCAGCTCACAGACATTCTTCTGATGTGCTGGTGAGGTAAGTAGGAAGCAACATCATCAACTTTCAGGCTTAACTGTTCTGGGGTCTACGCACTTGTGGGGAGCATACCATAAGTTTATCCCACCTGGAGGGGGTTTCAGGTGGGAATTATGGAAAATATCTCAAAGATATTGTTGTGTGTATCCGCTGATGGGGAAGCTGGACCTTGCCCCAAGGCTGCTCTTAACTGTTTCTCCCTGGTCTCACATCCCCTCCCTTCCCTAATTAACCACAGCTTGACTGCCCATTGGAACTCAGGGAAGTTCACAGAGGCTGAATGAAAGCTGTTTCCTGTAATTAAAGAAACGAGGGACATGGAAAGTCTCTGTGTCCAGCGGCCCCACAGGGCCCTGCACAGTATAGACCACATGGTTGATTTTCAACCAGTGTGTTGGTAGCTGGTTGGAGTGTACAAATCAGGCTAGGCTGGGTGATGGGACAAAGGTGCAGGATGAACAAAACTCAAAGGAGAGAGAGTGCCTCTGGCTGGCAGGCGAGGAAAGACTTTATGGGGGTTTTGGGCTTAAGCTGAGCTTGAAGGATAAATTAAATTCAGCAAGGAGAACAGAAGCACATAGAGGGTTCTGGGTATGAGAGGGTCCATGCCACAGTGCACCAGAGGGCTAAGCCATGCTTGGGCACAGTTGGTCTAGAAGATGCCCCCATGCAAGCTGTGAGAAAGCGTAGCACCAGAGACAGTGCTGCTAGCTGGGACCAGCTGGGAGAGGGCAGATGCTGGTGGAAAAGCCCATGGAAGCTGCGGGGATGAAGGAAGGAGGTGGGGGAAAGGGCAGGTGACCCTGGCTGGCACAGCTGTAGGCTGCTATTGGAAACATCCTCATCTGGGGACCCGTGTCTTCAGCCAACAGCCATTTTCCCCCCTCCATTCCCTGCCGAAGGTAATAACCTGTCACCAGAGCAAATAAAGTCTGATTTACATGAAATTTAATGCTAAGCTTTTTCCTTTATTCCCCGGCACTGCGGTGGCAGGATGGTAGTGCTGGCACGGCACAGCCTGCTGTGTGCAGCAGCGGGGTTTCACCGGAAAGAAGTTTAAGAAGAAATTACTTTCCTGTGACAGGGTCTATCACTCTGGGCAGGGGGTCCCAGTCAGCTTGGCAACTTCCCACCTGTTTTTCCAGCAAAAGAAGCAAAGTCAGATGGAGAGAGATGGAGGAGGAATGGGGGAGGGAGGAAGAGCAGGGAGAAACAAACTCAGCTTTCCCAAACTCTGGTTCCTGACCCCCAGCCTCGAAGTGACAGTGGCTTGAGTCCCTAAACAGCATCACGGTGACACACACCATCGCCATTGGCATCACACCACCCATGACTAGAGATACCTCTTGAGCATCAGATGTGACCGTGCCAGACACAGAGCTACAAAAGCATGGCCACTACCCCACAGGATTTGCAGTCCACAAGCAGCCACATCTTTATAGAAAAGCATCATTTTCTCTTGACCTCCATCAACACCCCACCTGATCACCCCATGCTTGTAAACACTCCATGAATTTTCCTGCTCTTTGCTAATTGGAATATTTCCACTTAAAATATCTGCATGAATTCTTTCAAGACTCAGCTTAAATGCCACCTCTTCCATGAAGACCTCCTCAGTTCACCATATCAGAATGTCTCCCCTTCCTCTGTGATCCCAGTTCACACTAATTACCTTCATTTGGGGCTTCCCTGGTGGTTCAGTTGGTCAAGAATCCACCTGCCTAAGCAAGACACCTGGGTTTGACCCCTGGGTCAGAAAGACCCCCTGGAGAAGGGAATGGCAAACCCATCTAGTATGCTTGCCTGGAGAATTCCATGGACAGAGGAGCCTAGAGGGTTACAGTCCATGGGGTTGCAAAGAGCTGGACAAGACTGAGCAACTAACACATTCCCTCACCTTTATTTTAGTGCTCAACACCTCTCTACTGTAGATACGGTGATCAGTTTGCATGTTCTCCACCACTGGATGCTATAAAATCCTTAAGGGCCAGTTATTTCAAAACTTAGTAATTAGCCAAAGAAGAGGCCACCCGTCCTTTCTCAAGCACGCCTCCTAGGGGTCTCAATTCATTTCCCCACACTAAACATCTCAGGTGAGGACCTTGTGTTCTGCTAACGTGGCAGGCAGGAAAGTACATGCAGAGAGGTAAGGGTAGATAATGTATAAGTGAAACAGAGCAGGAGCCTAAGTTCCTTCCTCCCCTTTCCCTTAGCTTGCCTTTTGTCTGTGAAAAACTTTAGCCAAAGAATTGTTTAATCAGAGAAGTGAGAAAATATGGAAGCAAAGAGAAGCTGTTCAACAAGATTAAATAATAGTGGTTTTGTCAGTAAGCAAAGTTAAGGACCTTTAGTATCTCTTCATGGGCTATAGATAATATTCTGAGCCTTATCCTGTGAGCTGTCTTGTAGATGCTGAAACCCCCACCAGGTGGAAGAAGTTAACTATGTGATGAACAGACTGTAGCCATGAGATAAACTGCCACAATTCCAAGAACCAGTCTTAAGGAAATGGAAGCAAACCAACTATGGTACTGAAGATTGAAATGATCAAGATGGTGTTGGTCAAGCCACCACATGACCAATTTCAAGATGACTGTCAGAGCTGACTGTGCCCTCTCCTTCCATCTATAAAAGATTTTGCCCACTGATTGTCAGTGGGAAGGAGTCAGCTTTTAGATACCTGCCCCTCGTTGCCAGCATCTGAAAAGCAAACTCCTTTCCACCAACCTCGCCTCTTTAATGGCTTTTGAGTGGCTCAGATGCCACTTTTGCTTACACAAGAGGTAGACTAGGGAGTATGGGTTGACTTTAGAGGCAAGAAGGACCCAGGAAAGAATTCGAGGCAGCTGCCTTGATGGAGTTTAATAATGTTCCCTACAGTTCGCCTGGCTTCAAGATCACTGCAGTTGGTGACTGCAGCCATGAAATTAAAAGACGCTTACTCCTTGGAAGAAAAGTTATGCCCAACCTAGACAGCATATTAAAAAGCAGAGATATTACTTTGCCAACAAAGGTCTGTCTAGTCAAGGCTATGGTTTTTCCAATAGTCATGTATGGATGTGATAAGTTGGACTATAAAGAAAGCTGAGGGCTGAAGAATTGGTGCTTTTGAACTGTGGTGTTGGAGAAGACTCTTGAGAGTCCCTTGGACTGCAAGGAGATCCAACCAGTCCATCCTAAAGATCAGTCCTGGGTGTTCATTGGAAGGACTGATGTTGAAGCTGAAACTCCAATACTTTGGCCACCTGATGCAAAGAACTGACTCATTGGAAAAGACCCTGATGCTGGGAAAGATTGAAGGCGGGAGGAGAAGGGGACCACAGAGGATGAGGTGGTTGTGAGAGGGTAACAAGCAGGAAGGCCAGGGATCTCCAAATGGAGGAAATAGCCTGCAAGTGTCAGACATTTTTATTTCTCTTAAGCGGCAGGAGGAAACAAACTAGTGATATTTTTTCCTTCTCTACACAAATTTAAAAGGCGGTTTCTCTTAAAATACTGTGTTGCCATAATGACACCTGTTTTGCAGAAGTTAACTATTTTCAAACCTAGAGATAACCAATGCCTTTTTCTTATGGAAATGTTTGTCTTAAGCTATGCTAATATGCTATGCATTTACCTCCAAACTCTGTCTTCAAGTCGGTTCTGCCTCACGGCTCAGAACCTATTTGACAAACCAGTATGTTATACTCAGATATTGTTCCCCTAATCTATGTAAACGAAACTATTTGTGTGGTGGTCTGCCCTTCTTCAAGATTCAAGTTAATCATTTTATGGCCCAGGATAAACCATTTGGTGTCAAGATTATCCCAAAATATATCTTTTGGGTGAGGGGCCTGGTGCCATTCTGAGTTTTAAGACATTCCTTTCTTTCATTAACAGACTGCTAGTGATTATATAGCATCCAGCTGAAGACTAGCAGGGGGGTACTCTTCTGCCCCCTTCTGATGCCTATGTCAGAAGCTTTCTCTATCTCCTTTATACTGTAATAAAACTTTATTACACAAAAGCTCTGAGTGATCAAGCCTCGTCTCTGGCCCCAGATTGAATTCTTCTCCTCCCGGGCCAAGAATACCGAAGTCTTTGCGTGATTCAACAACAACCTTTCAGTTGGATGGCATCACGGACTCAATGGACATGAGTTTGAGTAAACTCCAGGAGTTGGTGGTGGACAGGGAGGCCTGGCATGCAGCAGTTCGTGGGGTTGCAAAGAGTTGGACTGAGTGACTGAACTGAACTGAGCTGAACGAGAGAGGGTTGGGGGATGGTGGTGGGGAGTGGGGATTCTGTTTGGTTGTTGCTTTTCTTTGAACTTGGAATTCCTATTTTAGGACTTCACCCGACTGGGAGTCAAGTCACTTCTTTTTTCTTGAGCAAGAGGCTTGAGGCTTCACTTGTTTCCATCTTATCCCCAGGTGGCTCTATTTCAGGGATGTTCCTATTGCTTAACTCTCTGGGAGCAATTGGTTACTCTCTCCATCATGTACCCCAGACCATCCTGGAAGCTGGGGTGGCTTTCCTTTGGTTTCCACTAGGCATCTGACACCACTCCACAAAACCCTTGGTCAGTATGGGTGAGTGGGGAGCAGAAATGGCTTATCGGGCAGGGACGAGGGATTGGGAGTGAGGGTCTGGAGACAAGGGTGGCAGCCAAGACACTGGCTTTCTCCATTACAGGGGACAGTGCTGCCTTTACATTGTCACTCCTGTGGGGACTCTGCAGCATAGTCCCGTTCCACCAGTTGGCCTTTCCTGCACTGTACTTTGACTATCAGCCACAGCAGAACTGCACCGGGAGGGAAATCCGCCACCCCAAACTCAATATTCCAGAGCCTGTTAGAAATGAGGTCTCCATTTTTCTGTAGGGGGAGATTATCCACGCCATTGCTCATGCAGATAACTAAGGGTAGGTTGTCAATATTTCACATATTAACTGTGTGACCTTGAGCAAGTGGCTTTACCTCCCTGAGCCTCAGCTTCCCCACCTAATATGAAGGGAAATTGCCTTGAAAAGTTGTAAAAGCAAGTGAGGAATGAGCACCTATCTCAGGGCGGCCATGGGCTGGATGCTCTGTATACCTCATCTCTGTCGGAGAGGACCTCATGGGCACATGTGGGAGCCTGGCTGCACTAGTCTGGCCCCAGAGGAGAGCTGCATTGGGCTCCCTTGTCAAGTGCAGGAAGTCAGAGTGGGAGTGGTGCCGGCAGCATTGCCTGAGTGCCTGGAGTGGATTCAGGTAAAAGCTGAGACAGAGAGCAAGGGGCCCGGGCCACTTAACTAAATAGATAACTAGGTAATAGCAAGATGAAGGGGTAATGGAGAAGGTAAACAAGATTGATGAAAGAGATTAAAAAGGAGGGGGGAGCTTGAGCACCACAAGGGGATATAAATAGATCAGAATATCAACAGGATAGATGCTATGGATGAAAAGAAGCCAGAAAACAGAAGAGACAGGAAATATAAACAGAGTAAATAGCACAGCAGATAGAATTTGAAAATGACACGGGCAGATAGATGGGAAGCATTACTAGACAGATGTCACAGAATGGCAGGAAGAAAAGAGATGAACGCTCACCGTGGGGCAGCGGATGAATGAAAAGAGGAAGTGTGGTATCGTGGTGGGAGTGAGGAGGGAGACCCTGGCCCCCAATTCCACCTGGGTTTGCGAAATCTGGCTCTGGCCCCTAAGGGTTTCAGTGATACAGCTTAATGAGGAGATCCCTGGAGCTGAATTGGAATTAAAACCAACGAAAATTCTATTGGGATTTTGTCACCTTTTCTGCACTTACGATTGAGGGGAATTTAAATGAGAGCCTGCCTGGCCATTGGTGTGTCAGCCTGTGGCTGGCTGCAAGGAGAAAGGGCTTCTGAGGGCTCTGTTCTTGAGCCAGGTGGCGGGGATCCCCTCTCAGGAGAGTTGGGGTCTGTCTGGGCAGGTCCCCCCTCTTCCTCTTCTGCCAGGAACCGCTGCTGACACCTGAGGCTCTGGCTCAGCTCACCCTAAGGTCAGGTAGCCTTTGCCTTTACCAAGTAGGACGAGACCAAGTGTCAAGGAGCAGCCCCCTCACCACCACCATGAGCTCGGTCCACGTAAATCTCTCAAATAAGTGAAAATAACTGACTCGGAACCCTGTACATTTCCCATCATGATGCTGTAGTTATCTAATTGCTGTCATGTCCGAGTCTTTTTGTGACCCCACAGACTGTAGCCCACCAGGCTCCTCTGTCCATGGGATTTCCCAGGCAAGAATACTGGAGTGGGTTACCATTTCCCTCTCCAAGGGGATCTTCCCAGCCCAGGCTCAAACCTGCATCTCCTGCACTGGCTGGTGGATTCTTTACCACTGAGCCACCAGGAAAGCCCATTTCCCATCATGCTGCTGCTGTTGCTGCTAAGTTGCTTCAGTCGTGTCCGACTCTGTGCGACCCCATACACGGCAGCCCACCAGGCTCCGCTGTCCCTGGGATTCTCCAGGCAAGAACACTGGAGTGGGTTGCCATTTCCTTCTCCAATGCATGAAAGTGAAAAGTGAAAGTGAAGTTGCTCAGTTGTGTCTGACTCTTAGCGACCCAATGGATCACAGCCTATCAGTCTTCTCCGTCCATGGGATTTTCCAGGCAAGAGTACTAGAGTGGGGTGCCATTGCCTTCTCCATCATAAGTCCTGTTTATTCAAGTCAAAGGATGAAAGGAATCTTTCCTCCCTCCCTTCTTTCTTTTCTTCCTTCCTCCCTCCTTCCCTCCCTTCCATTCCCCGGTCCTGGATTTAAGATACATTAACCATAGGGCCATCATTCTCTAACACAGGACATCAGATGAGGACTACGGAGTGCTTCAGGCAGCAGGAATGATGAGGATTCAAAGGCAGGCAGGGACACTTCTAAATGAGCTGATGAGCTTTGAAGGTGGCCTAAAGGATGTGTAGGTTCAAGATGGCAAGGAGGGGAGAAGGCATTCCAGGCAGAGGGAGAAGTCTGAGCTAGAAAACACCCTGTGTGTTTGGGCAATGACAGGTAGTTCAATGTGGCAGAAGCAAAGGATTCTGGGAAAGAATGGTGGGAATGTGGCTTGGATTGATGAGTTGTCCGAGTAAGGAATTTGGACTTCCTCCAGCATTAGTGAAAATCCAGGGAAGATTTTGAGGGAGTAGAAACAAAGTCAGAGTTTTGGGTGGTGTTGGATAAAATGACAGGGGAGACATGGGGGAGGGGACAGAGAGGCCACTGCAGGGATCCACCTCAAAATAGAGAGGTGAGGGTCAGAGGAAATGCCACTCACACTTCCTTCTTGCCAACAGGAGCCTCCAAGTCCTCTTCTTCCCAACAGTCCTTTCTCCTTGGGTTGTTCAACTTGTATTCTTATCCCCCTGCATGCCCTGCCTTTTAATTTTCCATTCCTTTCCTC
>NW_011494861.1:17010732-17015695 GCF_000754665.1 Bison bison bison
GTTTCCCCGCCCTCCCCCCACCCCCCATGAAGTCACTTCAGTGTTTTAAGAGGATATTTGTCCCCATGGCAACTCAGACATCAGAAATCTGTTAAAGATACTGACAACAACCTAAGGAAAGGAAAGGACAACTGTTCCAGGAAGGGGGACCCCTTCCAGGGCCTGAGAATGGGCTCTTGTTTAACACTTGGAAGTGAATTATCCGAGAAGACATGTATACTGACAAAGCAAGAGACTTCATTGTGGAGGGGTGCCTGGGCAGAGAGCAGGGGGGTAAAGGAAACCGGGAAAACTGTCACGTGAGTGGCAGTCTTGGGTTTTATGGTGATGCGTTTCGTTTCCAGGTTGTCTCTGGCCAATCATTCTCACTCAAGGTCCTTCTTGGTGGTGTGTGCCTCTCTCAGCCAAGATGGATCCCTGTAAGAAGGATTTTGGAGGCTGGTCATCTCCTCCCTCCTTTCAGGCTCTCCCGAATTTTCCTGGTTAGTTTTTGACAGCAGCACTTTGTTCTTTATTGGGACCTCCTGTTGTGAGATAACTCAGGCAAGCGGGTATCATCACCTGGCCAAGGTGGGTGGTTTTTGTAATGGTTCCCTAACCTTGGAGAAGGGAATGGCTACCCACTTCAGTATACTGGCCTGGAGAATTCCATGGATAGAGGAGCCTGGCAGGCTACAGTCCATGGGGTTGCAAAGCATTGGACACGATTGAGTGGCTTTCACTTTCACTTTTCACTAACAAAAGTAGAAACCAAGATCCCACTGTCAAGGCTTCCACTCAGAGTTGACCCCAAGAACTCCACCCACTTGGCATTTAGACATTGGTTCAAGGATGAGCTTCTGGGGAGGAAGCGTGGGGTGGTGTTTCTAGCAGTTGAAGCAAGACAGTTAATGCTTTCATTGGAGATGTGATCAATTAATTTTGACAATTCTGTCGTGCCATGGCAGTTAAACATTTCGTTCTGCGTGACCTAACTTCTCCCCAGGGAGAGTGTGTGTAGAAGAGCCAGGCCTACCTTTTCTGTTTGCCCCTCAGCACCTGGCACAGTGCTGCACCCAAGGTAACCCACTCAGAAATGCACTGAATAAAAGAAGGAAGCCCAACCCTACACCTGTGTGTGTGGTGGGGGGTTATATATTTGCATATGAAATGTGATTAACTTTTCCAGAGCTCCAAGGGAGGGCTGTCATTCAAAGTAATGCCTTCACTGATTCTCCCACAGCTCAAAATATCCTTTGAACTTCTCTTAGAATTATCTTTAAGGCTAGCTAACGAGCCACACAAGAATAGCAGTCTTATTACATTATAATCACCCTGCATGCATGGAATAAATATTCCCTCCTCCCAGGACTTTCAGCAACGGAAAGCTGTGGGTCTCTTTTTACCCTCTTTTGAAGAAGCCCTTTTGTGAGTTTCTTTTTTACTTTCAAGACTATCTAGGAAGTTTATTTTCGCCTGATCTTGTTTGCATAAGGGGAGGAGGGGAGTGCTCTGTGCGTGTGTGGCATGTATGTTTGGATATCATAACAAGGAGATCTCACTCACATTGTCCCAGC
Source organism: Bison bison bison (assembly GCF_000754665.1). Lineage (NCBI taxonomy): Eukaryota > Metazoa > Chordata > Mammalia > Artiodactyla > Bovidae > Bison > Bison bison. The sequence goes on from NW_011494861.1 coordinate 17,012,289, forward strand.
ACCCCATCGTTTTATGGCACATGGATCTCTTTGCTCCAATTGCTTTTACATTCTCACTACTGTCTTTCCATGGTGAGGTAGGGAGCTCTGCGTATGTTCTTACAGAAAGAAGAATGGAGAGTTTCAAGTCCTAAGGAGATCTTTGCTCTGAAAATGAAAATCCAGCTAAAAGAGGCACAGTTATGACTGACGGTAACTCTGTTTTCCTTCCAGGGTTTCCATGTCGGAACCCTGCCAGTCTAGCCACCAGGACTGAAAGCTCAGTGAGGCAAGCTTGAGCTGACAGCTGCTTTTTAAAAATCCATGGAAATGTCTGCATGGTGTTGTGATTGAGTCAGGTTTTGCAGAGCCGGCTGCCTACTGCGGTGGCGGTGACTGAAGACTGGAGATGAGGACCCCTGGTTCACCATCTGTCTATGTCTGTCCAGGGCCTCCTCCTCTAGATGAGGGGCCGTGGATGCATCAGCATCCTCCACTGTAATCTCCACGCCCCCAGACTGGCTTCATCTGAGCAGAGAACTGATCCTTCCTTGGCAAGCCGGCTGAAGTCTTTTGGCAAAGAAACCAAGATTCCAGCTCATCAGAAGTTCTGTCTTCAGTGGCCACTGGCAGATGGATGGGGGCTTCTCAGGGTCAAGCATTTGCACTTGTCCCCCTCCACCTCCAAATGGATATCTATCATTGAAAAACAATCTGCAAGTTGGGAAGAGTGAGGAAACCTCATGGCAGCATGAGATGGAGGAAAGAAATTGCATGAGTTTGTATCTCCACAGAGCTCATCTGCACACAGGTCTCCTCGTCTTCCCTTCACTCCAACAAAGTTTTGGAATCCTTGGGGCAATTTTTCTTACCTTTCTAGAGTTCCAGTTCTACATTTGCAAAATGACAGAGACTGGACAAGATGGTCAGGTTTATAGCATGGATGGCAGATGTATAGTGGCAGGTCTCAGTGACAAGTCACTATATTCCATCAAATACTAGCCATGGACAATCTTGTACTAATCCATCTACATCCACTTTTGGGGGACTGACAGCATGTGTTTGGACTGTGAAGAGTCAGAATGAGAGAGAGATTATCTCTGGCCCTGGACTAGAGCAAACCCAATCAACTCCTACAGGCTAGAATCTCAGACTCATTAAAAGGATAGGTCAACCAGCTGAACTCACAAATTCTGAGAGTTGCCAGAAAACGTATGCTCTTCTCAGCTGCACAGTCTCGACGCTAAAACAAAAGTAGGGCAGTGTTCTAAAATGTCAGCTAGTGGATTTTCCTTGATAGGTCATTCCTTTCTATGTTACAACTCTTTTACCTTTTAAACTAGACCATGAGGCTGAAGCCAATTGCCCCTCGACACCCTGGAACCACTTGAGAACCAGGACTTGGATTGTTTAGCCTTGCATTCTTGGAAGCCTAGGCTTGCTATTGTAGGAGTCGGAACTCATTGTGACAGTTTTACACTGTTGTTTTAATATCAAATGTCTAGCTTTGATTGTCAAGTGAAAAGAATTTATGCCACAGTCCAGAGAAGGAGGGAATGTGTAAAGTGCTAGAGGCAGTTTTCCCATCACAGAGAGGTGAGAGAAGAACTTTTTTCAGTCTGTGGGCAGGAAGGATTGGTACTTAAGAAAAAGAAAAGTATAAAAAGTTCCAGCATGAATGAGCTGGAGTGAGCTATGCTCCATGGTTTACCTTGAAGCTGAAACTCTGGGAGACAGGGTAGTAGGGAACCCCACAAAGCAGGCAGAGGGCTTTACCATGCTTCTGTTAGGGGAAGCATTGAACACCAACTGAAACACCACCCTCGCTAGCCAGACAAGACAGCAGACACTTTCATGAACTGTCTTAAGAATAGGAGGTCCTGGTAAGTAATGAGAAACTAACAGGCTACCACGAACTGGAAAAATTCAGGAAAGGTCAAAGGGGGAGAGCAAGCACGAGTCCATATGTCCTACCAACCTCCCAGAATCCTCATTGGAATCCATCTTGACTGAGTGATGTGTGCCACTGGGAAGGACCCTGAGTCAAATGATTGGCCAGAGACAACCCAGAAACAAACCCTATTACCATGAAACATGAGACTGTGAGCCACATGGCAGAGCAGTTCTCCTGGGTTTCCTTACCCTGCTGCTCTCCACCAGCACCCCTTTCCAATAAAGTCTCTTGCTTTGTCAGCATGTGTCTCCTTGGACAACTCATTCCTGAGTGTTAGACAAGAGCCACTCTTGGGCTGTACAAGCATTCTCCCTTTCTTCAATGCTTGCTTCTTAAACCACTGGACACAGAGGCTCACACCATCATGGGGGTGGATTGTGTAGATGGAAGGGATGGCAGGATACGTCTGGATATGGAGAGGTCCTCCCCAACCCACCACCCGCTCTGAGAGACTCAGGTGGCTCCCATAGGGCAAGGAGGAGATCCCACATGCCTGAGTGGGACTCGGAAGGTGGCTTCAACATGAGAGCCAGGACCTGCTAGAGCCTGCAGGAGCAAGAGAGCCCAGGCAGGAGCTGAGCCACAAAGAAACCTGAGAAAGTCCTGAGCCTGGAGGTGGGGGCCCAAGCTGGCTGAAGAGGGGCCCCCACTGAGCCAGCCCAGAGCAATAACAGACATGTTCCAAGAGGAGCACAATGATAAGTAGAGGAGAGACCCTGGGCCGTAAGTGCCTCCCCTAATGCCAAGACCACACAAAATCCCCACCCCTGCCCACACCCAGTAGTCTAGGGCACCCTGAGGAGGGTGAGAAGGGGACCAATGGAGCCTTGTTGGTCAGGACACAAAGAGATTGTATGAACTGGATGGTGGTGGAGGATGGTCAGCTAAGAACACACAGAAGAGACGGAAGCTAATGTTCATTGATCAGGAGGAACAAGCAAACCCTGATGGAAACAAGCCCTCTACCCATCTATTCCTTCCCACTCATTCCCACAACATTTCAGGGTGTCCTCGGTCTGTACCTGTGCTGCCATAGTGAGGACCTGTTGCAGATCCAGAAAGTGGGGAGGGACATCTCCGACAACAACAACCAGAATCTAAAAGAGGCAAGGAAGACTCTCCCCTAGAGATGTTAGGGAGCACGTGGGCCTGCTGACACCCTGGTTATGAACTTCTGACTTCCAGAACTGTTGCTGTAAGCCATCCAGGTTTTGGTACTTTGTTACAGCAGCCCTAGAAAATGAATACAGATGGCTTGCAAAAGTTTGAATGCATGATGTATGGAAAGTGTCTGCCACACAGCAGACTCAAAAAACCCAGAAAGTTACAATAGTAAATGTGTGTGTGCTTAGTCACACACATTACTTAGTCGTGTCTGACTCTTTGCGACCACGTGGACTGTAGCCCACCATGCTCCTCGGGCCTTGGGATTCCCCAGGCAAGAATGCTGTAGTGGATTGCCATTTCCTTTCCA
>NW_011494861.1:17015795-17016574 GCF_000754665.1 Bison bison bison
TTCCTTTCCAACAGTAAATGCTTGCTATCTTACCCTCACACCCCAAAATATACTTGCTGTCTTATCTGACAGGGTGTCTCTGATGGTTCGGATGGCAAAGAATCTGCCTGCAATGTGGGAGACCCAGGTTCACACCCTGGGTTGGGAAGATCCCCTGAAGAAGAGAATGGCAACCTACTCCAGAAGAGAAGGGCAACCTACTCCAGTATTCAACATTTTAGGAATCAGCTAACTAAAATGGACTGGAATGGGTGAATTTAACTCAGATCACCATTATATCTACCACTGTGGGCAAGAATCCCTTAGAAGAAATGGAGTAGCCATCATAATGAACAAAGAGTTCAAAATGCAGTACTTGGGTAAAATCTCAAAAATAACAGAATGATCTGTGTTCATTTCCAAGGCAAACCATTAAATATCGCAGTAATCCAAGTCTATACCCTGACTAGTAATGCAGAAGAAGCTGATGTTTAACCATTCTATGAAGACCTATAAGACTTCCTAGAACTAACACCCAAAAAACATGTCCTTTTCATTATGGGGGACTGGAATGCAAAAGTAGGAAGTCAAGAAATACCTGGAGTAACAGGCAACAACACAAGAGAAGATTCTACACATGGACATCACCAGATGGTCAATATCAAAATCAGATCGATTATATTCTTTGCAGCCAAAGATGGAGAAGCTCTATACAGTCAGCAAAAACAAGACCAGGAGCTGACTGTGGCTCAGATCATGAACTCCTTATTGCCAAATTCAGACTTAAATTGAAGAAATTA
>NW_011494861.1:17016790-17028066 GCF_000754665.1 Bison bison bison
GTGATCAATGCAAAGAAATAGAGGAAAACAACAGAATGGGAAAGACTAGAGATGTCTTCAAGAAAACTAGAGATACCAAGGGAACATTTCATGAAAAGATAGGCACAATAAAGGACAGAAGTGGTAAGGACCTAACAGAAGCAAAAGATATTAAGAGGTGGGAAGAATACACAGAAGAACTATCCAAAAAAGATTTTCATGGCCTAGATAATCACTATTGTGTGACCAATCACCTAGAGCCAGTCATCCTGAAATGTGAAGTCAAGTGGACCTTAGGAAGCATCTTTAGGAACAAAGCTAGTGGAGGTTTAGGAACTCCAGTTGAGCTATTTCAAATCCTAAAAGATGATGCTGTGAAAGTGCTGCACTCAATATGCCAGCAAATCTGGAGAACTCAGCAGTGGCCACAGGACTGGAAAAGGTCAGTTTTCATTCCAATCCCAAAGAAAGGCAATGCCAAAGAATGCTCAAACTACTGCACAATTGCACTCAGGTCACACGCTAGCAAAGTAATGTTCAAAATTCTCCAAGCCAGGCTTCAACAGTGCGTGAACTGTGAACTTCCAGATGTTCAAGCTGGATTTAGAAAAACCAGAGGAACCAGAGATCAAATTACCAACATCCACTGGATCATGGAAAAAGCAAGAGAGTTCCAGAAAAACATCTATTTCTGCTTTATTGACTATGCCAAAGCCTTTGACTGTGTGGATCACAATGGAAAAATCTTCAAGAGATGGGAATATCAGATCACCTAACCTGCCTCTTGAGAAATCTGTATGCAGGTCAAGAAGCAACAGTTAGAATTGGACATGGAACAAGAGACTGGTTCCAAATTGGGAAAGGAGTATGTCAAGGCTGTATATTATCACCCTGCTTATTTAACTTAGATGCAGAGTACATCATGAAAAATGCTGGGTTGGATGAAACACAAGCTGGGATCAAGATTGCCAGGAGAAATATCAATAACATCAGATATGCAGATGACACCACCCTTATGGCAGAAAACGAAGAGGAACTAAAGAGCCTCTTGATGAAAGTGAAAGAGGAGAGTGAAAAAATTGGCTTAAAAGTCAACATTCAGAAAACTAAGATCATGGCATCTGGTCCCATTACTTCATGGCGAATAGATGCAGGAACAATAGAAACAGTGAGTTACTTTATTTTGGGGTTCTCCAAAATCACTGCAGATGGTGACTGCAGCCATGAAATTAAAAGCTACTTACTCCTTGGAAGAAAAGTTATGACCAACCTAGACAGCATATTAAAAAGCAGAGATGTTACTTTGCCAACAAAGGTCTGTCTAGTCAAGGCTATGGTTTTTCCAGTGGTCATGTATGGATGTGAGAGCTAGACTACAAAGAAAGCTGAGTACAGAAGAATTGATGCTTCTGAACTGTGGTGTTGGAGAAGACTCTTAAGAGTCCCTTGGACTGCAAGGAGATCCAACCAGTCCATTCTAATGGGGATCAATCCTGGGTGTTCATTGGAAGGACTGATGTTAAAGCTGAAACTCCAATACTTTGGCCATCTGATGGGAAGAGCTGACTCATTGGAAAAGACCCTGATGCTGGGAAAGACTGAAGGCAGAAGGAGAAGGGCACCACAGAGGATGAGTTGGCTGGATGGCATCACTGACTCAATGGACATGAGGTTGAGTAAGCTCAGGGAGTTGATGATGGACAGGGAAGTCTGATGTGCTGCAGTCCACGGGGTCGCAAAGAGTTGGACATGACTGAGCCACTGAACTGAACTGATCTTATCTGGACACAGGGACCTGGGGTCGTCTGGTTCACAGACAACCTAAGACTATATCAACATTTTCACTCTTAGAACGATTGTTGCTGTTTAGTTGATAAGTCATGTCCTACTCTTTTGCAACTCCATGGACTGTAGCCCCCAGGCTCCTCTGTCCATGTGATTTCCTAGGCAGGAATACTGGAGTGGGTTGCAGTTTCCTTCTCCAGGGGATCCTCCTGATCCAGGGATTGAACCCTCATTTCCTGCATTGGCAGATGGGTTCTTTACCAAGAGCCACTGTGGAAGCCTTATAACAGTTAGGACAATAATAATAAAAGGAAATTCTCAGCATTCTTACTAGTCTACAGCCTCATTTTTAAAATACTTGCTTAATTTATTTGAGGGTTTGGGGCTGTGCTAATTAGTGCCATTGAATATATATTAACTACAAGTGAACCTTCCTTCATCTTCCGCCCTGGTGTCAGACCAAGGCTCCAGTTGTAGATGTTTTGGTATTTCTTCCCTGGTGGCTCAGACGGAAAAGCTTCTGTCTGCAATGCAGGAGACTGGGTTCAATCCCTGGATCAGGAAGATCCCCTGGAGAAGGAAACGGCAGCCCACTCCAGTACTCTTGCCTGGAAAATCCCATGGACGGAGGAGCCTGGTAAGCTACAGTCCATGGGGTTGCAAAGAGTCAGACATGCCTGAGCAATGTCACTTTCTTTGCACAATTGCAGTCCCAGTCTGGCTCCAGGCGCATCTGCCCATGTCATCAGTTTCCTGGCTACCTTCAGCCGCCTTCCACTGGGTAATATTGATAAGAGCAAAAAGAAACATGAGTTTTTATGATGTGCAGGCATGTTTTGTGGACTTTTTGCTCTGTAATCCCCTGAACAAAAAATGGTGAGATAGGTGCCGTTATCCACATTTTACAGATTAAAAAAACAGAAACCCAGAAGCTGAGGGAGGGTTAAGTCATTTGCCTGAGGTCATATAACTACTAAATATAGAACCAGGATTTGAATTCACCGACTTAAACCTAAGCACTAAGCCATGTGAACTATCATTGCCGCAAAAATTGTTTCTCAAATGGTTCTGAAACCACATTTTTTAAAATCTTAGGAAAAACATTGCATGTCTACTGAAGGCCAAGAATATTGCAAAGATATTGCTTCATTAGTTCTCATAATAGCATAGAAACAAAACTGTTATTATTCCCACTTTATGAATGAGAAAGCTGAAGTGGAGAGAAATTAAAGAACTTGAGCAAGATCTTATAGATTGTGTCCAGAGCTGGGATTCAAACTTATATCTTTCTGATTCCAAAGCGCATGTCCTTCCCACCAGGTCAGTCTGGCTCAAAAGACACGCGAGACCATAAATGTCCTGTATTATAACCTCTTACCTATAGAGAAACTACTTGCAAAATGATCTGTTAAGGATGGTTCTTGAGTATCTTGGATTGCCTGTATCCCCTCCCTCCCTCTCTTCCTTCCTTCTTTCTCACTCCCTCCCTTCCTCCCTCCTTTCCTGTTACTTATGAAGCAATCTAGAATAGTGTATTCTAACACAGTCAATATCAAGGCACACAAAGAATAGTTTTGCCACAAATGGCTGAACAGGCTAGGCTGTTCAGGCTTCTGAAAGCCTTGATTCTGTAAGTGCTGAGGTGGGTTAATGCTTCCCTGGTGGCTCAGGTGGTAAAGAATCTGCCTGCAATGCAGGAGACCTGGGTTCTATCCCTGGGTCTGGAAGGTCTCCTGGAGGAGGGGAAGGCTACCCATTCTAGTATTCTTGCCTGGAGAATTTCATAGACAGAAGAGTCTGATAGGCTACAGTCCACGGGGTCACAAAGAGTCAGACACTACTGAAGCAACTTAGCATGCACACATATGTAAAAGCCTGGGTATACCTGTAACATGACTGGAGGTCAAAAGTAAGAAGTTATTCTTCACTGAACCTCTTAACATATTAGATCTGAAAGAGGAGACCACTGTGTGTCCCAGGAAGAGTAAGGACAAAACTGGGAAGACAAGGGAGGGATAGGGACCCAGTCAGTCTTAGGTGGGCAGAGACAAGGGGCTTTCTTGGCTAGCATCTGAAGGACAGGTTGATTTCACCCTGGGAAAGAGACGTCTATTGGGCAAGAGGGCGTTTATGGCTGGGGGCTGGGGGTTGGGGGATCCCCTCTCGAGTTGTTGGGGCTCCATACACACCTCTGTCTTATTACTTCTCTGTTCTCCATTTCACTTTCATTTCTTCTATCTCCTTCTGTCTGGAACACGTTCTTCATTCTTCCCAGGCAAGTCCCTTCAGCCTATAAATAGCCCCCACAAATGTCCCTACAGAGTCAATCTAAAGTGAAAAAAGTAACCAACATCTTCATTAGAGTATGTTTCAGAAATTTTGGTGAAAAGAGTTACAGAGCCTCTGGTCACTAGTCTGTCACTCAACTGAATTCCATGGTCTTTAAAGTCTGGGATAAACTTTGTGACTAAAACAATGTGAAGACGCTCTTGGGTCACTCCTGGCAGACAGTCCTACCCCAGGGAACAGCAGCCTCTGGGGTACAGCAGCACCTTCCTTGGGTACCAAAGTTACCTTAAATAATGAAATGTCAGCAACGGTCCATCAGTATTCTATTGCTCCGTAGGTAGTGATTTCATATACAGCTCTTTATTTTCTCAAACATTTTATTCTGACATTTATTTTACAACCAAATACCAAAGACTTATTTCTCTACAAAGCCTACATTACACCAACATGATTTTTCCTTCAAGAAAACATACCCATAAACAAATCATTGAATAAGGAGAGAAAATGTTCTGTGTCCTAGCACAGCTTGGCAGATTACCACAAAAACTCCAGCTTACAACAGTTGCTGGCCTAGAACAGGTCTAGTCTATGGTAGGTCCTGATTCTTCATAAAGAATTGTTAAATTAATTGAATGGAGGAAAGCAAAGTGACATGATAAAAGGAAGGTGGGCTCAAACAGATCTGGGTTGGAGTCTCAGTTTGGCCACTGTCTAGCTGAGTGACTTTGAGTGAATTGGTAAGTCTTACTGATCCTCAGTTTTCTACTTTGTAAAACTGGGGCAAAAACACCTGACTCAAAGATGAAGATTAAGGAATAATGTACTTAAAGGTCTATCTCAGTACTTGAGTGTGTGCTCTGTGCTTAGTCACTCAGTCATGTCCAACTTTCTGTGACCCCCGAAGACTATAGCCCACCGGGCTCCTCTGTCCATGGGGATTCTCCAAGAAAGAATATTGGAGTGGGTTTCCATGCCCTCCTCCAGGGAATCTTCCCAACCCAGGGTTCAAACCCAAGTCTCGAACATCACAGGCGGATTCTTTACCATCTGAGCCACCAGGGAAGCACGTGTATGAAAGATCCTCAAACATTAGTTCTTTCTACCTCTTCCCTCAAATTCAGTTCCCAATGATATGTACAGTGCCTTCCAATAGAACACTTACCAATCAGCGCAAACATCAAGGCTATCCGTACTGAGTGTCAAAAGCAGTGGTTCTTAATTCTAGACACACAAAAGAATTACTTGAACATTCTTTTTTAATGTTTCAGTACTTGCATTACGTATTATTATTCTACAAGCTATAGCCTTTTAAATTAACTAATTTGGCTGCATACGGTCTTAGTTGCAGCACACAAGATCTTTGTAGCAGCACATTGACTCTCTAATTGTGGTTCACCTGCTTATTTACTCTGAGACACAAGCAGGGATGTTAGTTCCCTGATCACGGATTGAACCTGTGTCCTCTGAATTGCAAGGCAGATTCTTTAAACACTGGGCCACCAGGGAAGTCCCTATTTGGACATTAAAAAATAAAAATGTCTGAGTCAAGAGCAGAGGAGCCAGAGATCAAATTGCCACCATTCATTGGATCATCAAAAAAGCAAGAGAGTTCCAGAAAAACATCTATTTCTGCTTTATTGACTATACCAAAGCCTTTAACTGCATGCATCACAACAAACAGTGGAAAATTATTAAAGAGATGGGGATACCACCACCTTACCTGCCTCCTGAGAAATCTGTATGCAGGTCAAGAAGCAACAGTTAGAACTGGACATGGAACCACAGACTGGTTCCAAATCGGGAAAGGAGAATGTCAAGGCTATATATTGTCACCTTGCTTATTTAGCTTACAAGCAGAGTACATCATGCAAAATGCAAGGCTGCATGAAACACAAGCTGGAATCAAGATTGCCGGGAGAAATATCAGTAACCTCAGATATGCAGATAATACCATCCTTATGGCAGAAAGAGAAGAAGAACTAAAGAACCTCTTAAAAGTGAAAGAGGAGAGTGAAAGGGAGGAGATACATGTATACGTACAGCCAATTCATTTTGCTGTACCGTAGAGACTAACAGAACATTGTACAGCAACTATATTCCAATAAAAATTAGAAATAAAAAAAAAGAAGAGAGTGAAAAAGTTGGCTTAAAACTCAACATTCAGAAAACTAAGATCATGACATCTGGTCCCATCACTTCATGGCAAGTAGATGGGGAAACAATGGAAATAGTGAGAGACTTCATTTTTTTGGCTCCAAAATCACTGCAGGTGGTGATTTCAGCCATGAAATTAAAAGATACTTGCTCCTTGGAAGAAAAGCTATGACCAACCTAGACAGCATATTGAAAAGCAGAGACATTACTTTGTCAACAAAGATCCATCTAGTCAAAGCTATGGTTTTTCCAGTGGTCATGTATGGATGTGAGAGTTGGACCATAAAGAAAGTTGAATGATGAAAAAAATGATACTTTTGAAATGTGGTGTTGGAGAATACTCTTGAGAGTCCCTTGGACTGCAAAGAGATCCAACCTGTCAATCCTAAAGGAAATCTTTAGTCCTGAATATTCATTGGAAGGACTGATACTGAAGCTGAAACTCCAATACTTTGGCCACCTGATGCAAAGAACTGACTCATTGGAAAAGACCCTGATGCTGGGAAAGATAGAAGGCAGGAAGAGAAGGGGATGACAGAGAAGGAGACGTTTGAATGGCATCACCAACTCGATGGACATGAGTTTGAGTAAGCTCCAGGAGTTGGTGATGGACAGGGAAGCCTGATGTGCTGCAGTCCACGGAGTCGCAAAGAGTCAGACACAACTGAGTGACTGAACTGAACTGAGCCAAGAGCCCAACCCCAGAGTTTCTGATTTAATTGTGCAGGGATGAAGCCTGGAAAGCAATGTTTTTTCAAAAGCTGCCCATGTTGATTCTATTGTACAAGAGGGTTGAAAAGCACTGGACTGAAAAAAGAAAACTGTTAACTCTCCTTACTCTGATTAGCAGAGTGGGATGTTGCAGTCCATCCTGGTGCGTCTCCTCTAAGAGCAGAAACATAAATGGGAGGACCACTGGCCTGGGGAAAGGAATTAAACCAATATCATAAAGAAAGAAGCTCAATGGTGCAATGATTAGCCTGACTAATTAAAGACAGTGAGGAGCCAACAGTCAGTCTCTTCTATTATCTGAAGGGTTTTTCCGTGAAGAGGGATTGTGCCTGTCTTGCATGGCCCCAAGAGATGAAGCTCTATGAATCAGGGGTTCAAGTCAGATATGACCACAGACAGTGAGTTCACAGTCACTGTGGGAATTCAAGACATTGCATGACCACTTAATGGGGATGGAGAGAAGGGGATTCAAGTGTTGAATAAGCGGTCTGCTTCTTAACGGCCTCTATCAACACTTTGTGGCAATAGCTATAATGAATTTTGAGTGATTTTGTAGGACAAAGAAGTTTGTAAAGTGAAAGGGTGAAAATATCAAGACATCATGCTTTGTGCAACACTTGAGTCTTCCTATTCCATGGGCTTAAGTGTCCTCAGACACAGCTGAAGCAGACTCAGTACTCCTGAAAGTTGTGGGGAGAGAATTACATAGTACAGCCGGTGGAATCATCCAGTCCAAGGCTTTGCATCATTTTAAACATTATTTATTGGTTTTTGGCTGCATCAGGAATAGTTGTGGCATGCAGGCACAAGAGCATGAAGGATCATCGTTGAGGCACTTGGGCTCAGTAGTTGTGGTGTGTAGGCTTAGTTGCCGAAAGGCGTGTGAGATTTTAGTTCACCAACCAGGAATCGAACCTGTGTCCCCTGCATTGGAAGGTGGATTCTTAACCACTGGACCACCAGGGGAGTCCTAATGTCATTTTTTAAGATATTGGAACCCCTCACCTTCTTTAAAAAAAAAAATTCTACATGGGACTCTAATAAATGACAAAAGTGGAGCTCTCTGCGTGAAGTGGGGTGGCTGTCTCAGTCTCCCTCAGTGGCTGCCAAGAAACCTGCTCACAGCCCTGGGGCTGCACAGCGTGAGTGTGTTAGTCGCTCAGTTGTGTCCGACTCTTTGCAAACCCATGGACCGTAGCTTCTGTCCATGGAATTCTCCATTCAAAAATACTGGACTGGGTTGCCATTCCCTTTTCCAGGGGATCTTCCTGATGCCGGGAGAGAACCCAGGTCTCCCACATTGCAAGCAGATTCGTTACCATCTGAGCCATCAGGGAAACCCCAGGCATCCATAGTACAGGGGTTGAAAGCCATATCAATCCTCTCTTTTTACACACGAATAAACTGAAGCTCAGAGTGACTGTGACTTGGTCAGGGTCATACCCTGAGAAAATGAGAGCAGAGCTGGACCCAAACTTAAGCTCTTCATTCTTGGACCTGGGGTCTGTTCCACTTGCCTACACTAATGCCTTTAACTGCGGATGAGAATGTCTCCAGACCAGGCTGTCTGACCCATTCTTTGGCATTTGTCTATAACAACAATGATGCATAAAAGACTCAAGAACTCATTTCAACTAAAAAGTCAATCTTTTCCCTAGGGCTGCCCATTCTGTGTGGCTGGTGGTGGAGATGGATTTAGTCAAGGAGCTGGCTTCTTACTCAGTGCCCCAGAAACCAAGGCCTTCTATTTGCATAGCGACCAGATTGGACTGGGGTGGGGGAAGGCGGCACCGTCACTGCACCCAGGCGAGCCCCTGGGCCATGCAGATGCGATCTCCAATCTTGGTCCCATCACAAGGGTGCTTCAACTAACGGAGTAAAGCACATATAACTGACTTAAATTTGGATGTTGTATTTCTTTTCTTTCCTTTCTCTAAATTTGGAAAAGGATTTAGAGAACTTACACCAAAAGGCAAGTAATAGAATGAAAAGGGAATTGGGGAGGACACAGGGGTAATTCTAAAAGCAAATACTAATAAACTGGGAGATTGGGATTGACACATACACAGTACTGTATATAAAGCAGATAACTAAAAGGACCTACTGTATAACACAAGGAGCTCTACTCAGTGCTCTGCCTTGACTTATATGGGAAAATATTCTAAAAAAGAGTGGGTATATGTATATGTATAACTGATTCACTTTGCTGTACACCTGAAACTAACGGGCCGCCTTGGTAGTTCAGCTGGTAAAGGATCTATCTGCAATGCAGGAGACCCTGGTTCAATTCCTGGGTGGGAAAGATCCACTGGAGAATGGATGGGCTACCCACTCCAGTATTCTTGGGCTTCCCTGGTGGCTCAAGTGGTAAAGAATCTGCCTGCAATGCGGGAGACCTGGATTCAAGCCCTTGGTTTGGAAGATCCCCTGAAGAAGGGAAAGGATACCCACTCCAGAATTCCGAACTGGAGATTTCCATGGACTATCCGTGGAGTCGCAAAGAGTCAGACACGACTGAGGGACTTGCACTTTCACTTTGAAACTAACATAGCATTGTAAATGAACTATACTTCAATAAAAATTAAAAAAAAAATGTTGGATAGTTGGAGGTTCAGTCGTAAAGTCTTTCCAGCCATTCACTCACATAATCATTCACTTACTGACTCCCTCATTCAGTACATAGTTATAGAGCACCTATCAGTTCTAGACAATATTTCTAAGAATAAACATTAATGTAAAATTGATGCAAAAAATTAGTGCTAAAAATCAGATGAACAAAATATCAAAATTTTAAATAAAAACAAAATCAGTATTTAAAAAAAATTTTCCCTTCTGCCTCAGGCTCTAGTAAACAGCGTGGCACTGTTACAGAACTCATTTTTATTTAAAATTTTGATGTTTTGTTTATCTTGGATTCTTCTGCATTAATTTTGATTTTTAAAAACATTACATTAAATAGTATCTATTTTGATTATTGCATTTGTTTGGTACCCTCTTAAATTTTGTGCCCCAGGCAAGTGCCTCCTGGTAATTCTTCCTGTCCAGGCTTTGTAAAAGCAAAGAATACAAAAAAATAAATAAGATCTGTATGTATTTTCAAGGAGTTCTCAGCCTAGTGGGGAAGATAGACAGGGAAACACGTAATTGAAATATAATTATTTCTGTAATGGAAATATGTGCAAGAGGCAGTGTTGGCACAAAGAAGGGAGGAATCCTCCTCGTTGGGATGGATAGTTGGCATCAAGAAAGGGTGAAGAAATTGTGTGCTCAGGCAAAGAGGAGTGTGGTGGCAAGATGAGCCATTCATTCCAACTGGCAGGAGTGCAAAGCAAAAGCTTGGGATGACAGCATGGTAGAAGGGGAACTTGGATGGGTAGGCAGGAGCCAGGGGCTGCAAACACTGACTGAATCCTTGGCATGTGCTTGGTGCTCTGAGAACCCCACAAAGCATTATAATCTTTGTTATAGTGTGAGCTCTGAGGAACTCACTTTAATTACAGCAGACAGAACACGTCATAAGGAAAAAGAAACAATAAAAGCAGGTAATTAATATGGGGTGCAGGGACAGACTGCAAGAAGACAGGGGCTTCCAGGAAGGTGCAGTCAGTCACTCTGGACTAGGGAGGACACAGAGGAAGTGGCCCTTCAGTTTAGAACTGAGGGGTTTAGCCAAGTGCCAAGACTTCACATCTTCCCAGCTATCTCCTCTCTGTCGTGATGCTCTGTCTGCACCTCTCTGACTGAACAGCTTCCATTCATTCTGCTTTGTGAATGCAGCCTAGGAGCCTTCTGGCTGAGAAGGAAGCACCCTCCATAGCCCTGGTTTGGAAGGCAGCCAGAGCTCTGTGTCCCTGGAACATAATCCCAGCTGACTCCCCTTGCTGGATGAGCACTGCAAAACGTATAAATAACAGCAGCAGTGAACCCCTCCCAGGACTGCTGTGGGATTAATAAACCCTTGAGACCCTGGCAATCCAAGTCCTGCAGAAACTAGTGCTTCAATTGCTATTATGAGCAGGCTCCCAGCCATGACTCCTTCAGCACATGCTGTTAGATAATCTCTCCTGACTATTGCTGGGAGCCATCAATCACTCAGTGTCTGTCTCCTAACTCAGGCACTGGAAAGAGAAGGCAAGGAACTCTGCAAGGGTAATGTGGGATAGGACATGAAGGGGGCAACAGTCCCCAGCTGGGTGACTTTCTCAGGAATAAAGTGAGTACAGATCACAGGCACAGGCAACTTGGTTTCCCCACATACTGGGTGGCCCAATTGGGCTGTTGATAAATATCCCCATTCTCTAACTGGGCACAGTGTGGAATTGCATTTCTCTTCCTCC
>NW_011494861.1:17028166-17028832 GCF_000754665.1 Bison bison bison
GGGGGCTTCCCAGGTTTCGCTAGTGCTAAAGAACCTGACCCAGCAATCCCACTGCTGGGCATACACACGGAGGAAACCAGAATTGAAAGAGACACGTGTACCCCAATGTTCATTGCAGCACTGTCTACAATAGCCAGGACATGGAAGCAACCTAGATGTCCATCAGCAGATGAATGGATAAGAAAGCTGCAGTACATATACACAATGGGGTATTACTCAGCCATTAAAAAGAATACATTTGAATCAGTTCTAATGAGGTGGATGAAACTGGAGCCGATTATACAGAGTGAAGTAAGCCAGAAAGAAAAAGACCAATACAGTATACTAATGCATATATATGGAATTTAGAAAGATGGTTATGATAACCCTGTATGCGAGACAGCAAAAGAGACACAGATGTATAGAACAGTCTTTTGGACTCTGTGGGAGAGGGAGGGGGGGAATGATTTGGGAGAATGGCATCGAAACATGTATAATATCATATAAGAAAAGAATCGCCAGTCCAGGTTCGATGCAGGATGCACGAAGCTTGGGGCTGGTGCACTGGGATGACCCAGAGGGTTGGTATGGGGAGGGAGGTGGGAGGGGGGTTCAGGATTGGGAACACGTGTACATCCGTGGCGGATTCATGTTGATGTATGGCAAAACCAATACAATATTGTAAAG
>NW_011494861.1:17028932-17032838 GCF_000754665.1 Bison bison bison
AGAACCAATCTGCCAATGCAGGAGACGTAAGACGTGAGTTCAATCCCAGGGTCGGGAAGATCCCCTGGAGGAGACAGTGGCAACCCACTCCAGTATTCTTGCCTGGAGAATCCCATGGACAGAGGAGACAGGCGGGCTACAGTCCATGAGGTTGCAAAGAGTTGGACACGATCAAATGGACTTAGCACACACACACCCTCTTTGGAATCAAGTATAGCCATGTGCCTCACTTTAGCCATGAGTTTGAGTGGAAGCTTGGGAGAGGGGTGGTTAAAACCTAGTGCAAAATTCACCATTTTTCCTGCTGTATAATAATTGAGGAAGAATATGTCAATACAGATTTAGCTTGGGAATCTAAATGACCAGGAAAAGCAGAGATCCCCCTGATCTGCCTTCCACATGAATGAGAAATAAACTCCTGTTCTTCTAAGTTACTGAGACTTGGGAGATTTTTGTTACTGCAGCCTAGCATAGGTGAGCCTGATTGGGTCAGGACAAGCTATCCAACCTCTTGAAGGCTCTGTTCCCTCACTTGCAAGATGGGGATAATCATATCTATCTATAGAGTTGGAGTAAGATTTACAAGAGATAATTCATGTAAATTCATTAGCAAGTTCTCAGCCCATTATAAGTACTCAATCACTTTAGCTCAGAGGTTATTATTATTATTGTCATAGTATTCTCACATTTGGTTTTATATCTCTCTTCTTAGCTGCTACCCCTCAGTTTCTATACCTCTTTACCATCCCTGATGGAGGTATTTGTCCTCCATGTGTAGACTGAATCCTACTCTCAGGCTCTAAGATCAGGTCCAGCTGAGGTGGGAAGGTTTGAAGATGCTCTAATCCAACTGCCTGGAGGTGGTACCAAGTTATTCCTCCACACAGAATTGCCCTTGTATGCCTGAGTTCCAATGGCTGGGCCTCTGCCAACTGCCTTCTCCCATATCATACCCCGGGAAATGGTAACTAAAATTTCATGTCATTTCCAAGGTCTAGTGTCTGGTTCTTGGTATCTTACATTTACATCCTTGGTATCTTACTCCACACCCTTAGCTGTGGATTCTGACCTTGAAACCTGCTGAGGCTTCGTCTTCTGCAGACATGCTTGTTCAGAGTCCTTGTCACGCTTTGGTCATTCTATGGCCATGCACTGACCCCTGGCTGCTGAGCCTCTGATAAACTGTGACTGCAACATCTTTGCTTTGCTTCCCAGAGCAGTTTTTATTTCCCACCCCCCACCCCCCAGCATCTGCAGCTGTACTTTTTATCGGCTATCTTTTCTAGAGTGTGTGAATGAACTATGACTTGTTCATGCTTGTAATTCCAAAGCTGGGCGTGCAGTATGTGCTTAGAAGATATCTGTTGAATGGTGAAAGAATGACGAATGAATGAATGGAATGATGGAATCACAGACCCTGAATACCAGGAATGACATTAAAGCCTTTTTAGACTCTTCTATTTTTCAGATTTAAAAACTGAAATCCAGAACCACATAACCCACTTGGAGGCAAACTGGACTCAGTAACCATGCATTCCACCCAGGGAAAACGAAGGGAACACACACCCTCCCTCAGATTCCCCATGCCAGGGTGGACATAAAATCCCTTACTGTTCTCCCAGACCAGGAGTAAATGTAATCTACTAATAGGTGACTATACAATAAGCCTTCTCTTCTCTTAAAAAAAAAAAAAAAGCAAAACAAAAATAGAAAATCAGTCAGTATGACAATAGGGAGAATTATCTAGGGAAATATTTTTCTTTTTTTCCCCTCAATTTATTACAGTACACAAAAGGGAGATATGTTTGAATAAACAAGGCAGATACTGAGTAGGAGAAGAGGGAAATGACCTTTACTTCCTTCACGCTGACCAGTGTGCAAGCCCCAAGCTGCAGCTGGCCTCCCAGGCCTTTGCTCTGCTGGGGTGCCCTGTGCACCTGCCTTCTGCACCTCCCCAGGCCTCACTCATGCAAGATTCTGTGGCAGTCTTGCCTTCTCCAGGGCACCCAACAACTCCTTCGGTGCCCATGAACTGCTCTGTCCTCTGACATCTATGTGAGAGCCCCTAGGCGCACACCACGTGCTGTTGTGTGTGAATGTACAGTACACAGCTATTTCAAATTCCCTGGCCACTGATGTCCACAAGTGCCCTCAACTCCAACCTTTCTAATTCCTGGCCCCCATTGTTTGCCACTTGAAGGCAGAGACTCTTTACAAATGCTTCCGCTGTAGACCCTCACAGTCTTGGGCCATGCAATATCCATCATCAGTATGGAGATTTGGTTGAGAGAGGAGACTCAGAAGCACAGGGCTCTGTCTCCCAGGAAAAGAGATGATGAGCAAAAAAGTGAGAAAGAGAGTACCTCTGCTTTAGGGTTTTCTAACTTCTGCTAGAATGATGAGCTCAGGAACGAGGCTGGAGCAGGAAGGAGCTGCTCATCCTTCCAGATGTCTACACACAAGATAAGGTCTCAGCTTGCAGATATACTCTTGGCTCAGCTCTGGTCCAAACCCTAACTTTGGTTGGACTCTCCTCCAGGGCACAGGGTACCTCCCTGACTCAAGTCCTCCCAGTTCATAGTGGTAGACAGCTAAGAAGCTCCATTATCTCAGTTTTCTGGGAGCGGTGCCACTATATGTCTGTTGCTGGCATGATTGTTAATGGCACCCCCTGGATGACCCTCCATGTGGACAACCTGAGGGATGCAGGGCTGGAAGAGCTGATGGCTCTCTCCCTTTCCTGCTGGGGCTATGTCAGGTGGTCTTCGTGCTCACTCATCTCTCATCTGGGCAGCACTTTCCTGAGGGTCAATCACTTTTCCCTTTACATCCCCGTTTCACTTTGCTATTAACCATCGCTCAGTCTAGAGCATCACCTGTGTTACAGATAAGGCAATTGAAGTTACCAAGGTTAAGTGACTCCCTCAAGGTCACACAGCTTGGGGCTAGATCCTGAAGAGAATCCAGCCTTTTTTTCCTCTTGTGCTTTGTCTCTAAGATTGGGGGGCGGGGGGGGGCGGATTTCCTGTTCTTTTCAGGCTGAGAGTGATTTTAAAAGCCCAATATTTTCCTTCTCTTCTATCTGTTCCACATTAACGGCCAAACAAACAATTCTTGGGGGGGTGGGGGGGGAAGAGTTGGGGGCCATTGTTTCTTCTTCTGGGAACTTCTAGCTGCTGTTTAGCCAGTATCTACCTACATATGGTGCTGAAAGATGTATCAGTGTTCTCCTTGGCCACGGCAAAAAGGAAGCATTTATACATTGTACCTCTCCAACTGTGGGTTCTCCTTTGATTCCCCCTGTTGAACCTCTTCTAAAGAATATCAAAAGGGGCAGAATTTCTCTACAGGAGAGAATTAAAGGTGGCAGTCTAATGGTAAGGCAGTAGGTCCAAGGGACTCATCTTGAGAAGAGAGAGACCTTTCTCATGCCAGGACCTCCTGAGATCTACCAAGTGGCTTTATGGGCAAGTAACTGCCATGGAAATGGAGACTAATGGAAGAAATTCTGCACCTCTGTCAGCTCAAGTTTCAAAAGCTACAAGTTTTAGGAACTAGCGTTGTTTGATCTGTTCTCAATTCCCTTATCATCACAAGCTTCCTTTACTGGCTGAATGGAAATCAATAAAATTACATTTTCGAAGAGCCTGTTTCATGGGTCTGGTCCATGGGAAGCCCAGGGACTGCCTTAGACTCCATCTCCTTTTCCTCTGTCTGCACAGAGGACATGTGTGTGGACATCTTCTGCATGGCAAGTAGGGCTCACAGTCTTTTGTTTCCTCTGTACTAGAGAAATGTCTCTGAGTCCCCCCCTCCCCTCTACCCAGCACCAAGAGTCCTCCCAGAAAGATGAAGTACAGACAGCATACGGATGACTCCAGAACTTGGGGCTGGCAGTGGTGCTGA
>NW_011494861.1:17032938-17042440 GCF_000754665.1 Bison bison bison
GTGCTGAATTTCTTTTATTAAACTTTATTTCTGTAGTAATTATTTACTCAGTAAGTCACATGGTAGATTCGGGGGAGGCCCAGCATAAAAGAGGTATATGTTTGTTCACATATCTCCCATCCGTGTTGCCTCAGTATCTGTTAGGAGGTTCCTGTTTCCTGATATGAACTTTTAAATTTATATGTATTATTTATTTTTTGCTACCCTGGGTCTTCATTGCTTTTGCACAGACTTTCTCTAGTTGTGGTGAATGGGGCTTATACTTCCTTGCAGTGTGAGGGCTTCTCACTGGGGCGCCTCTCTTCTTGGGGAGCACAGGCTCTAGGCGTGCATTCTGGCTTCAGTAGTTGAAGCTCACGGACACTAGTGCACGGGCTCAGTAGTTGTGGCAGGCTTAGTTGCTCCGCAGCATGTAAGATCTTCCTGGACCCGGGATCAAACCAGTGTCCCTGCATCTCATCCACTGCACCACCAGGGAAGTCTGATGTGAGTTTTTTTGAATCTTCCCAGAGTTCTTGAGCCCCATGTCTCACTTTCTAAAGGGACAGGGAAAAGCTGAGTGTGTCAATTAAATAATGTAATTTTCTAGAGTCTTCCTGGTGGTGATAGGAAATATTATTCCGGGGCTTGTAGAAAGTATGCCTCTTTGATTTTTTGTGTCATTCCTCTGATTTTAAATATCGATCTGTAGAGAAAAATCAGATGTCCAAAATCAAAAATGTCCAGAGGCTTCCTGGACATTTAGAAATACTCTTTTCACCTTTTAGCCTTTGCTCTTGCTATTATTTCCTCTTGGAATTCCCTCTCTCTTCCTCCCTTCTCTCTTGATCATCAGAAACCCACCCATTCTTCAGTCTTTCCCTTATTATTCCTTTATTACTGGTCTAATTTATGATTCCTTTTCTCCTAAAGCATTTCTTTGTTCCACATATTCTTATTTAATCATACTATCATGTACTGTTATCTGTTTCAGTTCAATTCAGTTCAGTTGCTCAGTCGTGTCTGACTCTCTGTGATTCCATGGACTGCAACACGCCAGGCTCCCCTGTCCATCACCAACTCCAGGAGCATGCTCAAACTCATGTCCATCGAGTTGGTGATGTCATCCAACCATCTCATCCTCCTGCCTTCAATCTTTCCCAGCATCATGGTCTTTTCCAGTGAGTCAGTTCTTTGCGTCAGGTGGCCAAAGTATTGGAGATTCAGTTTCAGTATCAGTCCTTCCAATGAATATTCAGGACTGATTTCCTTTAGGATTGACTGGTTTGATCTGCTTGCAGTCCAAGGGACTCTCAAGACTCTTCTCCAACACCACAGTTCAAAAGCATCAATTCTTTGGCACTCAGCTTTCTTTATGGTCCAACTCTCATATCCATACATAATTACTGGAAGAACCATAGGTTTGACTAGATGGACCTTTGTTGGCAAAGTAATGTCTCTGCTTTTTAATATGCTGCCTAGGTTGGTCATAGCTTTTCTTCCAAGGAGCAAGCGTCTTTTAATTTCATTGTTATCTGATTCAGGTATATAATATTATCTTTCTAAGTGAGATACAAACTCTCTCAGGATAAGAACTATTATCAACAATAGATATTTGGATTACCTAGTATTGATACAAAACCTGTTAGGTGGAAGAAGATAGAAAGAGAAAATGAAGACTCAGAAAAATAAAGCTGAGTTTGTTCAGGCTAACTTATTCATTTTATAAATGAGATGTGAAAGCAAATACAGAAGGAATCTTTCACATTCCCAAGTGTATACCTAAACTGAAATCCAGATTTAACCTCATTTCAGAAATTTCTCCTCTATCTCATGCTTCCCACTCCATAGGAGTTTAGCATCAAAGATTATATTCTGGAAAGAAATAGATGGCTGGAGAAGCTGAACTTCCCAGGTTTCTTTTAGAAGCTGACTGCAAGGGTAAAATTGAAATATTTTGCATGAATTCAGTTGACTTTGTTATTATTTCCCATTTTCCAACACCCAAGAGTGCTGGCTTTCAAAAACCTGTGCCATATTTTTTAAGTCCACGGTAGGCATGAAATATTATTGGGTTGAATTGGACTGAGGTGAATTAAGCAATGGTGACAGCATTTGTTAAGGAAGGAAGGGCAGTGTACTTGATTCCCAGGTCATAGTCTAGCTAGTTACAAAATGAACCAATGATAATGGTGGTTGAATGCCAGTGAGCTAACATTTCATATACATTCTCTCATTTATTACTCACAGCATCCCTATGATGCACATGGGATTATTATGCTGATTTTATAAATGAGGAGACCGAGGCACAGAGAAAGAAATTAAACAAAATGTGAGGGAGGACAGGGAGCACCAAGATGGAGAAGGAGAAGCTGTCAGGATTCTACAAGTCTTCTGCTATTGGAAGACTCTATTGGTCTCATAGAGAAAGAAAACATATTTTCCTCCACTATAGTTACATCAGAAAATTCACATTAGTTTAAATATAAGGTTGAAAATAATATCCCATGGGCCAGATATCTGGTTTGGCTACACAGTGTTAAAAAAAAGAATTTGTGAATAACATTTAAAATTGGGAGATGGTATATAGAATTATTGATTTTTGGCTTCCCTTGAAAAACTGGAAGAATTATGTTTTTGTGCAGTACAAGTGGTAGCTGGAGCTGAAGACTGACAGATTGCTCTGGCAGATTCTCCAGTTCCTGGTGACCCCTCTCTACTTCCTACCACTCCCCAACATGGAGGTGAAGGGGTTCAGAGTATACTGCACCAAAATATGCCACTCTGACATAAGGATTGTTCTGAGCTGAACGTGCTTAAGAAAAAGCAGACACAGGAGGAGCTCACTGCCTTCCCCCGCCAGCCTGAAGGCAGAACAGAAGTCCCCCTTGTAAAGGTGTCTCCATCTCCCTCACTTCCCACACCAGGAAGGAGGGAGCAACCTTATCGCTAGAGACTAGATGTCATCATCAGACTAGGTGGCATCAAGAAGGAGTCTACGAAAACAGCTTACTAACCAAACCTTATCTTCCATTTCCTCCTCTCAACGTTTTCTCCTAATGTGCTCAGTTGTGCCCATGGGATTTTCCAGGCAAGAATACTAGAGTGAGGAGACACCTGGGGAGACACCATTTCCTACTCCAGGGGATCATCCCAACCTAGGGATCAAACCTGTGTCTGTTGCATCTCCTGCATTGGCAGGCAGATTCTATACCAAAGGCACCACCTGGGAAGCCCTATCTTCCGTAAGTTTCCTCCATACGTTTAGCTTCCCACAGTTTGCTGCCCTGAAAAACCTAAATCTTTTTTTTCCCTTTTTTTTGTGGTGTTGTCATTTCTCTAAAAAATTATTGTTCTTCTTTCAGATGCTATATAAACCTGAAGTTTTAGCCACTTTTTTGAGTTTCTCATCAGTGAAAGTGAAAGTGTTGGTAGCATCGTGTCTGACTGTGATTCCATGGATTGTAGCCCACCAGGCTCCTCTGTCCATGGAATTCTTTAGGCAAGAATACTGGAGGGGGTTGCCATTTCCTTCTCCAGGGGATCTTCCCCACCTAGAGATGGAACCTGCTGCTGCTGCTAAGTCGCTTCAGTCATGTCCGACTCTGTGAACCTAGGTTTCCCAAATTGGAGGTAGATTCTTTACCATCTGAGCCACCAGGGAAGTCCTCTCATCAGTGAGTCCTCCCATAAAGTGAAAGTGAAGTCTCTCAGTCGTGTCCGACTCTTTGTGACCCCGTGGACTGTAGCCCACCAGGCTCCTCCATTCATGGGATTATCCAGGCAAGAATACTGGAGTGGGTTGCCATTTCCTTCTCCAGGGGATCTTCCCAACCCAGGGATTGAACCCAGGTCTCCTGCATTAGAGGCAGCCGCTTTAACCTCTGAGCCACCTATATATGCACTATTAATAGACTTTTGTCTTGTTAATCCGTCTTTTGTGAGTCTAATTTACAGGCCCCAGCCAAGAACCTAGGAGGTAAAACCAAGCAGTGCCCCCACCCTGAAATAGGATCCTGTGGGCCTCCTGGCAACAAAAGCCTTTCCTTGTCTTCTGTTTCTAGTTTGAGGGGAACAGACTTCAACCTCCATGACCTCCCCTGAGTTTCAAAGAGCTGATTCCAACCCTTGCTAATCAGGGGAAGGAGCGGATGCAGAGGCAAAGGAGAGACAGTCAGGAAAGGATAGTGCAGCCTTGGGGCGTGGCCTTGGTTCTGCCTCAAAGGGCACAAATATCTGTGAGCTCTTTGTAGAACTGTTAGGTAGAATAGGGAAAAGGAGTCCAAAATGGCGGTGGCTAAAAGACAAGGAAGGTCCGAGGACCAGAGTGAAGACTTCAGGCAGAACAAACAGCACTCCTGGCTAAGCCCAATTTGCATAGGGCAGGCCCAGGTGGAGGAAAAAACATATAAAAGGAGGAGCCAAAGCGCTTTCTCACGGACTCTCTCTCCCGGGTGCGTGCGCTCTTTTCTCTCTCTCTCTCTCTCTCTCTCTCTCTCTCTCTCTCTCTCTCACTCTCTCTCCTGCTATCTTCTAAATAAAATAGAGCTGTAACACTGATTTGCCCAAGAGCTGTAGCACGGTTTGTCCAAGACCCGAGAGCTGTGACGCGCCAAGGGCTTTAATGTCCGTTGCTCCAAATCTTTGTTGTGACGAGACAAAGAACCGGGGAACATAACACTCATGTGACATCTATGGTGCGGTGACTCGGATATAACCTGGCTGAAACAACCTCTGCGTGGAAGAGGCCAAGCACAGCAAGAGCACTCAGGGAAGCTCCCGCGCTAGAAGCAGAAGGCGAAGAAACCCAGCGCAGGGGAAGGCCCATCGTGCTGGAAACCCGGACAGCAAAAAACGAACTCAGCAGAAAGCTCACGCGGCCCAGTCTCAGATTCCAGAAGACCTCCGTTAAGGTAAGAGGTCCTCGCTCCTATGGCTGGAGGGACCTTTACAATCTCTTGTTTCTTGTTTCCTCGAACCTCCCGCAAACAGGCGGGTGGCAGGGGCACAACTGAGGGACTCTGGAGAGGCTACTCCTCAGTATGTCCCAAGGGCGCTATCTGCTGAGCCCCAGTAGCTGTTACACAAGCCGGTGGGGGTTCTTCTATCCTTTCTCTTCTCTGTGCCAAAGATCAGACCAATGAAACTGTGAGCACTGGTCAGATATTTAGCAAATCTTCCAGTGGGCTATGAAGGGGATTCCTTGGCATGTTTTTCCCACTGCTTTTTCCTCCTGTCCTTCAGCCCTCACCCGGGTCTCAAGCCCAGCGAAAACTAATGAAACTCAGGCTCTGATGTGTCATTGCAAAAATTCATTGAGAGACAAAGCAATAACAGGTAGATTTGTTAGGATCCAGAGAGAAGCCACCCTTCAGGGTGTGAACCATTGCCGAGGGCAAGGGCTGCAGCCATGGAATTAGGCCTGGCTAGGTTTTGAGAGGGGATGGAATTCATATGCTAATGAGTGAGAGGAACATCCCAGCCATTGGGGAACCACCCACTCCTCCCTGTTTTGACCTTGTGCCTTGGAGCTGTCTTGCCACCTCTGGGTGTGTCTGTTGGCTTATAGATTGGGGATTAAGGTTTACTTGAATTTGACTTGTCAATCTTGGACCCAATTGATTTTAATTGGTTTACATTATATGCTTGTGCTATGTCATTCTTTCAAAGGTTGTGCTCTGCCCCTTTCCCTCCTGTTTCATGCTCTTTTCCTGAGCCCCATCCAGACCCACAAGACTGCCTCTACAATCTTCTGGAGAGACAACCAGAAAATAGCTGGCCTTGGGAGGGAAATATTCTATAATATCCAACCCCCTAATCCTACCCAATACTGATCACACTGGAGATCTTGGGGAAGCCCAAACTCCAGTCTGGGGGGTCCCAGGAGGTCATCACGCCTTGACCTGCCTAGGGATCGGTCTTCGAAAGGTTGTCACGCCTCAACCTGTTCGGGGATCCTTTAGTCCCAGGGGTCCCAGGAGGTCGTCACACCTCGACCTGCCCAGGGACCCAATCCTTGGGAGGCTGTCACACCTCGACCTGCCCGGGGATTCGATCTCTAGGAGGCTGTCACGCCTCAGCCTGCCTGGGGATCTGCACCCTGACCTGGGGACGCCTGGTTCTCAGGTTGCAACCGTTCTGGGTAGGATAAGCTTCAGAAAGACTCACCCCTAAGGAAGTCCACCCATGAACACATAAAGAAGCCTATTACTTGTGGGACTGTGCCCAGTCTCAGCAATAACTCAGGAGCCCAATGAGAACCCCATTGCCTTTCTGGAAAGGCTAAAAGAGGCACTCCAAAAGTTTACCAACCTGGACTTAGACTCTTACAAGGGACGGGTGATTTTAAAGGACAAATTCCTGTCCCAATGTGCATCAGATATCAGAATTAAGTTACAGCAGCTACAACAGCAGGACCCTGCTGCCTCTTTAGATGAGATGGTCCAGACAGCCACCAATACCTTTTATAACAGAACAGGAGAAGGAGGCCAAGACCCAGGAGAAGGAGAGAAAGAAAGAGACAAGGCATGCCCAGATGCTGGCCACCCTCCAGAGAAGCCCTATGGCAAACCCCGAGTCCTTGAGGGACAAGGCACAAGACAGATGCCTGATCTGTAGACAGGTGGGGCATTGGGCCAAAGAGCATCCAAACCGTGACAAGTCTCCTAGAACGGCTTGCCACAAATGCCATCAACTGGGACATTGGGCGGCACTCTGCCCTTGGGACCCAAGAGCCTCAAGGTCAAGTGCCAAGCCTACCCTCACGATGGTTCAAGAGGACTGAAGCAGCCCACTCTAGCCAGCCCGCCTGTCACAGATAACCATCACGGGGCTGGAGCCAAGGGTGCAACTGGATGTGGCAGGTAGGTCCGAGAATTTCTTGGTTGACACAGGGGCTACCTACTCTGTCTTGATCTCCTACTCCGGAGCCTTCTCCTCCCAAACCTGTACCATTTTGGGTGCTACAGGAAAAGCAACTACTAAAAGATTCACCCGAGCACTTCTTTGTTGCTGGGATGGACAAATATTTTCCCACCAGTTTCTGGTGGTCCCTGAGTGTCCTACCCCCTTATTGGGAAGAGATATACTCACTAAACTGGGGACCACCCTTGTGATGGGAAGTTTTTCAGCCCCTAGAGCTCTACAGCTCCTGGTTACTACTGAAGAACCCATTACACCTTCAACAGAGAGGGACCAAAAACTATGGGAAGACAAAATTAACCCCCAGGTGTGGGACCATGGGATTCCTGGACGAGCCCACCAAGCTGAACCGGTCATCATTGTCCTCCGAGATCCCACTCGGTTTCCTAACCAGAAACAATATCCTCTCAAAAGAGAGGCTCGGGAGGGACCACAGCCTTTAATAAATAAATTCCTTGCTTGTGGGCTATTGGTCCCCACCAGTTCGCCATGTAACACCCCAATCCTCTCAGTAAAGAAAAAAGATGGAACCTGGTGAATGGTTCAAGATCTCCGGATCATAAATGAAGCTGTAGTCCCCCTCCATCCCACAGTACCCAATCCCTATGTAATCTTGGGAGAAATCCCACCCAGTGCCAAATGGTTTACAGTCTTCGGTTTCAAAGATGCATTTTTTTTGCATACCACTGGCTAAAGAATCCCAATACCTTTTTGTCTTTGAGTGGAAGGCCCCAGGAGAAAAACACCAACAGATGACTTGGACAGTATTACCTCAGGGGTTCAGAGATAGCCCCTACATGTTTGGACAGGCCCTTAGCCAGGATCTCCTAGATCTGGACCTGGGACCTAATGGGAAAATATTACAATACGTAGATGACCTACTAATCTGCTCTCCAGATAAGAAAAGTGCCCAACAACATGCAATTCAGGTTCTAAACTTCTTGACAGAAAGAGGATATAAAGTCTCCCGTGCTAAGGCACAGATGGTCGAGACAAAGGTCACTTACCTGGGAGTTCAGATTACACACGGGTCCAGGAGGCTGTCCTCTGATCGGGTACAAGGAATTCTCCAGTTGCCCTCCCCCACGACTCGAAAAACAATTGCAAGCTTTCCTGGGGCTAACTGGTTATTGTAGAATCTGGATACCCAACTATGGTCTAATTGCCCAGCCCTTATACGAAAGCTTAAAGGGACAAGATGATTCAATCCCACTGATGTGGGGAACTCCTCCAAAGAAGGCAGAGGCTACACTAAAACAGGCCTTAACTCAGGCACCTGCCTTGAGGTTGCCAGACCCAGAAAAAGCATTCTAAATTTATGTCCATGAAAGAGAGGGAATAGCCTTGGGAGGGTTAACTCAAAGGTTGGGATCTGAGCCCCAGCCTGTAGCTTACTTATCCAAGAGGCTCGATCCAACTTCCTGAGGTTGGCCCCCCTGCTTTCAAAATCTTGCAGCTATTGCAATCATGATGGAAGATGCTTTAAAACTCTCCTCTGGGGGCAAACTAACTATTTTTACCAGCCGCCAAGTAAAACAACTCCTAAATGGGAGAGGCCATTTATGGATGTCTGATCAAAGAATCCTCAGATATCAAGTAATGCTGATGGAAAATCCAGGCCTCACTATATCCCCTTGTGAGGTTCTTAACCCAGCCACCCTCCTCCCTACCCCCGAGGGCTCTCTCCCCTTTCACTCTCGTCTAGAAACCTTGGACCACTGGACAAAACCCCGAGAGGGATTGTCAGAAGATCCTCTGACCAATCCTGAGGAAATCTGGTACACTGATGGGAGCAGCTTTGTCTTGGATGGAAAAAGAAGAGCCGGGTATGCAGTAGTCTCTAATTTTGAGACCATAGAGGCTAAGCCTCTGCCACCAGGTACTTCAGCCCAATTAGCTGAGCTCATAGCCCTGACTCGAGCTTTAGAGCTGGGAAAAGGAAAAAGAATAGCCATTTACACTGACTCCAAGTATGCCTTTCTGGTGCTACATGCACATGCGGCTATTTGGAAAGAAAGGGACCACTTGACCACCGAGGGTCCCCAATCAAATATGGTGATCAGATTCTTCCACTCTTGGAGGCAATCCATCTGCCCACTGAGGTTTCAGTCTCCCACTGTAAAGGACACCAAAAAGGTAACACGAAAGTGGCAGGAGGGAACCAAGCATCTGATCAGGCAGCTAGGAGAGCAGCATTACAGAACCATGACCTAATAGGGCCTGCCACCTTAGTTCCACAGACTAATTTGCCAGAAACTCCTTCATATACTGAAGGTGAGACTCTTAAAGCTAAGAGCCAGGGCTTTCAAGAAGATCATATGGGGTGGTTCCAAAAGGAGGGACTCCTTTTTCTGCCTGGAAACCTCCAATGGAAGTTGGTTAACTCCTTACATGCCACTACTCATTTAGGAGAAAAGGCCCTCCAAAGATAAGTAGAAAGGTCCTTCAGAGGAACAGGCTTCCAGACAACTATAAGACAGATGATCTCCTCTTGTCCCATTTGCCAATTAAACAACCCCCAAGGAGCTCGAAGACCCCAGCTGGCCCAGCCCATCCAACAACGTGGGGCCTACCCAGGAGAGGACTGGCAGATGGACTTCAC
>NW_011494861.1:17042540-17043025 GCF_000754665.1 Bison bison bison
GCGAGCTTTCCTGGGGCTAACTGGTTATTGTAGAATCTGGATACCCAACTATGGTCTAATTGCCCAGCCCTTATACGAAAGCTTAAAGGGACAAGATGATTAAATCCCACTGATGTGGGGAATTCCTCAAAAGGAAGCATAGGCTACACTAAAACAGGCCTTAACTCAGGCACCTGCCTTGAGGTTGCCAGACCCAGAAAAAGCATTCCAACTTTATGTCCATGAAAGAGAGGAGTGTTAACTCAAAGGTTGGGATCTGAGCCCCAGCCTATAGCCTACTTATCCAAGAGGCTCGATCCAACTTCCTGAGGTTGGCCCCCCTGTCTTCGAAATCTTGTAGCTATTGCAATCATGATAGAAGATGCTTTAAAACTCTCCTTTGGGGGCAAACTAACTATTTTTACCAGCCACCAAGTAAAACAACTCCTAAATGGGAGAGGCCATTTATGGATGTCTGATCAAAGAATCCTCAGATATCAAGTAAT
>NW_011494861.1:17043310-17104391 GCF_000754665.1 Bison bison bison
AGGGTATAAATACCTATTAGTTATGATAGATACATTCACAGGATGGATTGAAGGCTTTCCCACCCGGACCGAGAAGGCTGAGGCTGCCTAGGTCATTACAGAGTGACAATGGGACATCATTTACTTCTAAGGTCACCCAAAGAGTCTCAAAAGCATTGGGCATTACTTATTATCTCTATTGTGCCTGGAGGCCTCAATCTTCAGGAAAAGTAGAAACAGCCAATCAATTCTTAAAATCAGCGATAAAAAAGATAACCCAGGAGACCTCCCTGGGATGGAAGGAGGCTTTACCAATAGCTCTCCTCCGCACCTGCATTCCCCTAAGGAACAGGTTGGTGTTAGTCCTTATGAGATGCTATATGGGAGACCTTTTGTTTATGTCAATGACCTCTTCCTAGATCCAGAGGTTCAGACCCTCCAGTCTTATACCATGGCCATTGGGCAATTCCAATAGGATATACGCTTGTGGGGTATGAACCAGGACCCAAAAGATTCTAAAGAGTCACCACTATATGCTCCAGGGACTCAAATCCTAATTAGTCTGGAAAGATGGGTCCCCAAAGGCTCAACTCCAGCCCACATGGAAGGGCCCCTACCCTGTAATACTTTCTACCCCCATAGCAGTCAAGGTACCAGGACATGACTCCTGGATTCACTACTCACGAGTCAAGCCATGGAAGAAAACAGAAGAGGACACTCAATACACCTGTGAGCCCCTGGGAGATCTCAGATACCTATTCAGAACTACCAATGAGTGTCATTCTAATGAACACCCCCAAAATCTGGTTTCTGGGGATAAGATTTCTCAGGATAACTCTAAGGAGCCAACACAGCTTGACAGAGACTGTACTCCAAAACAGACAGGAGATAGATCTGATCCCTGAACAAGGAGGGACTTGAGCCATCCTGGCCATGTGAATTTAAAATCGACCAATGTCCCTACTAGTCCTCATTATGCTATATTGATGATGCCTATGATTATTCCATGTACTGTCAATTGTCTAACCTGTTTTGTCTCTGCCCAGGTCAACCAGCTACAACATGCAGTGCCAGTTCAACAAAGATATAAAACTACAGCTGACCACGGAAAATATCACACACCCTTGGACACCGCTATAAGGACTCTGAGGATTGAGACTAGCAAGAGGGGGAGGCCCAATACCCCTCGCCACCCCAGTTCAGCAGGAAGTAGCCAGAAAGACCACGACGCCCCTATTCCCAAAGAATTGGGCCTCCCATCTCTTGAGGGGGGAATGTTAGGTTGGTAGAATAGGGAAAAGGAGTCCAAAATGGCGGTGGCTAAAAGACAAGGAAGGTCCGAGGACCAGAGTGAAGACTTCAGGCAGAACAAACAGCACTCCTGGCTAAGCCCAATTTACATAGGGCAGGCCCAGGTGGAGGAAAAAACATATAAAAGGAGGAGCCAAAGCGCTTTCTCAGGGACTCTCTTCTGCTTGCACGTGCTCTTCTCTCTCTCTCTCTCTCTCTCTCTCTCTCTCTCTCCCCCTGTCTCTCTCTCTCCCTCCTTCCCTCCCTCCATCCCCTGCTATCTTCTAAATAAAATAGAGCTGTAACACTGATTTGCCTAAGAGCTGTAGCACGGTTTGTCCAAGACCGAGAACTGTGACGCCCTGAGGGCTTTAATGTCCGTCACTCCAAATCTTTGTTGTGACAAGACAAAGAACCGAGGAACATACACTCGCATGACAGAACTAAAACCCCAACAAATGGAAAATGTCAGCATTCTTCATTCCAGATTAAAGGAACCAGAGAAGTTCTTCCAGAAGATCTCTTGGGGCCAGAATAAAGGAACCACAGAAACTCATCAGATTACCTGAGACCAGATTAAAGGAGTGCAGGTTCTCCACTCAACCTAATCCTCTCAGCAACGCCACCCTTGAACTGTTGCTATTAAAGTGAAGTGAAGTTGCTCAGTCATGTCGGACTCTTTGTGACCCCATAGAATGTTGCCTACCACGCTCCTCTGTCCATCGGATTTTCCAGGCAAGAATACTGGAGTGGGTTGCCATATCCTTCTACAGAGGATCTTCCTGACCCAGGGATAGAACCTGGGTCTCCCACATTGTAGGCATACGGAGGAACCTCCTATTAAACAGTTTAATTGCTATTAAACTCCTCATTAAATCCTCTCAGGTTGGGACACAGGTTTTCAGAGGCAAAAAGCTGCTGTGTCCCCCTTTGTCTGGCAAAGCAATCTGTGTGCATGCTAAGCCGCTTCAGACTCTGTGACCCCATGGAAGTAACACACTAAGTTCCTCTGTCCATGGGGATTCTCTAGGTAAAGATACCAGAGTGGGTGCCATTTCCTCCTCCAGGGGATCTTCCCAACCCAGGGATCAAACCCATCTCTTATGTCTCCTGCATTGATAGGCAGGTTCTTTACCACTAGTGCCACCTGGGAAACCCACCAAAGCAATACATCTATTCGAACACTTCCACCCAAAACTCTGTCTCTGAAATTCCATTCAGCACCAGCACACAGAGGTTAAGATTCGGCATCAGTGTGTAGAAGGAAAAAGTTTCTCCTCCTCTCCAGAGGCCACAATGGGTTGTCATGATTCCTGACCTACTTCCCTCCCTTTCTGCCTGGCCCTCAGAATCGTTTCAGTTCGAGATACCTACAGTGTGCACCTACATCGTATTTACCTACAGTGGTCTCTCTGCTACTCAGGGACTGCTTCTATGTAAGAAAAAGTACTTTAAGAGTCTTGTGAAAATCAATGGTCTTTCTAAATTGGAAGAATGAATTATTGTCAAAATAACAAGCCTCATTTTCCAGTGTGGGAAAATCACTGGAATAATTTCTCTAGAAAGAAACAATTTCGTTATATGGAAAAATCAGCCTCTGTTCAGCAACCCTTGAATGGCAGCTTCAAACATTAGAACCTTGCCAAACCAATTTTTCCCCTTTCAGATTTAACACTGCTCCATTTATCTCAGTGGGGACTAAGGACCAGCTAAATTTGAAGTCATAAAGCTCAGCCTTTTTGAATGATTTTGGTCAAAACAGCTCTTTTGTAAGCAGGCGAAGTGTGCTTATTTAATGTTCTTCCTTCTCAAAGAGACTAAAGAGAAATTTCTAAAATTTTCCCCAAACATTTCACCTTTGAGCGGATTATAAAGGTAGAGAATTTCAGTTGGAAAAGGGACACATATTTCAGCAGTGTTATCAGTTGGCAGAAAATAGGAGATTATAAGGGAATCAGTTCCTCCCCCCTTGCCTTTAACTAGAGTGAATGCTTCTGTGATCACTGTAATAATGACGTTTTGCATTTATATAGCACCATTCATTCTTCTGAGGAGCTCAAAAAGCTTTATAAACATTATCTCATTAAATCCTCTCAACCTCCCTGTGAGGCAGGTAATGACAAGAGAGATTATTCCTGAGGTACAAGGTTCCCTCGGTGGTGGGTAGGAGGTGGGGGAAGCGGTGAGATGAGCCTCCTCCCATAACCCCAGGTCCAGTCCCCACCAGGCTGGAAATAAAGCCCTGGTCTGCAGAATGCTGATGGGGCCTCATGTGAGGAACACTGTTTCCTGGGGGCCATCAGGAGGGACTCCATTCCTCACGTGTCCTTGCATGGCTTCCAGAGCCTCACACACAGGGAAACCATGTCTGGGTCCTCCCATCTGGAAACTGGGGACACAGTGGACAGAGGAGGCATTCAGCGAGTATTTCTGAATGCATGAATGCCACGTTAGTCTCAAGACATCCAGCTGCACTTGGTTGTGCTCAAGTTCAAATTGTACCCAAGAGCTGAATCTTCAGAGATTGTCCTTTACTTTTGAGACACTGGGGCCCATTTTCAAAGGAGCGTGTGTGCTAAGTCTCTTCAGTTGTGTCTGACTTCGTGACCCCATGGACTGTGGCCCACCAGGCTCCTCTGTCCATGGGATTCTTCAGGCAAGAATACTGGAGTGGGTTGCTATGCCCTCCAGTGGATCTTCCTGACCCGGGGATCAAACCTGCATTGGCAGGCAGGTTCTTTACCACTAGCGCCACCACTAGTAGAATATCTATACCTGGTGGTGATTTTATTTTATTTTTTTAATTTGTTTTTAATTAGAGGATAATTGCTTTACAGTGTTGTGTTGGTTTTTGCTGTACAACAATATGAATGAGCTACATCATGCCCGACCCTTTGCAACCCCATGAACTGTAGCCCTCCAGGTTCCTCTGTCCATGGGATTTCCCAGGCAAGAATACTGGAGTGAGTTGCCGTTTCCTTCTCCAGGGGATCTTCCCAAACCAAGGATCAAACCCAGTTCTCTGCACTGCAGGCAGATGCTGAGCCACCTGGTAAGCCGGGAAGTGCTATAGTGCTAAGTAGCTTCAGTCATGTCCGACTCTTTGTAACCCCATGGACTGTAGTCTGCCAGGCTCCTCTGTCCTTGGAATTCTCCAGGAAAGAATACTGGAGAGGGGTTGCCATGTCCTTCTCCAGGGGATCTTCCCAACCCAGGGATTGAACCCACGTCTTTAATGTCTCCTGCATTGGCAGGTGGGTTCTTTACCACTAGTGCTACCCGGGAAGGAGGGTAGTTAACTGGACCAGTCCCATGAATTAGCAATGATACATGGACCTCCAGAGCAACTGGCCTGGACCTAAAGGACAGCAGATGGCAGTGGATGGGAGGAAAAATTTAATAAGAATGCAAACTACTGACTCTTCTGCAGTAGCATTATTCTTCTAGACTCAGAATCCTCATTTCCATTCTACGTGTCCTCACTAGAGAAGAGAAAGAAGATTTAGTTAAAACCAAACAGGACATTGGGCTCACCAGTGTCTTCATACTCATCTTCTCAAGGAATTCTCAAGGAACCGATAATCTTTGGTCATCTCTTCTGGATCTCACATTTATCCATCTGGACAGAGGAACCTGGTGGGCTATAGTTCACGGAGTTGCAAAGAGTCTGACATGACTTAGCTGATTCACATTGTTGTACAACAGAAACCAATACAACCAATACATTGAATCTCATTTAATGTATTAATGAAGTTCAACGCCTTACTACAGTTCAATTTAATTATTATTTTAAACTATTCTGTATATTGCAGTATAGTTGCTTTAAAATGCTGTGTTAGTTTCTGCTGTACAACAAAGTGAATCAGCTATGTGTATACATATATCCCCTCCCTCTTGGGCCTACCCCCTGCCTCTGTCCCACCCATCTAGGTCACCACAGAGCACTGAGCTGAGCTCCCTATGCTTTACAGCAGTTTTCCACTAGCTAGTTTACAATATGTCAATGATACTCTCAATTCATCCCGCTCGCCCCTTCTCCCTGTGTCCACAAGTATATTTTCTACATCTGTATCTTTATTCCTGCTCTGCAAACAGGTAGAACATCTATCAAAACCAAAAGCCAAACAGGTTAAATTACCTGGTCAGGATCACATCATCAGTTATATCATTGAAAAAATAAGAACAAATCAATTCAGCGGAATTAAGCTGCTATTTTTCATGGGACACAAACAAAGGTTATATTAAGCACTGCATGCATTCATGCTAATGAAATACAGTTATGGTTTTTAGGAAGCATGTTTTCTTTGTCTTCAAAGCCTTGGGCATGAGCATAATAAAATATATGCTGGAAACAGGGCATGGTGGCTGTTAGAACTGAAATTTTAAAGAATCATGAGAGTCTAATAATATAGGTTAAATGAATAAAGATACATTTTAAAAGAAGCATAGACTGCATTTTGTTACTAGGTCAGTTGTACAAAGATATGGGTTTCATATGACCCATATGACATTGGATTTCAATACAGTGTATCATTCACCCTAAGGAAGATATTCAAGCAGTCAAGGCCCTAATAAGACTACATTAATCCAGGAAACCAACTGCTCGGTGGTGTGTGTGAATCACTGTCACTCTGTAAAATCCCAAGGTCCTCAAAACTTCACATTTTCTGGAATGTATTAATGAACTGGAAGTTCCAGGAAGGCAGACACGCAGCACAGGAAGTGCTGTTGGGCAGAAAGGAGACGCTTCTTCAGACCCAATGCTCTATACACACCCAGCTCTAGAGGACCTAAATGCCTTCCCTGGATTTCCCAGGTGGCTCAGTGGGTAAAGAATCTACCTGCAAAGTAGGAGACGCAGGAGACACAGGTTCAGTCCCTAGGTCGAGAAGATTCCCTGGAGAAGGGAATGGCTACCCACTCTAGTATTCTTGCCTGGAGAATCCCATAGACAGAAGAGCCTGACAGGCTACCGTCCATGGGGTGGCAAAGAGTCAGACATGACTGACGCGACTGAACACACACACAAAGGCCTTCCCTAAGGTGACACATTAGGAAGTAGGGAGACAGGACCAGCCTCCAGATTCCACCCTAGGACCCTTTCCTTGACCTGGAGGGAACCCTCTCTTCCCCTGGAGATGAGAGAGGGCCTGGGGATCATGGATCAGGAAGTGGGGGAGCAGCCGCTCCCCAGGCCATGCACTACAGCCCGGTAGCAGGTGCATCAGACAACAGGAAGAGGCTCAATTTGGCCAGCTGGAGCCCCGGGGATTTGCACAGCCTTAGACCAGCCCATCACAGCAATGCCTACATGGCCAGACCCGCCGAGGCAAACATGTCCCTTTTGCTTTCACCTCAGGTCCTTAGAGGGCTCCGTGGAGCTGTGTCAGTATTGCCATGGCAACAGAAGCAGGCCATTAGAGCATTATGGAGAAATGTGAAAACTTGGGGGCCTGTAATTCATCTGTGAGGCTGAGCGGCTAAGAGATGGATTAATAGGGGTCTCAGCCCACGCCTGGCTGGCCCAGTGTTGTGCTTTAGTGGTAACCGGACCTCGCCAACTGTGTGCTGGTAGGGGCAAGTGCGGGTGATGATGGCCATGTCTAGAGGCCTGTGGCTGGCTCTTCACGGGAACCAGGATGGGACCCTGGTGGGGAGATTGAGGAGGGGTCTGCAGACAACCCAGGCTTCCTCAAAGTCCCTGTTGGCAGGTTCTCTGCCATCCTGTGTGGGTCTCACAACTGTTTTCCATCTTACATGAAACCAGGAAATGCTCTTCCCAGATAGCAAGGTGATCTGGATTTATGGTGAGAAGATGGTACTTGTGAAAGAAGCACCCCTTTAGCCTGGAGAGGTTGACCCAGCCTGAGTGTGTGCTAAGTCGCTTAAGTTGTATCCAGTTCTTTGCAACCCTGTCAACCATAGCCTGCCAGGCTCCTCTGTCCATGGGATTCTCCAGGCAAGAATCCTGGAGTGGGTTGCCATGCATTTCTCCAAGAAATCTCCTGACCCAGGGATCGAACTCTTGTCTCTTTTATCTCTTGCATTGACAGATGGGTTCTTTACCACTAGCGCCACCTGTGAAGCCCAGGCTGGGTGATTAGGATGCTTCTCCAGGAGGGTGAGGGTTAGCCAGTTGAGAGAGTAGGACT
Organism: Bison bison bison; assembly: GCF_000754665.1. Classification (NCBI taxonomy): domain Eukaryota; kingdom Metazoa; phylum Chordata; class Mammalia; order Artiodactyla; family Bovidae; genus Bison; species Bison bison. The sequence goes on from NW_011494861.1 coordinate 17,050,732, forward strand.
TTGGTTTGGTTGCATACCTGCCTACCCTGGCCTCCTTTACGTCTCTAGCATTTTACACAAGCATCTCAGGGCTTAATAGCACAGACTCTGGAGCTGGAGTTGGGTAGGAATCACAGCTTTACTACTAAAGGCTGATAATAATAACTACCTTATAGAGGTGTTATGAGGATTACATGAGTTAATACGTGTGGTATTTAGACTAATGCCTGGCATTTGGTAAGCATTAAATATATGTTAGCTAGCTTTGGTAGTATCATTAATGTTATTAATATCACTCTGGATTTGTCTAATAAGATGTCTTACAATGGAGAAGGAAATGGCAACCCACTACAATATTCTTGCCTGGAAAAACCCCACGTACAAAGAACCCTGGCGGGCTACAGTCCATGGGAATGCAAAGAGCTGGGCATGACTGAGTGACTGAACACATCTTAAAACAAGGGAGTTGGAGGAAGTTGATAATTCAGCAAACACGCTATCATACATCACTCTTGGCTACCAATATCTATTCGATTTAAAGGTGGTTTGGTTTAGCAGAAAGCAAAGTTGCTGTTAACGCCCCATGTGAGCTGTACCCCAAATGCTAACCTCATTGGATTGGATGGCCCCACAGCTGTAGTACACACAGGACTTGCTCATAAAGACAGGGCGGCCCTGTATAGTTGCCTTGGTTGTGCCCTGAGCAAGAGAGTGGCCAGCTGACCAGTGAGTAAGAATTGAAGTTCATTCCATGCACCATTCTCCAAGCCACACTCCCAAGTTAGGGCTAAGTCTGACTGAACAAAGGACGGCCTTTTCTTATTTTTCACCAAGGTACCCTGTGGGCTATCAGCAGCCTTGTGACCTTTGGGAAGGTCATGGGAAATGCTAACCTGAACCCTACCTCCGCCTCCTCAAAGAAAACCATTTCACTCAGGTGCAGGTAGTGAATTAAAAACTTAGGCTAAGGAAACCTCTGAGTCTGTGTTTATGGTCTTGGATGACACAGTTTCTTGTACTTCTTCAGTCTGACATATTGCCTTCCTATTTCTTCTACCTAATGTAGCATTTGGTTAGATTTATTTTGCTGAGGAGATCACGTCACTTTGCCTTGATGAGAAATGACATGCAGTCCCTTCATATTTACCCATATTTGTATGTGTGCAGAAATATGGCCACAAATGTAGAAACATAAAAATGTGAAAATGCCTTTTTATCCTTTATCTTCATTTGTGTCCAGCTGATTTGGATAGTCCAGTAGCTACACCTTTCAGAGAAGTCTGGTAACAACCACCTCTCCCTGAATTAGGTCTGCCGCAGGTGGAGTTTTGGTGAGGTCACACCACCAGCCCCGACTCAGAGGCACAGGTGTGGGGAAGCTATCTTGAGTCCTGAAAAAGCCAGCCCTTGGCCTTGCCTTTGTCTCCTGGAGTTAACCGGCATTGGCCATGGCCTGTATTACATAGAAGTGAGCCATTTGGTTTGATACATGTCTAGATACCTTTACAGAGGAGAGGGCACCATTCTGGGCCCTATGGGGAGATGGCACATGGTGGAAGGAAAAGACTAAAATGTCAAAAGTGAAGTGTCCTGGATTCCAGCCTGGATGTGTAATATTACAAGCCATGAAATTTTAATAAGCATCCAACTGCTCAAACTTTAGATTCTTCATCCCAAAATGGGTATGATAATACTTAACAAGTGTTAGTGGGGAGAAAATGCTACAAGGCATGTGAAAATTATGAAACATGACTTAGTAGAGTCAACTAAGAGTCACCAAGAATGTGTTATGTGCCAGGTATTGAGCAAAGCAATGCACACCGGGAAATTGTTCGTGCTCACGACTCGCTTCTGATCTGCAACATGAGGAGGTTGTATTACATTATCTCTATAATCCCTTTCAGCTTTAGGGCTCTTTTTTATTCTACTCTTATCTAATGGACTAATCGTAGAAATTTAGAGCTGGGAGGGACAGTGGGGAAGAAAGAAGAAATAGGCATGCGACACAGATAAAAACAATTTAAAAGAAGCCAGAAAGAAATGCACACAGCATCGCAAGAGCATCTTTGAAGGCAACATCCACCCCACCTCCATCATCCCACTGCCCCCGCCACTGGCTTCTTCTGACACCTCTCTGTACAGAGCAGGGAGGTCAGAGGACCTCTGGGGAGACTCAGCATGGAAAAGAGGGAGGAAGTCAACCAGATTTCCCTTTGAGTGCTTTTGAAAGTTTATGGATCTGCTTTTATTTGTAAATGAATTTATTATTTATTTATATTCGGCCGGCAGAGTCTTCATCACTGTGCGGACTTTCTCCATTTGTGGTAAGCGGGGGCTACCCTTTGTTGAGCTCTCTGGCATCTCATTGCGGTGGCTTCTCTTGTTGCACAGCATGGGCTCTAGGGCACATGGTATTCAGTAGCTGTGTCTCGCAGGCTCTAGAGCTTGGGCTCAGTTGTGGCACACAGGCTCCACGCTCCATGGCATGTGGGAACTTCTGGGACCAGGAATCGAACCTGTGTCCCTGCATTGGAAGTGGATTCTTACCCACTGTGCCACCAGGGAAGTCCATGAATCTAGTTTTAATTGATAACATAAATATGTGCTCTTTGGGCTCTTGCCAAAAATGTGTATCCTCAAACTACTTGCTGCCCAACACTAATCAATGGATCAGAGGCAAAAAAAAAGAAAAAGTGTTCCTACAATTGTGAGAAGGTCATGCAGTCCACTCCTTGTTCTGTGTCACTGGTCCTCAAATTGCATAAAGGTTTGTTAAAACCTAGATTCCCTGGCCCCAGCCTTAGAGTTTCTGATTCAGTTTCTGATTCTGGAAGAACCTCAAAAATTTGTGTGTCTAATAAGTTCTCAGGTGATATACTGATGCCACAGGGTTACACTGTGAGAAAAACTAGTCTAAATAATCTTAAATTTATCAACAGGTTACGCCTAAAGCAGTGTGATGCATACTGTACCAAACTGTTTTATAAAGATTTTTTTCTTTGACGTGGACCATGTTTTAAACTCTTCATTGAATATGTTACAATACTGCTTCTGTTTTTATTTATTTATTTTATATTTCTTTTTTCTTTTTTTTTTTTGGCCATGAGGCATGTGGCACCTTAGCTCCCTGACCAGGGATCTAACACATGCCCCCTGCATGGGAAGGCAAAGTCTTAACCACTGGACTGCCAGGGAAGTCCTTAGCAAGCTGTTTTGATTCCTGACTTACAGGGTATCTTTTACTGAATTCCCTGCTGACCCTAAGTCATTCTTTAACACAGGAATAACACAAGTAACAGCCTGAAGAAATTACCGGTGTCTTCACTTTTATGAAGACGTTGAGGATGTCAGCTACTATGTCTCCCAGTGTTCTTTTATTAGGATTGAAGAAAGAGATCTGCTAGTTCTCGGAAGCAGGAGAAATTGCTAAGCGGTTTTTACAGACCAGTTGGGATGCTTTCCCTTTTCAGGTTCTATGACTTCATTTGACCACAGCAAGCTCTGAGATCAACATACAGCCTTTTTCTTATACATGGAACCTATGACACGTATTTCAGAGTACTAATTTTCCCTGTCATGTATTTTTATTCAACCTCTTCTTCCTTTTTCTTCTTTTTTTCTCTAGTAAGCTTTCTCAAATCCTTCCTGGAATTGCAGGAGAAATAAATATATACATAAATAATGAAATAAAGAAATGGCAAAAATTATGTGCCCTGGCTCCGAGGGAACAAGAAATAGTGCAGTGATAGAAGTAGGTGTCACTAAATGTGTGTTGTGTGTCTGTTTTAGTGCAGTAGGTAACAAAAGTGATTTACCCAAGATCCACCGGCTCTACGCTAGAGACCTAGCACTAAAGGATAAATCTTCTTGCTCCAGTGACAGAGATCTTTTTCTAGCCTTCCTTGCTTCCTGTACATAAAGCATCGAGATAACTGGGCTCCTGCCTCGGTGCTTGGTGTCAAGTTAGCTGGCCCGAGAAATCAATGAAATGAGTTCACTTCAAGCCCAGTCACTCCCACTCCCAAGGGGTCAGCAAGAATTTATAAAAACTTTAAAAGATGCCCTAATCATTAACAAAGAGCTTATCCAATGTGAGAGAGGGTTGGTCACTCCTACCACTTCTCAGCAGACCCTGGAGCCATGATTACATTGACACCAGGAGGGGCAAAAAGTATTAGATCTTTACAGAATTCGAAAAATGATGCTTGGAAGAATTCAGACTAAAAATCACAGGGGTGATGAAGAGTGAGTCTAATGATTAAGTGACAGCCATTTGCGGACGTAGCCCGCATGACAGGGGTTAAAATGGCTGGGACGTCTGTGTGGACCGCTCTGGACTCAGCATCCGTGAGTGCCAAGGTATGGGGAACCCTCTAACCAACCCAGCGTCTACCTCTTCACCTTTGGTATGAGCTGCTCATCTGGCCTCCCACTGCATTCCGTGCCCCACACTCACGCACTGTACATGCATGTGTGCCAAGTCACTTCAGTTGTGCCCAACTCTGTGTGATTCCATGGACTGTGGCCCACCAGGCTTCTCTGTCCATGGTGTTCTCCAGGCAAGAATACTGGAGTGGGTTGCCATGCCTTCCTCCAGGGGATCTTTCCAACCCAGGGATGGAACCCACGTCTGTTGCATCTCCTGCAAGCAGGTTCTTATCACTAGCACAACCTGAGAAGCCCCCAAGCACTCATAACTCAAGTTATCTATTCTGGTGTCTGCGTCTAGACTATAGATTCCTTCAGGGGACAGACAGCCAGAGAAGATTCCAGCAGGGTCAGCACAGAGGACCAAGCCCCCTTTTATTCTTATGTAAACAGATTAAAGGAGCATATTCCAAACCTTGCTGTGTGGTTTGGAGGATGACACACAGAGCACTGATCATCTCTTGCTCCCACCTTGAGGACCTAGGGAACCCTGATCAACCTTGACTGTCTTGGTTGCAGAAGCCAAACTGGGCAGGGGAGAGGAGATTAGAATGGTGCAACTCCCCTTCCGCCTCCCCTGCTGCCTTCTCCTAATGAATTCTTCAAACAACATCCAGAGGAGGAGGCGGACCGGGGAGGGCCAGACCACTAACCAGCTGCATTGATCATGCTCCACGCCCGCAGCCCGGCTGAGATGGATTGCCCTTCAAGCCAGCCAGTGTTCAGGAGCGGTTCTCTAGTCATAAACTTAATCCAGCACTTCTTGATCTTCACAGGAGTTCTCTTCCCTCGTGAGTTGCCCTGTGAGGTCACAGTTACAACAGAGTCCTGACAGAGGGTTCCCAGGAGCTCTGGGTTGGAGCCTGGCACCCCTATTACAGTCAGGAAGTCTCAGGCTGGAAAAGGTCACTCAGGATCACAGGCGGAAGGCAGGGAAGTAACAACAACAACAAAAAACCACGCTTCCATGCCCGATGCTATCTGGCTGCCTGGAGGGGACAGGGTGTTAGAGACAGACTGGCTGACTCCACTGGGCTCCAATTTTTTTGAGAACCTGTATTTATGCATCCTCTTCTCTCCTCTCCCTTTAAGTCCTGTCCGCCCTTTGAGAACTAGTCTGCTTTGTGCACCCTGATAGATGGATTCTGCTTTCAGTGGGGCTTTCAAAGGCAGTTCCCAGGCACTTCCTGTTTATGTACCACAACCCTGCTCCCCTAAGTCCCTGTCACCCTCATTTTGTCACCTTCTTCTGTGACACCAAACAGGTGGACGTGGCCACCTTTAATCCACATCATACCTACAAGTGCCTAGAGGAGGAGCAGCCAGAGACCTACGAGACATGGCTTCTTCCCCCCCAGAGGAGTGTGCAGCTAGAGGGGAGAAGAAACATACTCAAATGAAACATCCAGAGGGAAGAACCTGACAAGGTGTAATTAATGGGTTGGCTTGGATTTCGCCTCTTTTCTTTCTCTGGTGTACCAAAAGGAGGAAGTGTAGGCGAAGGGGAGAATGACAAAACAGAGGGCCGAACAGGGAGGAGGATAACCGCTCATTCTCAGATGGAACAGCCAGACCTCACATCCTAAAGAACTGTCTGGACATAAATAGTAAATCCAACAAACATCGTCAACTTCAGAGTCACATAGTCCTTGCCCTGAATCCCAGTTCTTCCATTTATTAGCTGTCTGGCCTCAGGAAAGTTATTTAACCTCTCTGAATTTCCACATTCTTATCTGCAAAATGCCTATGATAATATCTATCTCAGGGCTGAAAGATTTAGATGAGTCAAGGAGGTCAAGTGTCTAGAACTGTGCTTAGGTCAATAGTGACCCTTCAAAAAACACCAGATCCTTCATTTAGTTCTTAGTCATTCAAGAAATATAGAAAGAACATATTATGTACTAGACATTTTGCTGGGCCTGGCATACATCAAGGGTGAACAAAAAAGACAGAGTCCTTATCATCAGGAAGATGGCACTGAGGCCAGGGAGACAGACAAGCAAGTGGGCAATGATAATTCAGTCTGCTTAATACAAGGATGAAGGAAGCACAGATGGTGTCATGGGAGATCAAAGAAAACATCCCTATTTTATTCTTAAAATTTCCTTCCCTGTCCCTTTAGTCACTTGCATTATTTTTCTCTCTTTCCTTCTTCTAAGATTATCGGGCCAACTGACTATTTCTTTTCATTTTGCTGATAAATCTTTCATGCTCTAAGGAATTGCTGGTCACTTCATGTGCCCAACCAGCAAGCATGACAGCTTTCTCATCTTTCAGCAGTTCTTTCCTCCCTGCCTGGCTATCTTCACCATTTTTCAAAAGTAGACTTAACCCCTTGACTGCTCTCCACTGTCTGGTCCAGATGTCTATCAGGAGGGCTGGCAGGAAAGATCTGCTGTTGGGAAGAGTTACCCAGAGCTCTGATATTGAGCTGAGGGGAAGAAGAGGCAGAAGCAGATTGTGAGTTCTTTGCTTCCTCCAGTCTTTCATTTTTAAACAGACAATAATTTATTTGATGCAGGCAGAGATTTATTTCATGACTTACAGGACTGGAGATTTGGGGGCAATAAAAATTTGTCAGACTATTCAGACCTGTCATCTTCTGAGTGCCTTCTTCAGGCACCAAGGTTTCCTTAACTATGCAGATAAGTCTTCCAGAGGACTGCTGGGTCCTCTGTCAAGGGAATAGTCTGTTTTCTACTGGGCTGCCAAGCAGGGCTCCGTGGGCCAGCAGGGGCCTGCAAGGATGGATGTTGAGCTTAGAAGAAGGCAGAGGCTAGGCAGAGAATGGTGTATATAAAATGAAAAATCTGATCTACTATGTTGGCACGTGTTCCTTCAAGCTCAAAGGGCTGTGATCATCACAAGGAAGCCAGGTGGTGAGATGCACTTGAAAGAAACCTGGACTTGAATTTAGAAGCCCCCAAATTGAAATTCTTTGGGCAAGTACTTTAACTTATCTATGCCTCAGTTTTCTCTTCTGCAAACTGAGGGGCCTCCTAGGTGCCCTGGGAATGGAGACAAGCTGGCAGAATTTCTGAACTTGATTTAGAGGCATGTTGCAGACCCTTGTTCATAGCGGCAGTATAGATGCTTTTTGCCTGGGCTCCGCTGCGAGCCTTCACTTCTCAGTGCTCAGTCCTCTTCTGAGGATGGCCCTTGGACCACTGGAGCTACCCCGGAGTTCACTTTCATCACCGCATATCCCTCTGGCCCTTAGACAATGCCTGGTTTATGTTGGAGGGTGGAAGCTCCAGCAACATTGACTCAAGTCTGAACAGACTCTGAGATGTCTGCACACACCAGAGCTTCCCTGCAGGATCAGGCTGAGCCCAACACTGTGCCTGGAACATCACTTTTGCTTGGCTTCATCCTTCCCCGGTCCTGCTTTTCTCTCTCACGCACTAGCTTTCCCTTAACTACTTTCACATGAATACTCTTCCTGGCTTCTGCCTCTAGGGTACTACCCAATGACACTTTTCAAAACTGAAAAGTTAGTAGAGTTTATTCTGTTAATAAAATATCTACCTATCCTTTTCCTTCCTGTCCCGTCCTTTCTACATCTCCTATATTGCCGACCTATAAGTAAACTTTCCTTTGGCCAATGATGGAGAATTGTTGAGATGAGAGGCTTTAGGTGGTAGGGGAAGTACCAAACTTGCAATGGTTCCAGTTAGAGGGACATTTCTTGCAAAATCATCTTTAATTCCTAAAAGCCTAGAATGACTCTCTGTCACTACAGTTTTGCTAAGTATTTATTCAATCTGATAGTTAACATCCAAACTTGCTGTGACTACAAGATGCATGGAAGTCTAATGGGATAAGTACTTTTGCTTTTTTAAGTAAGTTTAGAACTCAAATCGTTGTTTGTGCTATAAAGGGGAAGAAAAATGATTAGTAATCACATATGTGATGCATTAAGACTGGTTCTTACAACACACAGCAACATATAAGTACTTTTGTGCTATCTAGTTTTATAATTTCAATTTCACAAAGGCATACCTGAGCAATTTCCCCCAATACAAGCATGACTAGTATTCTTGAAATTCCAACCAAAGACAGTAACTGTACCACGCTGAAGTGAGATGGGTACTTCTTTTAAAAAAAAGTGGAAGAGGGAGGATTGGAAACATCCCTGCAAATTCTGAGCAACTATAGAACTCAGTGGTCCCCTAAGGCACCACTTCTTTTCCAAACTGTATTGTACTTGTTATGGACACATGTTATCTTCCGGACTAGACTGAATGTTTCTTGTGGACAGAATTCTCATCAGATGAATCTTTTGGCACCAAGCACACTGTCTTACAATTCTTATAGAACTCAGGAGACATTGTCTGAAAGAACAGGAATTGATGTGAAGAACAGTATAACATGGAAGGGTCATCAGTGATGGAGTTAAGGTTCAAACTGAACTCCAGGACTTGTATCTGCTAGGCAGACAGGCATAAGTTAACCTCTTTGCAACCCTCTTTTCTCATCTGTAAAATTGAAATAGTACTAATTAACAATTTTGTGAGATTTTCCTAAGGTAAGTGAGGTATTATACTTAGAGGGATTGTGAACATTTCAAACACACTGCAGCCAATTATGGAGAAGGCAATGGCACCCCACTCCGGTACTCATGCCTGGCAAATCCTATGGACGGAAGAGCCTGGTAGGCTGCAGTCCATGGGCTCACTAAGATTCAGACATGACTGAGCGACTTCACTTTCACCTCTCACTTTTATGCATTGGAGAAGGAAATGGCAACCCAGTCCAGTGTTCTTGCCTGGAGAATCCCAGGGATGGGGGAGCCTGGTGGGCTGCCGTCTCTGGGGTCGCACAGAGTCGGCCACGACTGAAGTGACTTAGCAGCAGCAGCAGCCAATTAACTAAAACTGATTGCTGTAGAGCTCAGTCAGCTCTATAGTCAGAGAAAAGATGGCAGAAGCCCTCATCCCAGCCACGATGCCTCCCTGGGAAGTGCCAAGGAGCTTTGCTGTCTGCACAAGCTTTCCCTTAGATAACAGCTCACTCTGAAGTTTTAGAAGCCTTTGTCATTCCTATTTTCAAGAAATCTTCTGAAGTCTTATTACTGTCTTACAAGTGAATCTAATCAGTAAACTTTCTGAGAGTACACAGTGCTATGGAAATGTACTGTATGATAAAGATGACACTAGAGATCAGTGGGGAGATGATAGATTGCTTAGAAGATGGTGCTGAAAAACCAGCCAATTTCAGGAACTTATTTAACTCAGACATTTGCTGCAGATATCTTTCTGGAGAAAAACACAACCGGGTTCCTTTAAGTGAGCATCACACACATAGCACAATGTGCACAGATTAAAGAAGCAAATGCTGTGATTGACAGAAGGTTAGTAGAAGAAGATGCAAGAGAATCACTTTGTGACCTTGGGGTGGGGAGAGACTGCTTAAATGAAACTTCAAAAGCCTAAAGCATAATGTAAAAAAAGTTGAATTTGATTGAAAACTAAGGATTTATGGACAATGTGGATAAATTTGACAGATGATATTGGAAGGAAATATTTGTAATATCAAAAGTTGGCAACAAACTGATATATAGAATGTATAAGGAGTGCCTATAAATCAACAGCAAAAAGGCAGATAATCTAACAGAAAAATGGGCAAAGGATCAGAATAGAAGATAAAAAGACTAAACTCCGAAGCATAATAACATAAGAGCTGCTCAAACACATTAGTAATCAGAAATGGGCAAAATAAAATAATGAGGCATCAGTTTAACCTGTGAGCTTCCCTGGTGGCTCAGACAGTAAATAGTCTGACTGCAGTGCAGGAGATCCAGGTTTGATCCCTGGGTCAGGAAGAGCCCCTGCAGAAGGGAATGGTTACCCACTCCAGTATTCTTGACTGGAGAATTCCATAGACGGAGGAGCCTGGCAGGCTACTGTCTACAGGTTTGAAAGAGTCAAACATGACTTAGAGACTATACCACCACCAACAACCACATCAAACATGTTGGAATCATAGGCTAAGCGGTAAGAGAATGGGAGTGGGGAATGAGAATAAAAGGTAATAATAAATCAACAACAAGAAGGGGAAGAAATCCCTTTGGGAGTGGGGTCCACGTTTCCTCTTTTTCAGTGGCTGGTGTGGTCCAGCTGATCTGGGGGATAGATCTATCAGTTGCCTTTGGTTGAAGAGATCTGAGGGTTTTAGAAAGTGGTAGATGGACATAGTTGGAGTATGACCCAAGGTGTCATCCTTAGAGGACATCCTGCAGATGTTCCCACACTCTTGGCTTTGGCTTTTACTTTGCAGGCTTAGAGACGGTCTCTGTCATTGGTCAAGTGACACTGGGTCCTGGGGGCTGGCAACTGAGATTACATGTGAGACAGAGTTAAAATCAGAAAGCCAAATGATTACATTACAACAAGAGGTAATGTTATACAACCAAAGCGCTAGATGCCACATGATTAGTGCATTCTCTCCATAGTCAAATGACAGGAGAAACCAAATCCTAATCAGAAGGTTTCTTTGATAGCAACAGAGATACAGTAAAAGAAATTTAAATGATCTTATTAAAAGTCACTCAACTGAGAGTTTGAGGGATTATCCCATGACAGGGATAGTTCTGCTAATGGAAACGTGTAATTTGGGTACATATATTAATATGTAATTAGATGCTGGAGATTGAGACCTAAACAGTTTTGAACCTAAGCAGAAGCTTGACTCCAGACAAATAGTATAGCCAACCACCTTAGGCTATAGTTGTAGCATCATCCAAGGTATCATCCTCAGGGGACATCCTGAAGATGTCCCCAAACTCTTGGATTTGGCTTTTGCTTTGCAGACTTAAAGACAGTCTCTGTCATTGGTCAAACTACAGCATAATTGCACTCATCTCACACGCTAGACAAGTGATGCTCAAAATTCTCCAAGCAAGGCTTCAACAGTACGTGAACCAGGAACTTCCAGATGTTGAACCTATATTTAGAAAAGGCAGAGGAACCTGAGATCAAATTGCCAATATCTGTTGGATCATAGAAAAAGCGAGAATTCTGGGAAAATACCTACTTCTGCTTTATTGACAACACCAAAACCTTTGACTGTGTGGATCACAATAAATTGTGGAAAATTCTGAAAGAGAATTTTCAGAATTCTAACCACCTGACCACCTAACCACCTGACCTGCCTCTTGAGAAACCTGTATGCAGATCAGGAAGCAACAGTTAGAACTGGACATGGAACAACAGACTGGTTCCAAAGCAGGAAAGGAGTACATCAAGGCTGTATAATGTCACCCTGCCTTTTTAACTTATATTCAGAGTACATCATGCAAAATGCTGGGTTAAATGAAGCACAAGCTGGAATCAAGGTTGCAGGGAGAGATATCAATAATCTGAGATATGCAGATGACACCACCTTATAGCAGAAAGCAAGGGGAACTGAAGAGCCTTGTGATAAAATGGAAAGAGGAGAGTGAAAAAGCTGGTTTAAAACTCAACATTCAAAAAACTAAGATCATGACATCCAGTCCCATCACTTCATGGCAAATAGATGGGGAAACAATGGAAACGGTGACAGACTTCATTTTCTTGGGCTCTAAAACCACTGTAGATGGTGATTACAGCCATGAAATTAAAAGACGCTTGTTCCTTGGAAGAAAAGTTATGACCAACCTAGACAGCATATTAAAAAGCAGAGACACTACTTTGCCAACAAAGGTCCATCTAGTCAAAGCTATGGATTTTCCAGTAGTCATGTATGGATATGAAATTTGGACCTTAAAGAAAGCTGAACTATAAAGAATTGACTCTTTTGAACTGTAATGTTGGAGAAGACTCTTGAGAGTCCCTTGGACTGCAAGGAGATACAACCAGTTAACCCTAGGAAATCAGTCCTGAATATTTATTGGAAGGACTGATGTTGAAGCTGAAGCTCCAATACTTAGGCCACCTGATGCAAAGAACCGACTCATTGGAAAAGACCCTGATGCTGGGAAAGATTGAAGGAGGGAGGAGAAGGAGACGACAAAGGATGAGATGGTTGGATGGCATCACTGACTCGATGGACATGAGTTTGAGCAAGCTCTGGGAGTTGGTGATAGACAAGGAAGTCTGGCGTGCTGCAGTCCATGGGGTTGCAAAGAGTCGGAGGCACCTGAGCAACTGAACTGAACCACCTTAGGAAAAACCTTTCTGTGATAACAAAACTTCCCTGGTCTCTGAAAACTGGAATAAAAACAAAGAAAGCATCTCACACTGGGCAATGTCGATTTTTTACCTGAGCCCCATGATCCTGGAAAAGAGTGAACGTAAGGAATGCCTGCGTCCCTTCCTGTCCTGAGAAAGACCCGCCTTCTCCAGATTACTGAGATATGAATCAAGGCTGCTTCCCCCACCACCCACGCCTGTTCACCTATGACAAGCTACATGTGGTCAAAAGAAAAAAAGAAAAGAAAGCTTCTTCTTGCTGCTATTAGGGTGCTTGCAGGTGTACAGTCACAGCGCTCTCCCTGTTTCAATAGTCCCTGTCTGCATCCTTGAAATAATCCTACTAACAAAGTCCAGTTAGGATAGTTTAAATTTTCCCTATTTCATAGACAATCCCCTCCAGCTCCTCTGAATGCCCTGGAGGAGATGCCACCCTCACCACTCTAAGTCTGGCAGAATAGGAGAGGAGGAGGGGCAAAGGACAAGATTCCTGAATACTTTCTATGAGTTGGATGCCTCAATGGAATTTTCCCTTTTTGTGGACAATATGATTACACTACTTTGTCACCTAGTCTGTCTGCTCAATGTTCCGTATGGAGGCTCCTTAAAAGCTAAAAATGGGGACTTCTCTGGTGGTCTAGCGGCTAAGACCCCTCCCTGATCCCAATGCAGGAGGCCTGGGTTCGATCCCTGGTCAGGGAACTAGATCCCACATGTTGCAACTAAAAGTCCGCATGCCACAACTAAAGATGCCAGGTACCCCTATTAAGACCCAGGGCAGCCAAATAAATACAGTTTTTAAAAACTGATTTAAATATAGCTACCATGTGATCCAGCAATCCTACTCTTCAGCATGTATCTAGAAAAAAATAAATATTTATTCAAAAAGATACATGCAATCTAATGTTCATAGCAGCACTATTTACAAAAGCCGAGATATAGAAGCAACCTACATATCCATCGACAGGTGAATGGATAAAGAAGATGTGGTATACATACACAGTGGAATACTAATCAGCCATAGAAAGGAATGAAATAGTGCCATTTACAGCACCATGGATGGGTCTAGAGAATATCACACGAAGTGAAATAAGTCAGAGAAAGACAAGTATCATGTGATATCACTTATATGTGGACTCTAAAAAATAATACAAATGATTTTATTTACAAAACAGAAACCGACTCACAGATGTAGAAAACAGACTTACAGTTACCAAAGGGAAAAGGTGAGGGCAGAGATAAATTAGGGGTAATGGGACTAACAGAATATATATATACACAATAAACACACAACAATAATATTTTGTTTAGCACAGAGAACTATATTCAGTATCTTATAATAACCTATAATGGAGAAGAATCTGAAATACATTTATATAACTATATATAGATACATGTATAACTGAATCACTTTGTGGAAACCTCAAAAATAATACACTATTGTAGAGCAACTGTAATTCAATTTTTTAAAGTCACCCTTTAACATTTCTGTCAAAAATTTCTCTTCCCTCCTTTCCCTTTGCTTGGTTCTTCACTTATACTCTTCTTTTAAACTTAAAAAGTTGCACAGTAACTTAACTGGGTCCTGCATTTGGGAAGAAAGAGCCTAGTGGTCGTCTGGGGATTGGTCTTTATTTTTTCATGTGGTGTGGACTGATGTCCACCCAGGGCCCTTCTCTAAGGTGTATTTTTTTTTTTTTTTTTGCTCTTTAAGCACCTATCCTGGTCTCCATTCCCTTCCCTTCTTTGTCTTTGCCCTGACCCATTAACAAATGAATTAACTGGTTCACTGACTACACAGGCATATGTAGGACACGGTCTGTATCTCAGGATTGTTCCGGGCACTGGAAATGAGACTCACAGGCTCTGCCACTGAGAAGCTGGCAGAGAGCAGGGGAGACAGACAAAATAAAGTAATATAGCACAACACGACTCATCCCATAATAGAGATATGAAAAAATAATAAACTGCTGTATATTGAGTTTAAATCAATGTGGCAGGGGTGGGGAGAATGACAAAGAACAGACAAGTAACAACTGAAATTGTTTCGTGTTTTATATCTAATATGCAACCTTCCTTGAGGCCCTTTAGATGATTCTTTCCTTAGAGGTCACAGACTGGATAATGTAGTTCTTTACTTGTTAGGCATTGGCTACAGAATCCTTGCTAGGAAGGAGCTTGTAAACCCACCCAATGTTGACTGTGGAGAAGGGGCTCACAGTGGGTTTTTGAGGGAAGTAGGGGGATCTCTGGGGCTTCCCAGATGGTAAAGAATCCTCCTGCCAATGCAGGAGACCCAGGTTCGATCCATGGGTCAGGAGGATCCCATGGCGACGGAAATGGCAACCCACTCCAGTATTCTTGCCTGGAGAATTGCGTGGACAGAGGAGCTTGGCGGCCTACCGTCCATGGGGTCACAGAGTCAGACACAACTTAAGGACTAAACCACCACCAGGGGGAGCTCTGGCCTGGATGCCCTGACCACACCCCCTAGCCCTTCCTAACTAGATTTCAGAAAGATGGGTGAGCAGAGTCACCTTAGGGCCCCATCCCACCAGTCATTGTCTTGTACACAGCCGTGGACTAAAGGGTGTTCCAGCAAAGGCAGCCCTACAGGCTTTTCAATGAGCCACGAGGTTTTGCACTGAGATCTGAGTATCTGTCTTCCACGTCCTATCTTTGCACATCTGGTGACTTTTATAGAAACGTCACTCAACTGCAGAGGCAATTCAGTTTGTAGGCAGTGGCCTCTTTCATCAGAACTTTGCTCTGTTATTCAAAGCCTGGGCCCACAGGCAGAGCTAAATGTTAGGGTTTTCCACCCCTCTGAGCCTTGCACTGCTGGCACTGGTAGGGTTTTTTTTTTTTTCCAACTAGAAAAAAAAGTCGACTTTTCAAAATATATAAAATAATTCAGCTGCTTTACAAGTGAATTAAGGACCTTCTAACCTTGACAAATGTACCCTTAATCTTTTTGTGATATCTTTAAAGTCCCAATCCACTTAGGAGATGAAAAAAGAGCTGAGTAAGAGAGAATCAGATAGTGCGAAAATGATATAAACTCTTCCTAGTTTTCTGAAGATATGTTGTTTTCCTTTAAAATGTTTTTTTGTTTTTTTTCCCCATGAAGGAGCTGGATTCCAATCATTTACTCAACAGACATACACATTGTGTGAACACGCCTGGCACAGTGCTCTGTGCTGGGGTGTGAGGCTGACTGCTTCTCTCAAGATAGCCAAGAGAGACAAGAGACTTTATGGGCCCAGCACAGGGCCTGACACTTTGGAAGTCAAAACTGTATTTGACAAATGAATGGATTGATCAATAATTTGTGTCTAGGCATTCAGTTCAGATACCTAGACTTGTATGTTCATGAAAGTTGGAAACAAGTAAAAGGATTGTCAGGTGAGACCTTGTTGGAAGGGACTCTCCTCTGGGATTGTTTAAACCAGAGCTATTTTTCTAGCATGATGCTCAATCAGGAAGTACCATCATGCAAGGGCATGAGTCCTCCAATTTCCTGTGAACCCCTCCAGACAGCTGAGTCTCTGTTGTTGTTATTGTTTAGTTGCTAAGTTGTGCCTGACTCTGCAATACCATGGACTGTGGTCCACCAGGCTCCTCTGTCCTTGGGATTCTCCAGGCAAGAATACTGGAGTGGGTTGCCATTCCCTTTTCCAGGGGATCTTCCCGAATGAGGGATCCAACCTGTGGCTCCTGCTTTGGCAGGTGGCTTCTTTACCACTGAACCACCAAGGAAGGTCTGTCATGAGGGCTTACTCAGGAAAATCTGGTCTCATCCTGGCTGGGCAAGAGCACAGACAGGTATTCAGCATGCAGTTTCTCCTGCACAACTGCAGGTTATGTGTGCAGTGATAACAGGGCAATGAGCAAAAGTGTATTGATGCGAATTAGCAAAAGTTGATCAAAGAGCAAAAGTTGATCATATCTGAAGAACTGACTCATTAGAAAAGACTCTGATGCTGGGAAAGATTGAAGGCAGGAGAGGAAGGGGAGGACAGAGAATCAGGTGGTTGAATGGCATCACGGACTCGATGGACATGAGTTTGAGCAAGCTCTGGGAGTTGGTGATGGACAGGGAAGCCTGGAGCACTGGCGTCCATGGGGTTGCAAAGAGTGACTGAACTGAACTGAGCAAAAGTATTGCAAAGAAAGGGGCCACGGGGCTCCCTTTCTTTAGCAGACAGCCTGAAGGGTGGTTGCTACAAGCCATCTGGTCTCATTGGAGATCCTGCCACCTAGCCAGTGAAAATAGTCTCCTTCCTGACCCCGAAGGAGAAGAAGGATGGGAAATGGCTTAATTACATTCATGGAGATAAGGAAAGGACAGAAGGGGTCAATATGGGCCAAGAGAGCACTTTATCAAATTGTGAACCTTTCATCTCCAGATGAGGCCAGTGTGACCTGGAGCCTAAATGGACCGCAGCCAAATTCTATTTCCATCTGGTTGACATCTCACAGCTGAACAGGAGAGGGGATTCTGGGACATTCCTTCCTTTGATAAGTTTGCTCTATGAGCTTCCACTCAAAGAAACCTATGCACCAAGCCTGGACATCAGGCCTGGGCAGGTGATTAAACAGTAACTGACCTTTACTCAGAATATCTGCTTTTAAATCTTGAGCCTGGGACAGGAGAGGCTGGACTTAGTCTGCAGGCCTGGAGACATCCTGGTGGTGTTTAGGTCACCAAGTCCTGCCCACTAATGCAGGCAGGAACCCCACACCTGGAGGGGGTCACCTCTGAGGTCCACATCAGGCCCCGACTGCTGCTGTAAACTGAGAGGTTTGTGAGCTCTGGGCCAGGACAACTCTTAACTGAGTCTTACTGTCTTACTGAGTCACCCCAGGCAGCTTCCTGATCTGCCTGATCACCAGCATCTTCCTATGTGAGCAGTTGACAGTGAAGCTGGTGTAGAGAGAGGAGCTTGAAGATAAAAGAGTTGGCTTTCTCCATAATGACATGTTTGGTGGGGCTGAATAGAAATAAGAAACAAACTTGAAACTTTAAACACTCTTATTTACAGTCTATACTACAATCAAAGTATGCACCCTTCAGTTAGGCTTCTAAAATATCCACAGTTATGTATATTTATATTTTCTTCTACATAGTCATTAGGGATCTCACCAGAGTCTTTGCAAAAAGGATATTTAATGACTTTCCATGCGCAACACCAGGAGTTTCAAAAGTAATGTTGTAATATGAGCTTCTATTAGATTTGCTCATCTATTGCACATATTATAGGATATAGATTAAGGTTATTTTTTAAAATGCCTTAAACAATGGATGTGGAAATGCTCTGCTGTGCTCTGCTCCACCACAGGGTCCCTGACTCTTCCTACATAGAATGAGGAGCTCCTCAGAGGCGAGTCACAGGCCAAGCTGGCATCCCAGTCCATATCCTGGAAGAGGTGGTCCATCCCCATGCCATCCTGAAAGGCATTTCTGAATTCTAAGGGTTCTGCTCAGAAGTGTTCTCTGAGAGCTGCAGCTTTTATCCGGTCACTTTGTCCTTCACTGTGACCACACCCTCAAGTTCACTGCCAAATCACTCCTTCTCCTGGTCTGCCTGTGCATCCCACCACCTGGCACGGATGCCTTGCCAGAGACGTGCTACAGCACTTCAGGGACAGACAGATGTCTCCTTGAGAAAGTGGCACTGTGTCTCATCCCTCTCCGTGAGCCCACACCTCCGGCTGCTGGCAGGTGATGCTAGTGCTCTGAGGGGCCCAGGCATGTGAAAGGCAGCACCAGTCTAAGCAGAACTTCGAGGGTGTGGGGCTCAGAGATGGCCAGCTTCTCTCTGCTGTAAGATGGGGCCAGAAGGAGCACAATACCTTCCCTCAGAAATCAAATTGGTGGTGTTCAGAGCTGAAGAGACTTAGCAGGGAGGCAAGGAGGGGAGTGGTCCTGGGTGGTCCCAACTGCACTCCAGCTGCCATTCTTTCTATGTTTTTGGTGTGTATGGTCATTCCATGAAGGAAGTTTCATTTGTTCGGGATGAGAAGCGTGAGAAATAAGACAGGGTTGAAAACTGGGAAAATGGGGATCTAGTCCCAGCTTGACCACCAACTCCCTGTGTGACAGCAGGAAGAAGCACTTAGTGCTTGGGGCTGAAATGAAATGTTGAAAGAGATGACTTCAAAGACAGCTGTCAGCTTCAACCATCCATAATTCTGGGGTTTGCGGTGCTGACCATTAACAGAAGTATGAAGTAGGCAAAGTCTGTTCTTTCCACTGCTCCAAAAATAATTGCCTTCCTCCATCTCTCCCCTCTTCCTCCTTTCCACCCTCTTTCCTTCCTTCTCTTCCTCTTCTACAGAGTAACTTGCACAGTCAGACTCTGAGGATGGAGTGGTCCCTCTGGAGCCCCTGGCCAAGATCACCATGCCATCTCATCCACTGAGAGTTTTCTGATATGGGGACACCTTTGCCAGTCATCAGCCATCTTGCCTTCAGAACCTTCTCGGTGTCCTCTCTCCATGGAGATTTACCCTTTCAGATGCAGGGCCCCTGACATTGAGGATCTGACCCCCGGTCAGGTGTGAGTGCTGGGGTCCCGCATGTGCTGATTTTCTGAGACAACACTACTGGCCTCACCAAGAAGAGAGGCCACTGTGGGTGCTAGCTCCCACCAGGAACTGTTCGAGCACTCTGCCCTCCCTTTCATGGTCCACAGCTGGTTGCTTGACTCAGGATGGCTTGGAGCTTCTACTCAAAGTGTGGTTCACAGACCAACAGCATAAAGACCACTCAGGAGCTCGTAGTATGAAGAATCTTAGCACCGCCCCCACCCCGCCCCAGACCAGCTGCATCAGAATCCAAGATTCCCCGGGAGGTTTGCACGCACATTAAAGTCTGAGAAGCACCAGCTGAAGGTTTCAAAATAATGGCTTCACATTCTTACCTTATCAAAAAATGTTCCTCACCCTGGAAATAATAGTAACAATTAACACAACGTTTTTTTTTTTTTTTTAATTTCACAGATCTTTGTCACAAATATAATCTTTTTTCTTCTTTATCTTTGCAAGGTAGTTTTTGCTTATTTTACCCATCTTAGATCAGGAAATTGATACCCAGAAAGATTTAGTGCTTGTCAAAGATCACAGGTGGCTCAGACAGTAAAGAAGCTGCCTGCCATGCAGGAGACCTGGGTTCTATCCATGGGTGCGGAAGATCCCCTAGAGAAGGGAATGGCTACCCACTCCAGTATCCTTGCCTTCTTGTTTTTACCATGGTTTCCAGATGCAACTGGATGCTATTGGGGGCCTGCTTAGTTGTTTTGTTCCATGTCATTAAACCACACCTCTGTGTTGAAAGGGGTCTCAGTCTTAGCTGGCTAAGAGGAAGCCATTTATTTGTTCCTGCCACCATATGGGGACAATTTTCTCAAGCCCTGGAGCTCTGCCTTGGGCAAGAATTCCGTAGACAGAGGAACCTGGCGGGCTATGGTCCACAAAGAGTCCGACTGACATGACTGAGCAATGAACACTTTGCAAAGATCACAGAGCCTGTGACTAAGAGAGTTAGAATCTGAATTCAAGACTCTGGGCTCCAAAGCTCAACTTTCTGCATTATCATTCAAACGTTCTTTACAATAATTATCGGGGCAGACTCCCCGCAGTCATCCTATTCATATGTTTGCATTCCTTCTCCTAAGCTGCAGTAGGCTTTATGGAAATAGATCTTGGACCCTGTTTGTGCATGTTTATTGCCCACTAATCAGAAGTGAGTTGCAATTTGACTGGAGTTAGAAAGTAATGGCCTGGTAGTTACCATGTAATTAAGGAGTAATGGCAGGCGATTATATCTCTGGCCTGGAGATTGAAAATGATATGAGAGCCCACCTCCTCCTCTTCAGACAAACCACGAATACAAATGCGGCATCCGGGCAGACACTATGCATCAACCAGGCAGGGCTGGTTATTTTCCCCCTTGCCTCCTTTTTTTTTTAACCGTGGTTTCCAGATGCAATTGGCAGCTAGCTTAGCTGCTTTTGTTTCATGTCATTAAACCACAGCTCTGTGTCACAAGGGGTCTCGGTTCCAGCTGGCTAAGAGGAAGCCATTTATTTGCTCTTGCCCACCCTGTAGGGACAGCTTTCTCAAGCCAGGGAGCTCTACTTGGGGAGAACTCTCACAGAAAGCCACGGGGTCATTGCCTTCTGCAGGAAATGGGAACCTCCAACCTGGTTGTCCTGAATGCACCTGCTTTGTTATCTACTGAGGATCCCAAAGCTGCTTGTCACCTTCAGGGACTTACTGCCTGGGGGATAGGGGGAGGTGGTGGAGGAACAGCTGACCTGGGTACAAAGACTATTTGAGGTTTCGTGTTGGGCATTCATCAAACACTGCCCTCACCTTCTGCCTGGGAGCACCTGGCACACAAGTGGTGATTGATTTCAGAGAGCTGAGGATTCTGTTGGGCACCAATGTGCCTATTTGGTTTTCCATCTGGCCGATCATTATTGCACAGTTGTGCCTCTCTAGCCTCGTTGCCCAGCTGGCTTAGGCTGGAAGGGCAACTTCTCTGGCAACTAGGGAGAAGTGAACTCCATGAAAAGAGACCTTGCTGCCCTGGGATGCTGTGAGGGGCTGTTCATGACCAAGGGCCCATTTCCTTCAGTCCCCTCCTCCATCATAGACTACTACTCCACATCTCTCCTGGGCCATCTCAGGCTGTCCAGCTTCCTAGTGGAAGATGATACAATGCTCAGGCATGAGAGCATCCCCACTGGCAGCCTCTGCTCTTGTTCCCACCATCCTTTTCTGCTCAAAGGTCCAAAGGGAACATCTAGTATTTGTAAAGCTTTTACCAATTTGCAGAACACAAAATGCTGTGAAGTGTCCTAGCCCAGGAATGGCCTTTAAGGACTTTGTCTAGAACAGCAAGTACATCATAAGGTCCTATTACTACACCACCATTTTTAATTTCAAGAGACCAGAAAAGTGTCACAGATAACCCATGTACTGGCTAAAGCAGAGCTAACTGGGTTCATCAGTCTATTGTGTGCTGGCCTGACTGGAGAGAAAACAAGTATTGCCTACAGCTAGCTTTGGACCTAAAAGGAATGAACCAATGCAAACCATGGAAGCATACACTTTAGAACCTGAAGAGTCTTGGGAAATGATCCAGTTCAAAGCCACCATCCTACAGATGAGGAAACAGAGCCCCAGAGATGTGATGCTGTGAGACTTGCTCTCAGGATCCCACTTGAGATCTTGAGATCTAGCTGGGGCTGCACCCGGACGAGTACCCAGGACTGTGATGCTCGGGGAAGTGGTGGTAGTCAGTATATGTCCCTGTTCTTCGCCTTGAGAGAAAACATAATAACAAAGCTAATCACCACTAAAATAGGACAAACATGAAGTCTGTGTATTAGAATGGAAACAACGGTGGCTTTGGAATAAGAAAACATTAACTTATTTCTACCCTTGTAGCTCAGTTGTCTTGCATAAGTCATTGAACTGCAACTTGCCCATCTAAAAAATGGGAATAATAAATCCTCACCAATTAAATAGTAAGGGAAATTAAATGGAAAGTAAAGTGCTCTCTGGGCTTCCCTGGTAGTTCAGTGGTAAAGAATCCACCTGCAATGCTGGTGATGCAGGAGACACCGGTTCAATCCCTGAATTGGGAAGATCCCCTGGAGAAGGAAATGTCAACCCACTCCAGTATGCTTGCCTGGTAAATCCCGTGGACAGAGGAGCCTGGTAGGCAATAGTCCATAGGGTTGCTAAAGAGTCAGACACAAATTAGTGACCAAACAACAACAATGAAGTGATACCTAATTTCACATAGATAGAGTCATCTTTGCTAATAAGTCTTCCTTTGGTTATATGAGCATGGAAGTCCAATGATTTCAGGGCCCCAGAGTGTAAGTTCTGGCATAGAGCCCTTCCCCTGGCTTGCAAGAGAGTACTAAGTAAATGCATACAAATAGCCTAGGAATCTCAGGGCAATGAGTGTGAAATTGCAACTCGAAGGACAACTGACTCTCAGCTTCACCAATCCCACAGTTATAGAGCCTCTGCTGGATGGGAGCTGGGCTCTCTAAACTCTGATACAATTGGGGTAGGCAGGGAGAGCTGGGCGGAGGATATAAAATACCCAGATCGGATTAATGATGGGGAAAAGTTGACCCAGGAACTTCACTCCATCCCATCCTCTTCCTCCCACCTGGCTTTCATCAGAGAGAGGCTGAGTTCTGCTGTCTTTCTCTTCCCCACCCCACCTCCAGCAGAGCAGCCAATGAGCAGAAATGCAGCCCAAAGTTCACAGTAGGCAGAGGGGCTGAATGAGCCAAACTCGCACGATCAGACAGAGAGCGAGGGTGAGTACATGGCTCCGAGACTAAGTGCTCAGAATGTGCTCATAAAATTTGATCACACACGTCATGCAACGCACGAGACTGGCCTCTGGTGTCCAGTGCTCCCTTGCGGTGGAGCCCCTTGCCGAGGTGGGCAGGTGTGTGAGCTTCCCTTTCACGGAAGCTCAACCTCACACAAATGTGAGTAAAAGAACATACTGTCTAAACTCCAACTTGCTTTATCAGTTGAATTGTTTTTAGTCTCTTTCTAGTGGCATTGGCCCATAACCCACAGGCAAATTCATTTTTCCAACTGCTGAGAGCAGTCTGAATATCTCAGTTGCTGTGTCTTGCTTATTCTAAGTATGAAACACTGTCATGACCCACCCTTTTCCCTCTGTCATTGCTCTGCCTTGCTTCAGTCCTTCATCGCCATTGTCCTTGATTGTCAACTGTCAGGAGGCAGAGAACTGGCTGACCCTCCATTCTGGCCCACTGTAGCTACTCAATATTTATTGTGGGTCAAATGGTGAGTATGATTTACCTTAACAGGCTCATTACTGGATTCGCCGTCTACATCTGTGCCTGTCCTCGCTTCAGCCTGAATTCTGCTGCCAGAGTAATCTTCCTGATTAAAATTTTCTAATGCCTCCTCACGGCCTACGGAATTAAATTCAAACCCTCAGCTTGAAATTCCTTTTGGCCATAATCTGGCCCCATCTGACTTTTCTTGTTTCCCTTCACGAATCTGACACTTACACCAACCTTCGCTACTACTGCTCTCAAACTCACCCTTGAGGTTCCCACTTCTGTGCATTTAGGGATGTTTTCTCCCTCCCGCCATTGCCTCCAGCCTCTTCTCAGATGCATCTATCGAAACAATACTCAACGTTTCTGTGCTTTCAGTTTCCTCATCTAGTGAATGAGTTAGCAATAGTCATAAGGCTGTGATATAAAACACTGACTCAATATGTGATACATGGAGAGTGTTTGATAAGCTTCTGTGAATAAGTATTACCTACTCTTCAATGTCTTGTTCAAATCTGACCTCATTCAAAACTTCTCTTCTCTTTTGTTGCTCCCCACATTATATCCGGGCTCAGCGGTAAAGAATCCATCTACAATGCAGGAGATGCAG
Organism: Bison bison bison; assembly: GCF_000754665.1. Lineage (NCBI taxonomy): Eukaryota > Metazoa > Chordata > Mammalia > Artiodactyla > Bovidae > Bison > Bison bison. The sequence continues at coordinate 17,074,779 of NW_011494861.1, forward strand.
GAGACCTGGGTTCGATCCCTGGGTTGGGAGGATCCGCAGAGGAGGAAATGGCAACCCACTCCAGTATTCTTGCCTGGGAAAATCCCATGGAGGGAGGAGCCCAGCGGACTAGGGTCCATGGGATAGCAAAGAGTTGGACACAACTAAAGCAACTGAGCATGCGCACAAGAAACATATCCAATCCACCTTATGTTTTCTCTAAGCATTTAGAAACTCTGACATACTCTGAGTCATGGTAGTCCTATGTTTCCTGCTACATCATAAGCACCTCGGAGACACAGATTTGTATGACCCAGAGGTTAAGGGTGTGGTCCTGGACTGAGTCCACCCTGGTTCAAATCCCAGATCCACAACTTCCTGGATGAAACACTTCGGGCAAGTTATTTAGTCTCTTCAGGCTTGGATTCCTTCTCCGTGAAATAGGGATAATAATGTTATTCAGCCCCCGAAGTTGTTAAGAGCATTGAGTGAGATAATCCATGTAAAACACTAAGCACAGTGCTTTGTACATAATGTGTGTTGGGTAAATGTTAAGAATTATTTTTACTATACATTTCTGTAGCTTACATACCTAGTGGAGAACTTTGAGCACTAAACAAATATTTGGAGAATAAATGAGTCTTGGAGACTCTGTCAGGAAGGAGAAGGTTAGGCAGACAAGCTTTCCACACTCTCGGTTCTTTGCCGAATGCTCGCCTGTAGCCATGGAACAGGTGTTTGCAGGTGTATGGCCCAACTGGGACAGGGGGCATCCTCAGGACTCATTCATGTTTAGGAGACCCTCCTAGACAGGAGAGCGGCTAGTGGGGTAAGCAGGGGTCAGATCTTTGCGACCTCAGCCACAGGAAACTCACACAGAAAGCTGAAGGGTAGGTTTCTGGGGTGGGAGGTGGGGAGCCACCAAGAGGCACATGGGGAAAATAACAAAGGAGATAGCATTCAAAGACACGTGTGTGCCATTTCACAGTCATAGTGTGGAGCCTCCTGCTTTAGCATCCCAAAGAGGAGAGCAGCGTTCAGCTGAGCACTTCCTGTCTCCTCGTTATCCCCAGTTCCAGGAACTGTGGGGCTTCTCCCTGATGGCTCAGTGATAAAGAACCCACCTGCCAATGCAGGAGACTCAGGTTCAATCCCTGGGTCAGGAAGATCTCCTGGAGTAGGAAATGGCAAGCCACTCCAGTATTCTTGCCTGGAAAATTCTGTGGACAGAGGAGCCTGGCAGACAGCCGTCCATGGGTCTTTTCCAACAAGTCTGTTCTTTGCATCAGGTAGCCAAAGTATTGTAGTTTCAGCTTCAGCATCAGTTCTTCCAATGAATATTCAGGGTTGATTTCCTTTAGGGTTGATGGCTTTGATCTCCTTGCTGTCCAAGGGACTCTCAAGAGTCTTCTCTAGCACCACAGTTCGAAAACATCAATTCTTTGGCACTCAGCCTTCTTTATGGCCCAACTCTCACATCCGTACATGACTACTGGAAAAACCATAGCTTTGAGTATACAGCCCTTGTCAGCAAAGTGATGTCTCTGCTTTTTAATGAACTGTCTCTGTTTGTCATAGCTTTCCTGGAGCTAAAAAGAGCAAGCATCTTTTAATTTTATGGTTGCAATCACCTTCCACAGTGATTTTGGACCCCCCAAAAAATAAAATCTTTTTTTCCTGTTCCATTTGCCATGAAGTGAAGGAACCGGAATCCATGATCTTAGTTTTATTTAATGTTGGGCTTTAAGCCAGCTTTTTCACTCCCTTTAGGGAACATATAAATGCTGATAAAGGAGGACACAGGGTGACCCATCTCTGGAGATGGGTAGGGAATGCTCTCTGTGGAGGCTCTAACTGCATCTGCCAGTCTCATTGGGGAGGGGGGGAAGTTTTCTTGGCCCATAGGTCATCCTCATTCCTTGCAAGAGACCAGAGTAGGGAGTTCCCAGAGGCCCCAGCACTGCCCTCCCCAGCCAGGCTCACCAGTTCCTCTGATTAGAGCCTCCCCAAGGGAGTGGCTGCAAGGAGATCCAACCAGTCCATTCTGAAGAAGATCAGCCCTGGGATTTCTTTGGAAGGAATGATGCTAAAGCTGAAACTCCAAAGCTGGCCACCTCATGCGAAAAGTTGACTCATTGGAAAAGACTCTGATGCTGGGAGGGATTGGGGACAGGAGGAGAAGGGGATGACAGAGGATGAGATGGTTGGATGGCATCACTGACTCGATGGACATGAGTCTGAGTGAACTCCGGGAGTTGGTGATGGACAGGGAGGCCTGGCGTGCTGCAATTCATGGGGTCGCAAAGAGTCAGACACGACTGAGTGACTGAACTGAACGGAACTGAAGGGAGTGGCAATCCCACACTCCCCCAGAGAATGTTCCCACTGCTGTGAAGGGGCTCTCCACCACTTCCAGCCTTCCCACCTTCCCAGAGTGGGTGTCAGAGGAGTCACAGGAGACTCTGAACAGCTCTCAGCTGACTGTCTGCCCTCTGCAGAAAGCCTGGCTCTGTGGTCAGCGCAGGCTGCTGGGGGTTTCTACCTTCTTGACATCACCCTTACTCCTGGGACATCCCCTGTGGGATGCTGTGATCTGAAACTGGAACAAGAGTAAGATGGTGGCATTTGTCTTCTCGCCATTCCATCCTCCTCCAGTCCAGACATAGACCTCACTAACCAGAGCTGTGTGAAAGGCCCCAGAATCCAGGCATGGCAGTGAGCTAGCCCATCCTGCCCATGCCCAGCTCCCTCTCTACTGCTCTGTCAGCACTGAGATAGCACCACCTCTTCTCTGCCTTCTAGTTGGGCTCTGACCTTTTGAGCCACCTACCCAGGCTGCTCTAACCTTAAGACTCTTTTGTGCCAAAAAAATCTTTCCCTGTTCCCAAAGCTCATCAACAATCATTCTCCAGGGACTTCCCTAGTGGTCCAGTGGTTAAGAATCAGCCTTACAATGCAGGGGAGGTGGGTTCAATCCCTGGTCAGGCAACTGGGATCCCATATGCTGCGGGGCAAAGTCCATTCACCATAGCTACCAAAGCTTGCATGCCCTAGAGCCCACACACCAAAACTAGAGAGTTCCTGCCCCCCAACAAAGTTCCCAAGTGACACAAGTGAGACACGACGAAGCCAAATAAACAAATACATGTATTTTCAATTGTTCTCCATGGCAGCCCTTACTTGGCACTTGGGAAGAAAACTGGCAGATGAATCAAAATGAAGAACTGTACATGCTTTTAATCAGCTCAGCATATTCATGCTTCCTAGAGTACATGTGCCGTAGAATACTAATTACTTGTAGTAGAATGAATGGTGGCCCTCCAAAAAACATGTCCATGTCTGAAACCCTGAAACCTATGAGTGTGACCTTATTTAGAAAAGAGTGTCTTTTCAGATGTAATTAAGGATCTTGAGATGAGATTATCCTGGACTATCCAGGTGGACCCTAAATCCAATGACAAGTGTCCTTGTAAGAGAGACGAGAGGGGAAAACACAAACTCAGAGGAGGAGAGAGCCATGTGAAGGCAGAGGCAGAGCCTAGAGTTATGCAGCACAAACCAGGCCAGGCCCGGAGCCCACAGAAGCTGGGGGAGCTGAGGAAGGATTCTTCTCTAGAGTCTTCAGAGAAAACAGAATCTGTCGCTTTGATTCTGCGACTTCTGGCCTCCGGAGCTGCGAGAAAATTAAATTCTGTTGTTTTAAGCCACAGAGTTTGTGGTGATTTGTTATGACAGCCCAGGGAAACTCACACATTTGATAATCGAAAGCAATAGTATTGCTGTCTCTTTGATGTAACTTGAGATGCATGAGGCAGGAGAACAGAGAAGAATATCATGAAAGAAAAGACCCTGAATGGAGAGTTAATGCCCTGAGTTCAAATTCCAACCATGCTTCTTACCAGTACCTGGCCAGGAATGATTGAACTCCTCCAATCCCCAGCTTTCCCACTTGTAAAAATTTCTGTCTGCTTTCCAGGCTTGGCATAAAGCTCAAAACAGGAATGTGTACAAGAAAGGACTTTGGCTCTATACATTTGTGTACACTTAGAAAGGATTATTATATTCAGACAGAGCTGAGTTGATGCCTTTGAACTGTGGTATTGGAGAAGACTCTTGACAGTCCCTTGGACAGCAAGGAGATCCAACCAGTCAATCCTAAAGGAAATCAGTCCTGAATATTTATTGGAAGGACTGATACTGAAGCTGAAGCTCCAATACTTTGTTCACCTGATGTGAAGAACTGACTCACTGGAAAAGACCCTAATGCTGGGAAAGATTGAAGACAGGAAGAGAAGGGGATGAGATGGTTGGATGGCATCACCGACTTGATGGACATGAGTTTGAGCAAGCTCTGGGAGTTGGTAATGGACAGGTAAGCCTGGTGTGCTGCAGTCCATGGGATCACAAAGGGTCAGACACGACTGAGCGACTGAACTGAACTGAGTTCAAATTCTACTGTGCGCAGTCACTAGGTATGTGACTTTGAGCCACAATTTCCTCATCTGTAAAAGAAAGACATAAAGCATGATAATACTATGTAAGAACATCATGAGAATTAAATGAAGTTATAACTATGAATAGGCTTCCCTGGTGGCTCAGATGGTAAAGAATCCACCCGCAAGGTGGGAGACCTGGGTTCGATCCCTGGGTTGGGAAGATCTCCTGGAGGAGGGCATGGCAACCCACTCCAGTATTCTTTCCTGGAGAATTGCTATGGACAAAGGAACCTAGCAGGCTGCAGTCCATGGAGTTACAAGGAGTCAGACATAACTGAGTGACTAAACACATCACTATGAATGGTCTGTACATGGCCTAGAACTTGATAGGCCTTAAATAAATAGTCATTGTAGGGACTTCCCTGGTGGTCCAGTGGCTGAGACTCCACGCTCCCAATGCAGGAGGACCAGTTTCGGTCTCTGGTCAGGGAGCTAGATCCCATGTTCTACAGCTAAAGATCCTGCATGCCTCAATGAAGAAAAGACACCCCCTCCCCAAACCAGTGCCTCAGTTAAGACCTGGCAAAGCCAAAAAAGTAAATAAAATGAGATGAAAATATAATTATAAAAAATGGTCATTGTAATTATATCATCAGCACTGCCCACCTATAAATAAAATCAGTCCTATATTTCAACTTAACCTGCTCTCCTAACATTTTTACACATCTAGTTACATTCTCTGGAAAGACTCAATTTCTACTCTTGGAGAGAGTCTCAAAAGACTGGTTGAGTGGAAACTGCAGGCTTCTAAGAAGTCCCTGGCCCTTTCCATAGTAGCCACTGGGAATAATGGGAAGTCTCTAAGGACCAAAGGAGCAGGCTATCTGACACTCTTGAAATAACTCATTATATAGGTGATGGTCTGAAAGAGCCAATGGACTTCCCTGCTGACTCAGATGGTTAGGAATCTGCCTGTAATGTAGGAGACTTGGGGTTGATCCCTGGGTGGGGAAGATCCCATGAAGAAGAGAATGGCAACCTACTCCAGTATTCTTGGGAAATCCCATGGACGGAGGAGCCTGGTGGCTACCGTCTATAGGGTTGCAAAGAGTTGGACATAACTGACTGACTAACACTACCGCTACTACTGAAAGACTCAGATCACTGGGAGAAGTGCCTCCAGCTCTACAGCCAGTGACTCTCGACACATGCCTCAGAATCTCACGGATGACAGATTTAAAAGGGTACTGTCTTGAAAGCCACGGCTGAGATTCTGAATTACTCTGGGCAGGGGACAGAAAATATGCACCTTACCAGCATCGCAGGAGCCTCTGATGCAGCTTGCCTGTAGCCCACACTCAGAAAGGAAAGCATGCATTCAGGGCTTATCTCTCCCCCCAGAGGAGGGGGCTCAAGTGTTGTGACTTCGGGTGAGGGAAACCTCTCCCACTGGTTCCTAGAATTTTGTCAGGATCTTTGAAATTTGTGACTTAGATATCCCTTGCTTGAAGGCCTCTTAAAAAGACTTACAGTGAAGAGGTAAAGAGCTAACCCTTTTTTTAATGCCACTGTTAATGTTTTTGCTCGAATGACCTGAGCTGATACAGTCACGTCTAGCTGAAAGCTAGTGAAAAGGAGCCCTGGGATTGGAGCGTGCAGCTGCCATTTGGTCGCTGAGGAGCAGGGGTTGACAAGGGAGGAAGGAGGAGCCACAGAGAAGGGATAGAGACAAATGTCCTCTGTAGTTCTTTGCAATTTTGCCCAGATCTGGCCTAGAGGGAGATGGAAAGAGAAAGCCGTTGTCCCCAGTGGTAGTGCTAAGCACGTGAGCAAAGGAATCACCAATTCATTCCATTTGTCTATCAGATCCCTCTGGGCCTGCAACACGGCTTCTGCAGCCATCAAGGTCAAGTCATGGAGAACACTTATCTACGGGACTCTGCAGAAAACAAAAGGAATCTCATTTTCTCTCAAATTTAATTTTACCCTGTGCTGTGTGAATGTGATCCTATCAGGGCTGGAGTGTAATAGCCCCGTTGGAGTGGATCAGATTGGATTTTCGATAGCACCCACAAGCTCCTACATGGTGCATACATCTGGCCCCGGCTGTGCGAGCAGCTTGGGGACTCTGAGACCGGAGATGCTTTGCCTCTCCTCCCTCTCCAGCAGCTGATCTTGTGGTCCTGCAGCTTTAGTGTGTGGTCAGCTGGACCGAGGCACCAGAAAGGTCCTATAGACCCAGGCTAAGATGTTTCTCTTACTGATTCTCAGGGGTAACTGGGTTGTTTCCAAGTTTCTAACTGCTGGAAACGATGCCAGGCTTACAGCCCTCATCCCTGGGCTTCCAGAAGCAGACAGGATGTCAGGTCATGATGGTGCCAGTAAGAGATCCCTGGCAAACAGTCCATGGACACAGGAAATGCAGAAATATGGAGGAAGGATGGCAGAGACGAAATGGAGTGACCTGGCCAATGCATTTTATTGCTGAGAAAAATTTTCCTTCCTCTAAACAGATGGCAGTGTGTCACGAGGCTGGGCTCAGGCACTGAGCATCAGAGGGTTAGGGCTAAGGGGCAGCAAGGGGCTACAGGAGCCTGGGGGCCTGGGGAAACTTCACTGTCTGCACTGAGAGGCCGAAGCCAACACTATGGTTAAAGGGCCAGTGTTGAGATTGGGAAGCCAAGACATTTTATGGGTTGAAAATAAAATTAGAAGCAAGAGCCAGATGATTGCTGAAAAATAGCTTTGGAGTGCTGGAAGCTCACCTTTATTCTTACAGGGTCCTAAAAGCTAAATCAGAGCAGATGCAATTATTAGTAGGGTAAGTGAATGGAAATGTACACACTATATGTATATAGAAAGTTTAAAAGGGTGTATAGAAAATTAAAAATGGCAATTGTTGAGCACATGGTTCCTCACTGTGTAGATAAGTTATCAGCTCTTTGGAATGAACTTCAGATGCATAGTAAGTCCTGGGGTGGGACTTTCTGATAGGACCTCTGCCCAGGGGTCATTCCCCAGGACACCCTGAATATACAGAGCCCTTCGGGTCCTGGTGGCATCATTGCTGAGGCTGCCGAACAGCATGCCCGTCTCAGAACAAAGGTCTTTCAGCTAGAAGAACTAGAGATTCTGTGGCTAAACAATAATAATAGTAATAATCAGGAGTGAAAGGAAACATGGACTTGGAGGACAGATCTGACAAGTAGCAAGATCCCCTTCTGCTTAGAAGAGGCTTTGGTTGAGGCATGCAGAAAAGAGAGACAGACTCTTAGCCTATCTCTAGAAACCACAAATCAATAAAACCTTTTAATAGAAACTGTCCTGAAATCGTAGCTGATTGAGGAAGTGTCTATGAGTAGCAAATCACAAACTGAAAATGTTATGTTGTTTTTATTATTTAGTAATAATAACAGCCATCACAATTTACAGAGTGTTGACCATGTAGCAGGCCTGGAAAGTGAAAGTCGCTCAGTCGTGTCCGCCTCTTTGTGACTACCACCCCGCCTCCCCCTCACCCAGGACTACACAGTCCATGGAATTCTCCAGGCCAGAATACTGGAGTGGGTAACCTTTCCCTTCTCCAGGGGATCTTCCCAACCCAGGGATCGAACCCAGGTCTCCTGCACTGCAGGCAGATTCTTTATCAGCTGAGCCACCAGAAAAGCCCTAGTAGGCCTGGACTTAGGTGATTTTTATGGCACTGAGGGTCCAATAACAACCCTACAAGGGCTCAGGACAGGATTTCACACTCATCAGTTCTCTCTCCCTCCTCCTCTCTTTCTTTCTCTTTCATCTTCAGCAGATAAGAGGCTTTGGCAGATAAGAGAGTTTTGGCCTCTGTTTCAAATATCTCCTCAGGTGTTTAGGGAATCCTTCCCTACCACGGTATTTAGCTTCACTGTTAGGCCTCCTTTTAATGAATAAAACACAACCTTTTAGAGCTGTCAGGGCTATTTCACACTAAATGTACTTGTGCTTCTAACTCTTCCTGAGAACTCAGCTGAGCCCTGCCAGCAAAGCAAAGGTGAGCTGAACAGCTTGTGAATAACAGGCTGAATTCTCGTCAAGCAAGAGAGTCAGGACAGGACCCGGCTTATGCATGATCTACTGACACTCAGACAATGGTCATCTGACTACCCTGGAGGGAGGAGAGGGGGGGAAAGAAGATTAATTTCATGAATGTCTAGTTCTGCCGATTTTCAAAAAATAAAAAATTGATACTATCCAGGACCAGGAAGGAAACGGGGCAAGGGGTCTTCTCAAATGTTGATGGTACAGTCTTTGTGGAACAGGACCTGGGATGTCCTGTACAAATTGCACAGCAACCCCTCATTATGAATCCCTGTCCCAGAAATATCTGTGAATATAATATATAGTATATATAGCCCTATGAGTTATAACTATAGGGCTATAGCTTGGGGGCAAATTGTAGGGTTATGTGTAGTGAATTATCCTACTAACCAAATCAAACAAATAGGAAAAAGTGTGTGTGTTTGTGTGCATGAGTGTGTGTGTTAGTGAACACAGAGAGAGATATGGAAGGACACAGGCATTGAACTATGATCTCAGCTGAGTGGAACCAGAAAGATCAGAAGGATATTAAGTTTCTCTTTATATAGCTCTACACTGTTTTACACATTATGAAAAGCACAGAATGCTTTTTGATTAAAAATGAAATTTTAAAATTGTGCTTAAACCTATTTAGAAAAGCCAGGAGGCATGTATGGCCTTTACTGTCCCATCTCTGCTAACTGTATCAATACATGATCTGCACTGTTACAATTTTGCTCTAGAAGAAACAGGGGTGGGATGACATAAATAATACTGTGAGGAGGAATCTCAGGTTTGTGAAAGTTTCTCAGCCTGGACCTCCAAGGGTAACATCACCTGAACTCAACAAAGCCCTTGGAGAGCTGGCTGGTTAGCAAACATACTCATGCAGTTTCATCATCAATGGAGCCTCTTCACTTGATAAACTCTGCAAACAAAAGAAAAGCAGACTTCGCAACAAGGCACGAGCAGCTTTGGCAAAAATGCTCAGCAAATCACATCCTTATAGATGACGTGAGCAGAGCTGGTTTCTCTGTTTCCAAGACTTATCAGTTTGCTGTGAAGGACATCGCCACTTGGGTGGGTTGAGAAAGTGGGAGATTCAGGCTCTCACAACATGATTATCGATGTTGCCCCGACTCTAACACAAATTACTATTTCAACATTAAATTGTTTGATTTCACTTGGGAAATAGGGTCCGTAGGATTACACAAGGTCAAACCACAAGACTAGCTAAAATCTAAAAATGCTGATACCCATGAATTTAGGGTTGACATTTGGCAAGATTGTGCAGAGATTATGCAGTTCTTTATAGTGCTGAAGCACTTAATTGTTCACAAAGGTTTTATTAAAAATAAAGGTAACTTTAATATTAACTTTGGTTAAATGCTATTTAGTGCCATGCGTCTTATCTCATTTAGTCCCGAGAATAGCTCTGCAAGATCAGATTGGTCTGTTGTATAAGTGACAAAAATGAGATGGGAAATTTGAGCATACAGATGGTACATGGCGAAGCTAGAATTCAAACCCCGAGCATCTGGTGTCTGCAACACAAATCCAGAACTTTTAATACTAAATTGGGACTTGTCACTGTTCCATGCTGCTTTTCCCATACAAGGTTATGATGACCCTCTCCTCAGAGAGACAAATAGTCTTGGATCTAGTTCTTGGCCATATAACTCCTTTTAGGGAAAAAACTCCCACCCCTCCCCAAGCTCCTGTCACCATGCCTTTGCACAAGCTGTTCCTTCTATCTAGAATGTTCAGTTCCTCTTCTCTGCTTTACACTAATGTATTACTCATCTCAAGACTTGGCTCTGCTCCCCAGCCTGAGTTAGACATATCTTCCGTCATCCTGTACTGTGGAACTTAGCTTACCCTGAGTTGCGTGATTTTTTTCACATGTGGTAAACTCCATTTATCTCCCAAGACTTTGAGAACAGAACCATGTATTCATTTATGTCCCACAAAGCCCAACACAGTACCTGACACACAGAAGCTGCTTGACACATGGTTTATGGACAAAGGAATGGATAAATGAAATAAAGCAACGATAGTCACCACGCTCAGGTCCTCGTTTAGAATGAAACCAGAATTCCTTCTGATAGGGGGATGTAGATAGGAAATCAGAAAAATATAGATGCCCCAGAGCCAATTCTGAGTCTGCCTTTGAGATGAGGTTCATGCCAGATAACATAGGATGTCAAGTCTTAGCATTCCAGACAAAGCACCTCAGGGAGTCTCCCAAGGTCCTGGAACATCAGAGCCCAAGAAAGATGCTCAGTTAGCAGAGTAGAAGAAAGCCTGGGGACCCACTCAGTAGGTTTCCCCTCTTGTGGTCCTTATACAGTTGTAAGCTAAGCCACATTCCTTAGGCAGGATTCTGCCTCAGTCAGGTGAGGACACGCCCATGACAATCACCGCTGGCAATGGACAACTCAGCTGGCTGGAATGGCAGGGGGCTTGGAGGCACTGGGCCTGCCAGAGACTCCTGGAGAGCAGGGCATGGCTGGGCTGTACCCATCGAGCTCAGATCGGAAGACCCAGAGCATGGCAGGGAGTTTCCTTGGGTTCAAGACAGACATTTTAGTGACCACTGTCTGGTCACTCATTTGTTGAGTGAATGAGTAAGTGAATCAGTGAAGAGGAGGGTAAAGAGAAAAGAAATACAAATCATAAATTATAAGTCAAAACCCTCCTCTTCCTAGGAACTACTGCTCCTATTTCTGTCTATCTGTACAAATGCTACACACATCTCAAAGGAGGTTCAAAACCACCTCCACCTTCTTCAGCACACTGGACATGGAATTATCATCCATGGGGCCCTTTGCATTCTTCACATTTTTATGCATTTATGGATTGTGTCCTCCATTGGATCATATGCATCTGGTAGGCCAAGATTATGACTTATGTTCTTTTGTGGTTTCCATTACCCCTTGTATGCAGAACTTGGGTATGACTGGTACCCTTTGACTGCCTGTGTCTCCAAATACAAGGAAAGAAGAAAGTAAAGACTTCAGGGTTAAGAGGAATAGCAAGAAAGATGGGAAGAAACAGACAGGTTTTGGTGGCAAAAAAGAAAAAAAAAACATGTTTTGTACAATCCAGTTTGTGCTAAAATTAAAATAGAAGTGAATTTCAAGATGGCATGTGTAATTGCAATTAATTAAATATTCTATTATCCAAATTATTTAACTATCAAAGCTTCCCACAGCCTCTGAGTTGATTTAATCACAATTGCCAGAAAAATTAGGAAAGTGGTGAATGGATGTTTTCTTGGTACATTCTATGTTATAAATGGGACCCTCGGCCAGAAAAGGGAAGGAGGGAGGCAGAGAAGAAGAGGAAAAAGTTAAGCAAAGATCTCCTTGTGCTCCAATCTGCTGGGACCTGTGTCTCAGAAAAGGGGAGAAAAGGAAGAGAGAGAGAGACAGGGGAATGCACCAGAGCTCACATGCCATAGACCGGAAGTGTGCTGGTTGCAGGAGGGGCAGTGAGAAGCACATGGGCTTAAGAGTCAGCCAAGCTCAGTTTGGGGGATTTTCCTGGAAGCCCAGTGGTTAAGAATTTGCCTTCCAATTCAGGGGACTCAGGTTTAATCCCTGACCAGGGAGCAAAGATCCCACATACCACAGGGTAACTAAGCCTGTGTGCCACAGCTATGACCCAATGAAGTAAAAAACAAATTGAGCCCAGTAACAGCAGTTACTAGCTGAGTGGAGCTTCCTATTTTTTTTTCCATTCCTAGAACTGGAATAATGATAATAATAGAAATAAGGCCAACCCATGAGGTCACTGGGAAGATGAAATAGCTAATAGATGTAAACCACTTGACACAGTGAACAACGGTACCCTCAGTGATTGGCAATGCCCCATTTTGATTTTGAAAACCGCCTGCTGTTTCAATTGGGGGCAGGGAAGAAGCCAGGGAGGAGGGCAGGGCTGTATGCTCCTGTGTTTCGATTGCCCTGAATGACTGTCTCTCTGTGTAAGATGATACCGGTGCTGATGATACCCTTGTTCCACTTGTCACTGCTGTGCTTCCTTCCTCCACTCCATCCATCTACCCTCCCAACACCTCTTATCTGCTTCCCCATCAGCCTTGCCCTCTGTCTTACCTGTGGGTCTCTCTGCCTTGTGTGCAGAGCCATCTGTTCTGCTGATGGGTCTTCATCTTCTTTCCCATTTCGTTTTCTTGGCTAAATGATTGTCTATCTCAGGCAAGTGTTTTATCTCCATGGCTCAAGTGCATGTGAAAAATAGAACATATTAGAGGAAATCTAAGTGTTCTGTGGAGTGAAAAGTTGGGTGTTGTTGGGACTTTATATATGGGACAAGGGACAGGATGCAGGGACTTGAGCTGTTAGAGTCAGAATGGTCCTGACACGTCCTCTGCTCCTCCCCATCTCCACTGCTCCAAGGAGCACGTGTAGAAACTGAGGCAGAGAGATGGAAAGTGCCTCACTTGTGCTCAATGACTCCTCCAGCACCAGGAATCAGTCCAACATTTTCTCTTGTGATAAACCACTGCTTTTTCAGGGCAGGTTATAATTTTATACAGTATTTATTGTTGTTCATTCATTCAGTATTCATTCATTAGTTGCCGAGTCATATTCGAGTCTTCTGTGACCCCATGGACTGTAGCCCACCGGGCTCCTCTGTCCATGGGATTTCCCCGACAAGAATACTGGAGTGGGTTGTCATTTCCTTCTCAAGGGGATCTACCCAACCCAGGGATTGAACCTGCGTCTCCTGCATTGGCAGGCAGATTCTGTTCTTTCTTTACCCCTGAGTCACCAGGGAGTGGTACTTATTACCAAAAAAATTCCCAAGACAAAAACACTCAAAAAGAGGTTCCTGGGCTTTTCTGGTAGCCCAGTGGTAAAGAATCCACCTGCCAACGCAGGAGACGCAGGTTTGATTCCTGGTCCAGGAAGATCCCACATGCCTCAGAGCAACCAAGCCCGCGCTCCACGACTATTGAACCTGTGCTCTGGAGCCTGGAAAGCACAACTCCCAAGCTCATGTGCCACAACTACTGAAGCCCCTGAGCCCTAGAGCCCGTGCTCCACAGCTGGAGAAGCCACCACAATGAGAAGCCTGCCCATCACAACAACAGAGTAGCCCCAGCTCACTGCAACTAGAGAAAAGCCCTCACAGCAACCAAGACCCAGCTTGGCCAAAAAAACAGTTTAAAAATAAATGAATAAATGAAAAGATTGCCACAGCTGTTCTAGGTTGCCCAGCCCTCCTCACTCCCTCAAAGGCAAATGAACGCTCCCCTGCCGATCCCCTATAGTCACTACTCTTAGCACCGTCACTACTTCCTGCTCAGTTACTCCTCTGCCCCTCTGTAAGTGCTGGCGTGGCTGGCTAGGATCCTAGCCTTATTCCTCAGTTGACACGACATATCCACAGAAAACAAGAGATCCCCTGCCTGCTGAAGCTAAAGGTATGCAAGAAGGATCATCCTGCAGGATGCCCATCCTAGCTCGAGGGGGCTGATTCAGAGGCCAGCGCCAACTCAGAGGTCTTGATTAGACCTGACATATTTGGAAGTCATCCAATTTTGAGCAGCCTGGGTTCACCAGCACGTGGGGAAAACTGAAGTGTCTCTCATTTTCCCCTTCAAACTTTGCCCCAGGACGAAGGATGACCTCTAACAGTTTGAAAATTCTCCAGTGGAGATTTGTCCTGGTTTTCACGTTTGCCGGCCGCATCAGCCGGATAATTCCAATATTCAGCAGGAGTGAGTCTTCTTATCATGACTTCTTATCTACATTTGTAGAACACATTTTATCAAGTACTTGGCAGGAGATATGGAGTGGTAAGAAGGTAATTCTCTTGTACAGAACTGATTTGAGAATTTTTAATAAAAACTCCCCCAAACCCAGTTGCACCAATACAGATGGAACTGGTCATGTGCGCTTCAGACTGAATTAACTCTATAGAGCCGGAATTAACCACAGGAGTCCTCAGTAATCATCCCATTGTTCCTGCTCCCATGTGACGCTGTGCCCACCCAGGCTGCAGGAGAACGTCAATCAAACAATAGATCTATTCATTTTGAACCATTACAGTCCACGGAGGCCTGTAGATTACTGGGAAGAGAGTTAGCATTATCCACATTTGAATCCCTGAACGTTTATTTTAGAAAAACAAAAAAATCAATTTCGATACAAAAAGATTTATGTTTCCCCACACAGAAATCAGGCATGCTCTGTGTTTGAGAGCTGCTCATTACATGGTATTGCCTGGGAGTCATCCATTTAGGCCAGTCTCAGTCTACCTCATGGGTGCCAGCCCTGCCTCTTACCTATCGATCCAGTTTCCCACAAGCTGACCTCCTGTTCCCTCCACCTGATGGATCATTCTTATTCCAAATCCTAGATCAGCACAGAGATGGGGAAGGCAGGAGCTAAAGAGCCACACACACACCAGCTGGGGTTAGCATTCCATCGCCCAGTACTGAACTGAGATCTAGGTACTTATTATTAACCACTGCCTCCTCTGGATGTGGCATTCCTGGCATAGTTGCATGAAAATAATAACGGTTGTGATACTAATACTTTATTATGTATTGCTGCTGCTTAGTCACTCAGTCGTGTCTGATTCTTTGCAACCCCATGGACTGTAGCCCACCAGGCTCCTCTGTTCATGGGGATTCTCCAGGCAAGAATACTGGAGTGTGTTGCCATGCCCTTCTCCAGGGGATCTTCCCCACCCAGGAATCAAACTGGGGTCTCCCACATTACAGGCGAATTCTCTACCAGCTGAGCCACCAGGAATGCCTTATTACTAACACGTTATTGCTGTGTTCTAAGTACTTTATCTCCCAGGTGGCTCAGCAGTAAAGAATTCACCTGCAATGTAGCAGACATGGGTTCAATTCCTGGGTCAGGAAGATCCCCTGGAGAAGGAAATTGTAACCCTCTCTAGTATTCTTGCCTGGAGAATCCCATGGACAGAGGAGCCTGGCAGGTTATAGTACATGGAGTTGCTCAGAGCTGGACGTGACTGAGCTCGCAAGCACGCACACGAGTACCTGATACTTAGAGGCACATTTAAACTCTTCCACTAACAGCTGAGTCACAATTTAGGTCTGAGAGCTCTTGCTCTCTTGCCCAGGCTCCAGGTCCCAGCACTGAATGCCAGTTTAATTTTTGCCAACTGCCCAATTCCTTTGCTGTTTCTTATCCTCTTCTAGGACTAGAAATCTGCCCCTGAACCCCAATTTCAAGGCCAGGATAAGTCGCCCATAGACAGGATTCCCACATAATAATTATGCTGTCTTCTGCCTGATTTCTAAAACTTCTTCATGCAAGGTCTTTTCTGGAGCCCTGCCCTCTGTTTTTGGAACCACAACACTTTGTGCTGTGTGACTCTTCACTGAGGTGGCCTCTTTGGACTCTGAGCCTCATGAGCCCTGACAAACCCACATTTGCTTGGAACAGGTCTCACCTGATGCTTCAGACCAGGGTCTGGAAAAAGTAATCACAAGATGGCAAGGCTGTCCAACAATGAACTCCTTCTGGAACTTCCATAGCTAACAGGCACTGTTGCCGTTCGGTCGCTCAGTTGCGTCTGACTCTGTGACCCCCTGCATCGAGTATAGCTTGAAAAACCAACCTGATTTATTTCAATCTGAAGAGGGTGAAAGTGTGGTTCCATAGTGGATCTTACAGATTGGATTCTGAACTTTCAAAAGAAAGAGGAGACCTAGTCTGCATGGAGTCAGTTTTTAAGAAAATGGTAATGAAAAATGGCTTGGACATTTAAGATAGCACTCTGAGCTTGTCTTTAGTTTATTTCTGCTACTCCCCAGCATTCTGAGTTCTAATGGTCCCTGATAAATGGCACGCTGGAATATGATTACAGAGCAGACATCGTGATTACATGCTGCAGTTATCAACTGTGCAGCCGTTACTGTAACGTTCAGGGATCCATAATAATGAAAGCAGAGATAACATGGATAATTAAAACTTAAAGAGAATCCAATATCATTTTTAAGCCATTTAGTTTCTGCCACACCAAATCCTTTCTCCTAACTCCCAAACACAGGGACTATGCATTGAGCTGTACCTCTTCTTTCGACTCATACTCACCCTGTGGTGGAGGAAGGTTAGACTGATTTATAAAATCATCAAAGACAGAGGAAAACAAAAAAAGAAATAGAGAAGCCCTGGATAATCCACTGCCTGATTAATCATGCTCGAGAGGCAATGAGTGAGAAACAATGCAATTGTATTTTCGTGATAGGTTCATCTTTAGGGGCCAGAGGAAGCCGGGTATCAGTTAATCAGTGCCTGGATAATGAAGTATTGGATGAACTTTGGTGTGGCTCCAAGACTAAATCTTTCACTAAGGGGGAAATGTCAAATCTAATGTCGTCTGGGCTCCTTTGCATCGTCTAAAGCTTGTCTCAGCTGTGACTTTGGATTAGATCTCTTTGCAGAGGTTTCTTATCTGTACATGTGGTCTCATGATCACCATCAGAAACTGCTCTGCAGAGGAGATGCTGACTATAATGAGGGGGAAATGAGTGGCATTCCCCCAGAGGTGACAAGCTCCTTTCCCCACCCCCATCTCCAAAGAATCTCAGAAGAGACTCTTGGATTTCCAGGGTTCCTCTGTCACTTGTCAGGTTGCATGCAAGCATCTAATTGCTCTTCTCCGGGGAAGCAGAACTCTTGCAGCCAGGGTGCTATGAGTCAGGTTCTGGTGAAACAGGGAGAGCAGACCTTTTGGTAATGTACCTGGGTCCCTGATGCTGAGATCTTGCGACATGGTAGAGACAGGACAAATTTCCTTTTATGCAGAGTCCTGCTGGAAGATATGCCTCACAGAAGTGCTCTTGTTCAACTGGACAGGATAATGAACTACACAGGGTCTCTCAGTCATTAACAAAAGTAACAATTGTGACACTCTTGGTCAGGGACACTCCTCAATGACTTCCAGAGAAGGTCCAACCCCCTTCCTGGGGTTATGTCGAGCTCTCTCTCGTTCTTGTATTAAGACCCCCAAAGCCACTTGGACCAATTCTCCTTCAGATGGCTTCACATTGAATCAGCTATTATTCATGTGGCCTCAGGCTAGCTCTTAGCACAGAAGGACCACTCAGAAAACTCCCAGCTCTGTACCTCAGCCCCGGGGCTGGCAGAGAGACAAAAACTGTCATTGAGCTAGTTGGTAGCAGGTCACAAAAGCCCACACACTGAAATGTTGGAAGAAGGGAAAATTAGGGCATTAAAACCCTCTAGCTGAGATTAGAGTGTAACCCTGTCATCTTGTATATTTTAGCAGGATCCCACCTTTGATTGGAAGGGTAACAAACAATTATGACTGAGTCCATCTTCCAACAAAGCACTCACTCACAAGGCTGAACTAGGCATAACCCCTACTAGTTTGCATCTAGAATGTTGTTTTTCTAAACAGAAGTATCAGTTCTCCTTATGTTGTTTTCTTTTAACTCTTACTCTTTCTATGGGAACATAGAGTTTTATTAAAGGAAATATTTTCTTCTCGACTTCTTTCTCTCAACACCTGTATCTAATCCATCAGCAAATGCTACCAACTTTACCTTCAATATACATCCAGAACCTGATCACTCCTCCACCCCCACTGCACATGCTCGGGCCTGAGCCACGAGCATCTCTCCTGGAAACTGACTCCCTGTTTGCAACTTTGCCTTGTGATCATCTATTCTCTTTAGCAGCTGGAGTGATTGTTTTAAATCCCAAGTCACATCCTGTTACTCCTCTACTGGCTTTCCAGCTCATACAAAGGAAAAACCAAGGACTTCAGAATGACCCGCAAGACCTTTTGTGATCTCATTTCAGTTAACTAACCTTCCAGGCCGGGACCCCACCCCAGCTACGCTGGCCTCCAGGTTCACTCTCATCTCGGGAATACTAAACTTGCTTTTCTTTCAGCCAGGAGTGTTCTTCTACTAGCTTCTACTTCTACTAGTTGTTCACATAGTTCCCTTCCTCATTTTATTTTGGTCTCTGTTCAAATGTCCTCTGTCAGAGAAAGGAACCCAGAAAAAGAAACGCATGCATATTCTTGGCCCTTCACCTGTAAGGAGACTATTTTTTAGATAGATATTGGCCCTTGGTATTCAATTCCATAATCACTCTTGACATCCTGGAGATATACTCTAAGTTTTGACAGGAATGATGTCCCACCACATCATCCTGTAGTCAGACAGCAGTGCTACTGAGTGGGAAGTGTTTGGCAGTAGGTACCAAGAGTTCTCGGTCTCCCCTATCACTGAGTAATAATGATATTAGTCACCATAAGTCACCAGCATCCTGTGCCTTAGTGTTTTTCATACATAAATAAATGTTTGATAAGCCCACTCATTTTACAGTAAAGACCGAACACCATACTTGACTGGGTGACCTTTTTGAAATATGCATACTATGCAAAATATTATTATTATTAAAGGGGAAAACAAAACAAAGAATGAGAAAAAAAGATATAAAAATGCAAGGGCAATTCCACAGAACCCAGGGAACTTTAACCATTTTCCTCCTTCTTTTCATTTTCTTTTCAGTTGGCAATGAAAAATACATCGAAATACGACTGCAGAAGTGCTGCCAAATTCAATACTCATAATATCTATTCAATATTCAGCTGTACACACACAATATTGCAGATGGTTGTGGGATGTGATGGTCTCTTTCCAATAGTTCCAAAGGGGAAAACAAAATGTTATAAGACAACAGTCAGTCGTTGGATGCATCCTGATTGTTTAAGTGATATGAGAGTCAGCAATCATGTGCAAATTAAAACATAATTATGCACACAGACCACCCAAGATTAAGTAACATTTCACAGATGTATGCTAAATGACTAAACACCCTCTGAAATAAATTGTGACCATCATTTGCTTTTTTCCCGAGAATATTATTACTAAAAAAAAAATCAAAGTCAGAGATGTGTATTGCCTAGTGAGTTAATAGCATCCATGTTATAAGAGATTGTTACCGCAAATTTGGGGGTGTGTTAGCAACTAGGCAGTCATGGCACTCCACAGGGTCAGGAAACAATTTATGTAAATGGGCACTAAAAGACACACTGCCCAAGAAAATAGTGTTCCTCCCTCGGCAACGCAGGCTGTTTAGCTTTGAGGTAGCTGGTGAGTTTATTGCAGATCTAATCAGTGCCTCGTCATCATAATCCCCAGCTCCAAGTGAGCATACAATCCTCCGTCTCTGGTGTGAGCTGTGCCTCTCCTCAGCCCAGCGAGATCATGGCTGTAGGCAGAAGGGTCCGAAATCGGCAGGGTTGGACTTACTGGTCCAACAACTGGAAGATGGAGAGAGCCTGAGCTGCATGTGGACATTCATTGTAAAGTAGACTGGTGGTTGGTTCTCCGTCACCATTACTCTGCATCTGTCTCCCGGTTCCACGAAGCTAGGCAAGTCCAAGAGAGAGATAATCCTAATGGCAGTGTTCTGGGTCTATTCTGTGAATTGTGGCCCTGAGGTCTGTGTTCTTCTGGGCAACCCCAGGGACTAAGCCATCTCTAGTCCCCCTCATCTCTGCCTTCCCCCAACTGGGATGGTACCAGGCACAGGGTAAATACTCAATGCATGTTTGCAAAATACGGGAAAATCTTGTTTTATTATTATTATTTTTTAATTTACCTTGGTTGTACTGGGTCTTCGTCACTGCACTTGGCTTTCTCTAATTATGGTGAGTGGGCTCTACTCTCAGCTGCGGTGCGCGGGCTTCTCATTGCAGTGGCTTCTCTTGTTTCAGAGCACAGGTTCAGTAGTTGTGGCACACGGGTTTAGCTGCCCCTGGCCATGTGGAATCTTCCCAAACCAGGGATCCAACCCATGTTCCCTGCATTAGCAGGCAGATTCTTAACCACTGTACCACCAGGGAAGTCCAGGAAATCTTTATGTAAGTAGGAGGTCATTCTCTGATCTTGAAGTACTCTTGCCCATTGGGAATCCCTACCAGAATCCAGGCCTTCTCTGGGTAAGACACTTGTTGCTGTGTCAGATGCCCTACTCATTTGCAGAGGAGGGAGAAAATGTATGAAACCTGTCTTTTCTCTCACTTCACATTGATGAATAAACTTTCATTCTTTACATGATATAAGCTTTCTTCCTTCTTTCAGTGGCTTGGGAATGAGTCATTAGTCAAGGGTGAAGTGAACAAATTAGCAAGTATTTATTGAGTGCTAACTGAGTGTGAAGCTCTGTGTTAAATACAATTGAAAGATTTTGTAAAAAAAAAAAAAAAAAAAAAAGAAATTCCAATTCCAGCTGAGAAGATTAAAGAGATACAAGTGAACTAATTTGGAAACAATAATAAAATAACATATGTTTTTAAGTGATCATGAAATGTATGAATAAGTTATGTACTGCTTACTTCCAAAACTACATTAATCAACATATAATAAAACACATATATGCAGAAAACAAGTAAAACAAAAATCGGTCAACACCAAGAATATGAAGCAGTAAGATAATTCTGCACCCAATTTGGAAACTTATGGTCGCTGCCAGCATAAATGCAGGCTTTAAGATTCCCAGCAGCCAAGGCAATAAAGGAAAGGGAGTCCTAACATCCAACAGTTTCATGATTGCTTAGGAAGAAGCATTCTATGGTGCCAAGAGAAGTAAACACTTGCCTGATATTAGATTCTAAGAGGGATTTATGATGTGGATCATCGTGTCAGGAACATTGAGCAACATAATGGACAATATCTTCCGCAATAGTTTTTAGAGAAAATGGGAAAATGTACTTCATTTGGCTGATTCTTAAAATGGCCTTCCATAAAAGTCATGGGCATGATAACCAACACGACTCAGTGAAGATATTTCTGCAGGGAACAAAGTTAATGTGGTCCAGGAATACAGCTTCCTGAACAAGCCAACAAGAGTCAGGGAGAGAGCTTAATAAACATTAAACAATAAACGACTGGTGTATACTTTGATCTAATTTAAAAGTTATCAGTTATTTCAACTTGGCTTTTGTCTGGAACTAAAAGGCAGTCGTTTTCATACTGAAGACTGGCAAATACTAGAATGTTGAATGAATAGAATCCTATGTCTTAGACATCAGACATGAATATATGCCAAAGTTGATATTGTTACGAAAGTTAAGAAACCTAACATTATTCTTATCTGGACTAAATAAAGGCTGCAAGAAGCTCCTTGGGCAGAGCTGAATTTTCCCTAATTCCCGAGTGCCAAGGCAAGAAGGTGAGTTTTCAGCAGTATATGGAATGGTGAATAGGTTTGGGACAGGGAGTTAAAATGAAGATATGCTAGTTGGGTACAATTATGTAGTCAAAGACTCACCCTACAGTTGTCCCCTCATAACTCAGATCTCTATGAACTCCCCATTTCATGGCCACTAAGGAGGCTCCCATCTGATTCAGACAGTTATTCTGTTAAAACCTTACTCTGGACTTAAAAGCCAACTCTGCATGTGGACTTGATTGCACTGACTGGATCACTTTTTACACATAAATAGTGCTGGTCTTATGTGTGGGCAGAGAACCAAACTGCCAAGATGGCATAATCTGTTAGGGGAACAGGCACAGACCTGCAAATAATCTTCCCAATGACTCGTCATAAAACATCCAGCTCCAACAGTAGGATACTCACCCTCAGGGCTTTCTTAGTGTAAGAGGTTGCAGTTCAGATACTCAGTAGAAACAGCAGAACCTTTCTCCCAATTACCGACGGAGCCAGAAATATCTCCACTGATAGAGACTACTAGCCCAATGATCACACATCTAGCACTGCAGGCCAGATACAGCCTGGAGATGTATTTTTTGCTTTGTTTTGCCTTATTTTACTGGAGTATAGTTGATTTACAATGTTAATTTTAGGCATATAGCAAAGTGATTCAGTTACACATATACATATATTCATTCTTTTTCAGATTCTTTTCTCATATAGATTAACAGAATATTGAGTAGAACTCCCTGTTCTACACAGTAGGTCCTTGTTGGTTATCTATTTTATATATAATAGTGTGTTATGTTAATACCAAGCTCCTGATTTAGCCCTCCCTCTCCACATTCCCCTTTAGTAACTCTAAGTTTGTTTCATATGTCTATGTGTCTATTTCTGTTTTGTAAATAAGCTCATTTGTATCATTTTTTAATTAGATTCCACATATGAGTGATATCATATGATATTTGTTTTTCTCTGACTGACTTACTTCACTTAGTGTGATAATTGCTAGGTCCATCCATGTTGGTGCAAATGGTACTATTTTTTATGGCTGAGTAATATTCCATTATATATAAAATAATACTTTATGTATGTGTATATATATATATATGCCAATGCATAGCAAAGTAGATGGGCTTCCCTTGTGGCTCAGCAGTAAAGAATCTGCCTTCAATGCTGGACAGCCGGGTTCGATCCCTGGGTTGGGAAGATCCCCTGGAGAAGGAAATGGCAAACCATTCCAGTATTCTTGCCTGGAAAATCCCACGGATGGAAGAACCTGGTGGGCTATAGTCCATGGGGTCACAAGAGTCGGACACAACAGAGATGTGGGTTTGATCCCTGGGTTGGGACAATTCCCTGGAGAAGGAAATGACAACCCATTCCAATGTTCTTACCTGGGAAATCCCATGGACAGAGGAGCTTGGTGGGCTACAGTCCATAGGGTCACAAAGAGTCAGACACAACTGAAGAAATTTAACATATATATCTATGTGTGTGTATATATCCCACATATATATATATATACACACATATATATACACCACATCTTCTTTATCCATTCCTCTGTTGATGGACCTTTAGGATGCTTTCATACCCTGACTATTGTAAATAGTGCTGCAAAGAACATTGGGGTGCGTGTATCTTTTTGGATAATGGTTTTCTGGTCTGGAGATATATTTTGTGTGGGCTGAAGAGTGGTTTGATGTGAAACTCTTACATAAAATTCATATTTTTGGTTCTCTTGAAAAATGAGAGGTTCTGACAACACCAGGCTTGCCTACCTATGGCAACAATTGGCTGGAGTGAGCCAGCCCTTGGCCTTACATCACGGCAGGTTTTCTCTACTCGGCCCCAGTCTCTACCATTTCCTAGTGTCCTCTGCCAGGACTGCTTCATCCATTTACACGACCTCCTTTGTCCTGGGGTTATTTGACTTTTTAATCCTTTGTGATCCAAAACCCTCATTTTATGTCCCAAAGAGGGGAAGGGACTTGCTCAAGGTTGTAGTTGGTTAGGGGATGAGCCAGGGGTGACCCCACCTTCCCAGACTCCAGGTCCTCTCCATCACAGATCTGAACCCTATCCGGGCAGGATAGGACCAGTGCTGATGGAGGTCAGCCTCTGAACAGAGAAGAGGAGTCAGGAAAACACCAAAGTCAAGCTTCCCTCAGTTCACACTGTTTTGCCCCAGGCAGGCTCTGCCTGCAATATTATTTTTACAGCATCCTCCAGAAAAATCAATTTGTTTAAAATAGCAACTGATTTTGCCCTGGGTGAAAATGTTTGGCATATGCAAAAAAGGGAGCATTGTGTGTCTGTGTGTTTTTCTAAAGCTCTTTCTAACTTACGAACAAGTAGAATTGTTCCTCACACACACACACAAAATTGCTCAAGTGTATTTTCTCAGGGAGGGATTGATTTAAAATTTAGGAATGTGGGATCTTATCTAATCCTTTAAGAACCTTCCATTCAGCCACATAATGCCTTTCTTTGTTATAATATTTGCAAATATGCTTACCATTATTTTGTGCTAAATTAAAAAAAAAGTTTGTGGTCGTGAGCTGCCTTTTAGGAGAAAGCAGCAAAGTATAGGCAGGAGGGGAAGTTGGAGTAAATGGTTCTGCCTAGATGAAAAAATCACCGGCAGAACATTTCCAAGCTGCTAAATACCAGAAGGAGATAACAGGCAGTGTGTGAAATGCCAATTATTATGGTAACAATAACGAAAACAGTTCAACCTGTAGTGCCCACTGCACTGTGGAAAGCCTCAAGTCCTAGACAGACCGGAGTTCTCCAGTGTTCAGCTGTTCTCAGCAGTGAGATCACCCTTGCCTAGAAGTTGTGTGATCTCAGGGGCGCGGGACAGGAACGGGAAGCCCCAAGGTGGCCCCCCAAGAGATCGTGCCCCATCCGTCCTTTGCGTGGCTTCTTTTCTAAGAAGCTTCTTTTCAAGTCAGGACACTTGGTTTTCCTGCCTTTTGCACTTGAATCCCTGGCAGTTTCCCCTCCCCAGCAGTGTGCAGTGAGGATGGCCTGTGGAGTCAGCTTTTGCTCACCTTGTTCTCCCTCCTACCATGCCTCGCCCCATCTTTCACCTCTAGGCAACATTCCAGTGACCTTCTCCTCTCCCCAAGTCCACCCTCTGCCCATGGGAATTAAATGTAACTTCCCTTCCTGTTAGCTGTTCCTTATAATTCCTACTTAGCTTTTTTTTCCCCCTGCCTGGTTTTAGAGTTTTCATTCAGCTATCACATTCCTAACTAGGTCGTGAACTGGAATAATACCTCGGCTATGTTTGTATACTCCAACCTTCAGAGTTCTTGGTCTATAGTAAGCACTCAAAGATATTTAATGAATGGGAGGCTCCACTTTGAAAAAACTGAGCTACTTTGCTGGAACGAGAAAGCCCCGCGTGGCACCAAGTAGGATGTAAGGTGATCATGGGAATGTAGGCTCGGTTACCCAATCATTTTCAAACAACTTAAAGGAGTAAATTGGTCTTCTCTACAATCTCTCACTCCATCACATGACAGCAAATGGCTTGGCATCCTAAGAAGACTGGGCACAATTTCAGTTCTCACTCTCACAAATAGCCTCCCATTCCTTCTCTTTCACAGCTCGCTTCCCAGTCCAAGCACCCTGTGTTCCCCTTGGCCAGTAGCTCTCCCCTCTCATACTTGTCTGTTCAACTTGGCTTGTCCAGTGGTCCTTTCTCCTCCTATTGCAAGCAAACTCTCTCTTCTCTGTCATAATAAAACAACGTTCCTCTTCCTTAAAGTCATTCTCTCCTCTTTACCACCAGCAGGCTCTTCTGCCCATCTGTCTTCCCCCAACCCTGCTCCATCCTTAACCTTCCCATCTCAGTAAAGGCTGCTTCATCTACCCAGTTGCTCAACCTAAAGCCTCAGGAGTCATCCTTGATTTCTCCCTTTCCTTCCTGTCTGTCCAAGTCCCATGCTGGGCCATCCTTGTCATCTCCACCTCCAGAACACCTCCCCAGTCTGCCCACTTCTCTCCCCATCATCTCCTGCCTGGAGAACCACAGCAGCATGCAAACTGGGCTCCAGCTTCTACTCATACCCCATGGCTTCCAATCCTCCTCATTGCCAGAAGGAGTGTGAAGCATGCTTAGAGGTCTTCCTCCTTGCTTGAAGCCCTCCTAGGGCTCCCCACCATGCCAAGATGAATCTGAGCACCCCCCACCCTATGGTCAGCAACCCCTAGACCATACACACATTTTTCCAGCTCTTTGCGCCTCCCTGCTTTCCCTTGAGCATGCCCATCAACTCTCCCTCTCAGAATTTTTTTTGCTTTGCTGTTCCTTCTACCTCAAAAGTTCTTTCCTAAACCTTCCCTCTCTGTTTCCAGTCTCAGCTAAGAGTCACCTCTCAAAACAGTTTCTTTGACACCCTTGAAAAGGACCTGCATCTGCAGTTAGAATCATGACACCCCTCTGCTTCTTCCTTCCTCAGCACTCCAAGCTTATTTGTCACGATCATGATTATGTCATGATTATCTCACTGCACTGCTTGCTTATGCAATGTCCAGCCCACCATTAGGCCATAAGCTCCATGAGGGCAGACATTGTCTTCCAGGTGGTGCTAGTGGTAAAGCAACCACCTACCAAGGCAGGAGATACGGGTTCCATCCCTGGGTGGGGAAGATCTCTTGGAGGAGGAAATAGCAACCTGTTCCAGTGTTCTTGCCTGGAGAATCCTATGGACAGAGAAGCCTGGTGGGCTACAGTCCATAGGGTCGCAAAGAATCAGTCACAACTGAACATGCATGCAGGTAGGAGGCAGCTACAGCATTGGCGCAGAGTCCAGCAGGCAGATGGGATCAAAACAAAAATGACCACCCAGAAGGAAGCATTCCACCCCAGGTGTCTCTTCTCTACCACCCAGCCCTCAGTTGCATGCAGACAGACCTCCCAGCTCCAACCCTATTCTCCTGATACTGCTCCTAACTGGCCATCCAGTGACTCTGCTATAGCGCTCATCTTCTATGTCTCTGGAGCCCTTCATTCATTCACAACTCCGTTTTCCACCCTTGCTGCCCACTTTTCATGCACTTGTGTTCTAGAAACCTCCATGAGCTGTTCCTCATGTTCACCCCTACCCTTTCTTGCTTCCATATTTTGGCAAGTGTCATCTTCTCTGCCTGGATAACCTTCCTGCTTTTTTTCAAACTGGTAAAATATGATTAGATTAGCATGTGCTAAGATGATAAAGGATGAATATTAAAAATAAGTAGAGGAAAGCATATATACAAGTAGAAATTCTTTAAGACAGCTTTTCAAACCTAGGTCAACAGAACCCTAGGGAATTTCAAAATGTTGTCTCTTTCACTTTGAAATTAACCTTTAAAAGGTAGTCAATTGAAGCATAATCTGGATTATCATGTTGGTCGCTTCATAACCAAGTGCTCGAATGTGACTACAATGCCTGTGTTTGCACTGTTGTTTGCAACAGTAATTGTTGTTTGCAGTTACCTTGGCAGCAAGGAGGGCTGGCTTAACTGACACAGATTGATGAGAAACTAACTGTGGGGACATAGCAGCAATCACTCCTCCCCCACTTGGCTACCGCCCCTCCCTCTCCTCAGGACTAACTTCTCCCTCAGCATCATCTTCACAAAGACCAGGGCTAGGCCCTTGAAAGCAAAAGATAAAGCCACTGGAAAAGAGCCTTGTTCAGCACATTTTCTGGCGGGAAGAATCACACTGGGGTGAGAGAAAGAGTGAATAGTGAATGTGGAAGGTCAAACCCAGAGAGGAACATTCATCCTGCTTTTTGCCCAAGCAGGATGAATGAATGAATGAAGTAAATAATTTTTGGAGAAAAATTTAATCACAACAGATAGTTTAAAAAATAACACAAAAATATCATAACTAGCTATGTTTCAATAAAACTGAAAAACTGAAAGAGATAAACCTTAAAATACATAAAGTACAGTATTTCACACAGATATTGAAAAGGTCATTCAAGAAATCTGTCCAAAGAATCCCAGGCCAGGTCATTGATATAGGTGCATTCTGATAAGTGGTCCGGCAATAGATAATGTCTACATTATATACATTGTTCCAGAAAACTAGAAAAAGAAAGATGTCCACCTTATTTCATAAGGCTAATATTACTGTAAGTCTAGTGACAGATTTTATTTTCTTGGGCTCCAAAATTACTGTGGACAGTGACTGCAGCCACAAAACTGAAATATGCTTGTTCCATGGAAGGAAAAGTATGACAAGCCTAGAGAGCATACTAAAAAGCAAAGATATCACTTTGTTGACAAAGGTCCATATAGTCAAAGCTGTGGTTTTTCCAGTAGGCATGTACGGATGTGAGAGTTGGACCATAAGGAATGCTGAGTGCCAAAGAATTGATGTTTTTGAACTGTGGTGCTGGAGAAGACTCTTGAGGGTAAATTTGGACTGTGAGGAGATCAAAGCAATCAATCCTAAAGGAAATAAACCCAGAACATTCATTGAAAGGACTGATGTTGAAGCTGAAGCTCCAATCCTTGGGCCCCCTGATATGAAGAACTGACTCACTGAAAAAGACCCTGATGCTGGGAAAGATTGAAGGCGGGAGGAGAAGGAGACGACAAAGGATGAGATGACTGGATGGCATCATTGACTCGATGGACATGACTTTGAGCAAACTCTGGGAGATGGTGAAGGACAGGCAAGCCTGGCTTGCTACAGATTATGGAGTTGGAAAGAGTCGAACATGACTGAGTGCCTGAATGACAACAAGAACTGCATAAGAACAGAATAAGAACAAAAATCATTTGTTTTACTTATGCACTGAAAAACACAAGTTCTAAATAAAATGTTACCTAACTGAACATAAAAGTGAGTTAAAATACAAAAGATTATAGTCAAGTAAGATTTATCCCAGGAAATAAAAGCTAGTTTAACATGGAAATTTATTCTAAATCACTGTGTTCATGTAGTGATTATTATTCCGATACACTCAGAAAAAGCATTTAATCAAGTACAAACCTATATATGACTTAAAATAACTTTCAAAAAGCAAAGAAAGAACTTTATTAATCTGATAAAGGTTATATACTAAAAGCCTCATACCTTTAATGATATGTTTTTTAAAATATAAGAATATATTTGTCACTTTGAGTTGGGACATTTTAAAAATAACACTTAAGAAGCACAAATAACAAAGTAAAAAATTAATAGATTTAACTACATCAAAATGAAAGATTAGAAATCAATGGTGATTCCATAGAACAAAATTAACTGATAAATCACAGACGCAGAGGTGATGTCTCAAAGTATAAAACCAATAAGAAATTAATATCTATGATATAAAAGAATCCTGCAAATCTACAAGAAAGAAAACAGTTTAAAAGTTGTTAAAAGTTACAGATAGAAAATTCATAGCAGAGGAAAGCAAACTAGCTTAGAAATATTTAAAGAGATGATTAAGTCACTGTTAATTAGAAAAAGTATTAATTAAAACAATGATATATTACTTTATACCTATCAGTTGGCAAACATTAAATTCAGACACTATCAAGGACTGACAAGTAAGAAGAGAAATCTAATACATTCCCACTGGGATATAAACTGGCACATTCACTGTAGAGAATCATCTTATTAAAATTATCTCTGTACAAGTATTTTATCATCCCCTAGGCCCATTCCTAGAGATACACTCTACAGGAGCTTTCCCATGAATAGATGAGATTTACTGCAACTTTTTTTGTGGCTGCTGGAAATTAAAGGGGATCTAGGTATTTTCCCTAGGCAACAAGCTGATGAAAATGTAGCCACCACAAAACACAGTGCTGTATGTACAGTTTGAAGGTCTATTTTGAAGTTCACTCAGCAGCATGGCTGGGAGAAATATCAATACCTCAGATATGCAGATGACACCACCCTTATGGCAGAAAGTTCCTGTAGAGTGTATCTCTAG
>NW_011494861.1:17104619-17108192 GCF_000754665.1 Bison bison bison
CTATGGTTTTTCCAGTGGTCATGTATGGATATGAGAGTTGGACTGTGAAGAAGGCTGAGTGCCAAAGAATTGATGCTTTTGAACTGTGATGTTGGAGAAGACTCTTGAGAGTCCCTTGGACTGCAAGGAGATCCAACCAGTCCATTCTGAAGGAGATCAGCCCTGGGGTTTCTTTGGAAGGAATGATGCTAAAGCTGAAACTCCAGTACTTTGGCCACCTCATGCGAAGAGTTGACTCATTGGAAAAGACTCTGATGCTGGGAGGGATTGGGGGCAGGAGGAGAAGGGGACGACAGAGGATGAGATGGCTGGATGGCATCACTGACTCAATGGACATGAGTCTGAGTGAACTCCAGGAGTTTGTGATGGACAGGGAGGCCTGGTGTGCTGCGATTCATGGGGTTGCAAAGAGTCAGACACGACTGAGCGACTGAACTGAACAGCAGCATGGGTAGTTCATAAAAACATGCAGTAAATGAAAAAAGTAGGAAATGGAACTAAGTCTATTGCTCAATCTGTTGTTGTACAAGTACTAAGTCATGTCTGACTCTTTGCAACCCCATGTACTGCTGCACACCAGGCTTCCCTGTCCTTCACCATCTCCCAGAGCTTGCTCAAGCTCGTGTCCATTGAGTCGGTGATACTATTTAACCATCTTATCCTCTGCTGACTCCTTCTCCTTTTGCATTCAATCTTTCTCAGCAACAGGATCTTTTCCAATGAGTTGGCTCTTTACATCAGGTGGCCAAAGGATTGGAGCTTCAGCTTCAGCATCAGTCCTTCCAATGAATACTCAGGGTTGATTTTAGAATTGACTGGTTTGATCTCCTTGCTGTCCAAGGTTGTTACTCTTGAGAGTCTTCGCCAGCACCACAGTTTGAAGCCATCAATTCTTCAGCGCTCAGCCTTCTTTATGGTCCAACTCTCACATCTGTACATGATTACTGGAAAAACCATAGCTTTGACTATATGGACTTCTGTCCACAAAGTGATGCCTCTGCTTTTTAATATACTGTCTCATTTACATAAATTAAAACCAAACCACAAAGCAACTATATATTTTGCAAGCAAACAGATATCCAAGGACACACACCACATACATTCAAAATACCCACTTGATTACGGGCATGGGAAGGGACTAAATGGTAGGAGGAAGGAAGAAGAAATTGGAATAATACAAACTTCTCTCTATGAGAAGTTATGCTATTTTGCTATAGCTTCATGGATGTAATTAATTCGGCTTTCTGTGTCTTGAGTTTAACAACAACCAAAAAGAGACAAGTGTGGAAACACTGGCTATTATACAATATATACAGATACCTTCAAGTCAGAAGAATTGGCACTGTATCACAGTAGTCAGACTTGCTCTTTATTCTGAGCAAAACAACAGCATATCATATCAAATCAATGTGATTCATTTGAAATTGGATTCTTTTTAGTTTTCATAGGTTTATAAATTTATTTTTATTTTATAATTATGTAAGGTTTCCAAGTGTTGAGAATCTATAGTTAGTTTTATGTTTGTATAAATTTAAGTACCATTCTAATAGAAAGAATTTAACATTATAGAGTCCTTGAGAACATGTATCTCTACAAGACAATATTTTCCTCTTTAGTATGTGAAATACTGCTTAAAGGGTGTGACTCTTCCCTGTCCCAGAAGATTTATTCTCTTTCCCTTTCTCTTTTCTGTCTTAATTTGACCATGCAGCACAGCTTGCAAGATCTAAGTTTCGCCACAAAGGGATCGAACTTGGGTGCCAGCAATGAAAGCACTGAGTCCTAACCACTGGACTGCTGGGGAATTCCCAGAAAGTTTATTATCTTCAGGCACAATGGCGTGATGACCCGACACAGCTAGATATTCCTTTTGTACCTTCCCTAACTGCTTTAGAGCCTTTCTGTGAAGTCCCCCAAATCCTTCTAGCTTATTGCCTTTTGTAGCACTGAGGTCCCCAACTCCCCCTGATGTGAGCTGTAAAAGATGTTTTAAGTGAAACTATTCAGGAGTAAGACCCTGATTTTAGCGCCAGAAAGTCTTTGATGTTTGAGAAGTACCTAAAACTGATAAATATAAAAATGGATATTATAGAGAAAGCATGAATACAGAAAAAGGTGAGCCCCACTCTGTCTTGGAGAGAAGGGGATTCAGGGGTCTATATGGTCTATATTAATATAAACTAAATCAGAATGTTGTTGTTTGTTGTCATCTTGAGAGGGAACTATGCCCTCTCCAACATAGTCTCTTATGAGGACCTCACAGTTTCCAGGTCACCGACTTGAGGGCCGTGATTTGGTGTTTGCATCCCAAGGGTTCCTTCACTCCTCCACATTTGGTACTTGCGTCAGAGTTCTACCTTCTTCTTGCAGTGCTACCTCCTTCCTTTCATCCAGTCTCCATCTGTCAAACACTTTTAAGATTTATCTCGATCAGTCTCTTCTACCATTTCCAACAGAAGTTTCCAGCCGGTGGCTGTGGTCTCTTCCTGCTCTGGTTCCATGCCTCTGTTTAGATGCTGATGACTGGCTCTGGGTTAGAGTTCATTGGGATTGTCATCACTAAAACCCTGCAGGGCAGGCAAGGTAGCTTGCCCAGTGTTGTAGCCCATGCCTGACACAGTGCTTGATGGGCAGCCTGTGCCTCACAGATGTTCCATGAAGTGAATCACAGCACAATTCAGCCTCTTTTAGACCCACCCTGGTATATCTCTGCTTCTTCCAGTAAGTAAATTCATCATCTGGGCTCCAAAATTTTTCTTATTAATTTATCTTATGTCCAATCCCAGCAGCAAAAATTTTTTATTTCCTTTTCCCCATAAGCCTATAAAGCAAGTTGCATTGTGCCCATTTTGCAATTAAACTAAGACTCAGAGAAGCTATTAAACTGTCACTTAGGTTGTAATAAGCAAAAGTTGGGATTCAAACCCAGATCATCCTGATTTTTAACTCCATTCTCACTATCACACTAGGCTGCCCCTCAAAACAGAAAGATGCCAGGGAAGGCTATGAGATATCTGCTCATTATTATGGTTCCTCTCAAGGAGGATGGGGCATGTGTGCAAAAGCACTTTGGAAATCCAGACAGGTTTTTTGCTATTTAACTATTGTGAGGACTGTTGTTACTGCTGCTCCTTCCATTGGTGTTAGCACAGAGCCATCTGTAACCTTACATGAGTGTATCACTCTGGTCATTCCCTGAGTTAGGGACACCTTGGGCATCCCATTCCAATCCCTAAGAAAGGCAATGCCAAAGAATGCTCAAACTACCGCACAATTGCACTCATCTCACACGCTAGTAAAGTAATGCTCAAAATTCTCCAAGCCAGGCTTCAGCAATATGTGAACCGTGAACTTCCTGATGTTCAAGCTGGTTTTAGAAAAGGCAGAGGAACCAGAGATCAAATTGCCAACATCCGCTGGATCATGGAAAAAGCGAGAGAGTTCCAGAAAAACATCTATTTCTGCTTTACTGATTATGCCAAAGCCTTTGACTGTGTGGATCACAATAAACTGTGGAAAATTTTGAAAGAGATGGGAATACCAGACCACCTGATCTGCCTCTTGAGAAATCTG
>NW_011494861.1:17108520-17108670 GCF_000754665.1 Bison bison bison
ACATTCAGAAAACGAAGATCATGGCATCCGGTCCCACCACTTCATGGGAAATAGATGGGGAAACAGTGGAAACAGTGTCAGACTTTATTTTTCTGGGCTCCAAAATCACTGCAGATGGTGACTGCAGCCATGAAATTAAAAGACACTTAC
>NW_011494861.1:17108770-17130151 GCF_000754665.1 Bison bison bison
AAAAGACACTTACTCCTTGGAAGGAAAGTTATGACCAACCTAGATAGCATATTCAAAAGCAGAGACATTACTTTGCCAACAAAGGTTCGTCTAGTTAAGGCTATGGTTTTTCCTGTGGTCATGTATGGATGTGAGAGTTGGACTGTGAAGAAGGCTGAGCGCCGAAGAATTGATGCTTTTGAACTGTGGTGTTGGAGAAGACTCTTGAGAGTCCCTTGGACTGCAAGGAGATCCAACCAGTCCATTCTGAAGGAGATCAGCCCTGGGATTTCTTTGGAAGGAATGATGCTAAAGCTGAAACTCCAGTACTTTGGCCCCCTCATGCGAAGAGTTGACTCATTGGAAAAGACTCTGATGCTGGGAGGGACTGGGGGCAGGAGGAGAAGGGGACGACAGAGGATGAGATGGCTGGATGGCATCACTGATTCGATGGACGTGAGTCTGAGTGAACTCCGGGAGTTTGTGATGGACAGGGAGGCCTGGTGTGCTGTGATTCATGGGGTCACAAAGAGTCGGACATGACTGAGCAACTGATCTGATCTGATCTGATCTGGGCATCCCACCTCACCAATGTCCTCACCTGGGAGTAGAAAGTAACAGAAAAGTCTAGGAGAGGTTTGTCCCCTCTGGTTCTGAGCTGTCATTGGAAAGCACAGTGATGAGGCTCTTTGGGCTGGGTGAGAGATGGTATGGGGGTTCCGGCTCAGGGCTGCCATGTATTGGTCTGCAAGTTGTGTTGCCCATTTTGCCGGCCCCAGGGATCAAAGATGCTGGGATCCAGCCAGTGTTCTGTGCACCAACCCACGTGTCCTGTGCAGGAGGGTGACTCCCAGAGACAGACGTAGAATCATATTAAAACATGAAGCTGTGAGGAATCTGCCCAGATAGGGCACCTTTTAAAAATTGGTTCTTACAGGGGGAGGGGAGGAAGAAGGTTACAGTGCACGAGTGTGCGTGTGTGTGTATCTTTTTCTAATTTCTCCCAGGCCTCCATCAGCTCACCAAGCTCCAAGCCAGTCCCGCACCAGCCCCAAGGTGCCACACAGACAATCCAACAGTGACTTTGCCTGCACGGTGGGGCAGGCCAGAGACCCCTCTCCAGCTAATGCAGGAAGGCCATCAGCTGTCAGATAACACCATTTTTCAGTTCCTGCCGACCACAGCTGAGTCTGAACCAGTGACCTCTCAATAAAAATCTCTCAACTCCATTAACTCAGCCACCCAAGAGCCCAGCTCCTGATTACAGTTTAGTCCTGAACTTGGAGTCGCTGTTCGAGGGTCCTGTATTCACCAAGGTACTCAGTTCAAACGTCCACCTGGGTGGGCCTCAAGTTGACTCAGGTGTGCAAGTTAGCCCACTCTGGAGTGGAGGGGTCACTGGAGGAGAGGTGACTGACCCTCCGACAGTGACAGCCCCTCAGAGCAGAGCTGTCTGTCATGTCAGCCGGAAGCGAGGAGATATGACTCTGTGGGTGTGGGGGCATTTGTGAGGGAGGGTGTACGTGATTGCTTCTGTGAGCCTGAAGTTGTGTGTGTGGTGCGTGAATGTAGTCATGTGTGAAAGGATGTGAATGAGCTTATGGATTAATGTAACTGCAAAGGAGGATGTGTGTGTGCGCGTGTGTGTATTGTGTTTGTTGTCAGAGGCTGCACATACTGAATGCAAGAGTGAGACAGAGAGAGAGAGAGCCTTTGAGGAAGGCGATGAGAAGGAGGAAGATACAGGAGCGGCGGGGGGGAAGAAAGAAGAAAAGATGAAGATGAGAGAGATGGAGGGCTTGGGAAGAAGAAGAGACTGCCCTGTAGCATGGCTGGTTCTCAAAAGCAGAGGGCTGGACCATCCTTATCAGATGCATGGTCTCAGGTCCCAGGATCACGAGGGGATGGAGAGAAGCAGAAGCAACAGCCAAGTAACTGCCTCCCCTCGTATCCCCGCAGCTTGCAGATGGCTGACCTTCGATGACTGACTCACGTCACAAGCCCCCAGGGTCCGAGGCCCCCGGCACCCTGCTCCAGGGCTCCGGCTCTCAATCAGCATCCCCACACTTCCAGGTTTGGAGCCAAGGCCACTGCATTCTCACCGGCAAAGTGGCAGGTGATGGCTCTCATCTCCCCACAGCCTGCCTCTGCCCCTCCAGGCTCAGCTCTTAGCTGTCGTGAAGACGAGGCGAGGAGATGCGACTTGCCTCCAACCTTCCAGGAGGGGAACTGAGACAAGGAGCCATGAAACCAGTCCCCCAGTGTCCATTCACGCCTCCTCCTCCCTGAGGACATGAGAGGATGAGAGGGGCTGGAGCTCAGACTTTTATGGTGGAGACAGCCCTGAGAGAGGGTCAGTCGGTGCTGTGTGCTCTGTGGGGACCTTCAGGAGGGACCAGAGTGACCGGAGCTGAGAACAGAGTAAAACCCACCTCTACCCCCTGGGAGCACAGCTGTTAAATCCCCAGCAGGAAAGACCTGGCTTAGAAATGGCCATTTGTGTTGGGAGGTGCCTTCCATCAGGTAAAGACAACATTCTCAAGTGGTCTCAGCGGTTAGGACATTTTTGGAACCTATGCCAGGATCTGACCAGACCACTTTCTTTTCCTTCCTCGTCCAATGGTTTCCATCACTCAAACCCTGCCTGGGTCAGGCTGATTTTCTTTTCTTTTCCTTTCATTTCTGTTCTTCTTTCTTCATTTAAGTAACCTTACTTTATACTATTATATATGTTTCATGTGTATGACATTGTATCTGGACTTCTGTATACAGTACAGCGTCCTTACCACCTCCAGTATAGGGGCAGCCCTGGTGAGCGTAGCTGACTTCCAACTCTGATAAATACATTTCCAGTGATTCCTTGAAAGCAGAGGCTCACAAATAGGGAATTCTCTTTAGTCCAAAATCGATAACAGGAGGCGGAATTTCTTCTTCACACTCCTGCCAATCCCTGGAGCCCATTTCAAGAAACAGACTAAACTGAGGAAGAGAGGGAAGAGCAACAAGTCTAAAGCACCAACTATGCGTAGGGTGCTGTGCTGGGTGCTTGCAAATGCATTTTCCAGGCACCGTGAGCTGAGCTGGACCAGAGGAAGCCGGCAAATGTTCAGTGAGGGATTCTCAATCTAAGTGATGTTTGTTAAGTTGGGAAAGAGGCTTTTTTTTTTTTTTTTTCTTTATCACCACTCTAAATTTTTTTTTTCTAAGTATAAATTTTGAAGCTAGACCTGGAGTCCCATCTTACTAGGAGAGAAAGCCAGAAAACTGGTAACTCCTGACCCAAATGCATAGTGTGTGGGGGACCTGAGTACCTCTAAATCAGTGCTGTCCCCTCTCTGGACTCAATTTCCACATCACTAAAATGAGGGGGTTGAACAAGCAAGGGGCTCTGATGAAGAGCCATGTGAGATGTGAATCAGACCTCCTGATCAGCTTGGGGAGTAAAGCATGATTGGGAGACAGGCATACAGTGAAACAAATCAATGGTCTGTCATTTGGTGGTGAGCTGTTTGATCAGCTCCCACAGTGCCCCAGCCAGCACCGTGAACAGGGAACAGCTCCCGAGGCAGCCCTGAGCCCTGTGGGAAGGTCACCCACTCCGCCAGCCTACGTGGTATCTCACCACAGATCGATCTCCTTAGTGTCATTGACCTCATGGTTGTGTAACCTTGAGCAAATCCTTTCACCTTTCTGTGTGCCTTGGTCTCTCCATTAGTAAAGTGCCCTGTATCCCTCCCAGACTTAGATCAAGGAGGATTAAGTGGTTATGAAAGAACTTTAAATACCAAATGCCAAGTTTCTGTTCATTCAATATTTACGGGGATCTTTAAAAAAAAAAACAAAACAGTATTATCATAGCCATCAAGAAGGTAGTTAGAGGTAGGTGAGAAAGAAGCCGAAGAACGTAGCTCCTTGAGTTCATGGAAGTGCGGGAGAGTTCATTCCCTTCTCTGCTGACTCAGTGGTGGCTTCTAGAAGAAGCAGAACCAGAGACGAGGCCTGGAGATAGGGGAGGAGACTCCAAGTGACGCAAGGCACCTGGTGTGAGAGGCAGGCTCCCGGGAGCGGCCTTGATGCTGGTCACTCCACGGCTTGCCCCAAAGACACTGGGCTTCCTCTCCTCATGCCCAGTCAGAGGCCAGCTGGCAGAGCCTGTGCCAGGGTGTGCTGGCATTCTCACAATGCTCAGAGCCCTTGGATCTGGGTGTTACCTTACATAGTCAGCATTCTTTCAATCCATTCTTTTTTTTTTTTTTTTAAGTCTTTATTGAATTTGTTACAATATTGTTTCTGTTTTGGTGTTTTGGCCAGGAGGCATGTGGGGTCTTAGATCCCTGATCAGGGATTGAACCTGCGCCCCTTGCATTGGAAGATGAAGTGTTAGCCACTGGACCACCAGGGAAGCCCCTCAGTTCATTCTTTAGTCATATGCTCATTCCTGCAGCATTCATTTCCTGAGCTCCTGCTACCCTGCTGACTGCCTGGAGGGGAGCCAGGGAAGGAGTCAACAGTGTGAATGAAGTTCCAACAAAAACAGCCCAGAGGGGCCATCCTCATCGGAGCCCTAAGCATGCCAATGAAGAAGCTCCTCGGGCATTCCAACGCCCTCTGACATCAAGAGGAACAGACATGAGCCATCCCACCAACCTGTCTGAATTCGCAATCCTAGGACTCTTGAGAATTGATCAAGTTGTCATTCTTTCAAGCTACTACATTTTGGAAATTATAGAGATAACCAGATATTGAAATGGGAGCTTGGAGCAGGGTAGGGGCACTGGAGGAGCACTTTCTTTCAGGACAGCAAGGGAGGCTTCCCTGTTGAGGTCGATTGGGGTGTATTGGGCGAGAAGGAGGGTTCTAAGACCTCCTCCTCATCCTGCTTTGTCCGCACACCCAGCCCCACCCAGAGAGCGGCCTCCTTCATCTGACAGCAGAGCAGGAGTAAAGCAAATGTCTTCCCAGAGAGAGGGATTTTGCTGCAAATCCCTAATCAATGAGGGAAAATTTGAAGAGATTAAGGTAGCTGCCACTCTGCACACGTCTTCCCTCCCTTCCCACTACTGGGCCTCTGCTTCCTCTGACTTTATCTTTCTCCCCCTCTATTTCTGCCCCTTCTGCACGCACACACCTACCTGTTCTTTCTGTTCCTTCCTCCCCTGCCCATCCTTCCCCTCTTCCCTCCAGGTACCCCTCCTTTCCTGTGTCTCTTTGCCCCTCTCTTGCTCCCGCTTGTCTGTCTTCCCTGCCAGCCTCTTCCCACCCCCACACTCCACCTGCTGCCGAGGCTTTTTTTTTTCTCGACAGCCACTCTCTGGTCTTGAGGGGATGCTTTCACTGTGTATAAATTTAGGAGCAGAAAAAGTATCCTTTTGGCAAGCCCAGAGGGAGACGTGTCTGCTTCCATCCCCAGCCCCGATCCCACCCACCCCTGGAAGTAAATGTCCTGAAGAACTTGGTCTCCTGAGATCAACTCTCTCCATGTTTTAGGAGCAGGAGAGCCTGTTTCAAGCAGAGGGGTGGGATCAGAAAGCACGGGTGAGTGAGTAGGGGTGGTGGGCTCAGGATCATGCATATTAGGGTGGTTGTCAGAGATCCAGATTTGGATAAGAATAACCATGATATTGAGTTGGACACGACTTAGAGACCGAACAACAGCAACCATGATATTATGTAACATTTAAGAACACCTTGCACTTGCCGCGCGTGACTCTTTAGGCTTCCAAAGCACGCTTACATATGTCTTGTTTCCCTCTTTCTGCAGACTCTCCTCCCAGTTGCGGGCCTCATGTCATAACCCATCCACCCATGAAGACCTCCTGTGAGTCCCACCTATTGCACAAAACCTGGGGAACTAATTCCTATAGTACTGAGCATTCACTTCTCAGAATTTGGCTCCTGATTATTCATGGTCCTATTTCTTTCTTTTTCTGTTTCTGGTGTGTAAGTCTTTTCCCCCTACTAGGGCCCTGCAGGGCTCAGAGCAGACCTGATGCTTCTGCTACATGGTTCAGGGGCTGACTTGGTGCTGAGTATCTGGTAGGGGGTCAATAGTATATGATTGATGAATTGACTACGTCTCATACAGTTTATCATATCTCATACAAACCTGTGAAGCAGGCAGGAATGCCCATTCTTGTTTCTCTCACTATGATGTCTAATGGTATTGGGTTGGAGAGTATATCTTATCTGTCCTCTGGATCCAAGGAATGCATTTATTCCATTAATTCTGCAAGGCTTGCCACAGTCTGGGTGTAGGGGGCAAGGGAGAGAGAACCGAGAGGGTCTATGATGGGCTTCTTATAGCGTGCTTGTACACCTCAGCTGCTTAGAACAGAGCTCATACCTACAAAGTGAACACTTTCAGTGTTCCAAGTAGAATGGCTACGGTTTGAGGTTTGCTTTCAGACAGAACTGTGTTCAAATCCCAGCTAGACTAGCACTATCTTCAAAGCTCACTTTTCTCATCTGTGAAGTGGGTTTAATTTTTGCCTAGTTGATTTGTAAAAAGGATTAAATGATTTAGCTTATGGAAAGCCATGAGCATAGTATCCCGGCCTTGGTTACTGCTCAGAAAATGACAGTCTTATTCTTTGACATCACAGGCTCCATGTTGCCTGGACCTTCTTGTCAAGGAGATAAGAGAATCCAGGAGTCAGAGGGGCCTCCTTGGCTGCCCAAACAGCCATCTTCACAGAGGCTATGTCTACCTGAACTCTGGCTCCTCACTCAGGGCATTATCCTGTTCCTTCACCCTAGAGAATCAAAAGTGAGACTCCAGTGCCAATGAGACCAGTTCATAGCTAGGGCTTGCTCCAAAAAGGAGTATGGAGAAGAGAAAACCATAGAAGCAAGGGCTGAGGGGAATCCACTAATGAAGCCTCTTGTAGCACATGCACAGGCTGCCCCGAACAGATAATTTACTAGCAATACAGAAAAGGTGAAGCAAACTCTTCAAGTGAAAGAACAGGGAGGTTAGAAAAGGAACAAGGATTTACTGTATAGCACAGGAAAATATATTCAATATTTTCTAATAACCTATAATGGAAAAGAATCTGAAAAAGTATTTCTATATTCATATAAGTGTATATATATATGAATCACTTTGCTAAATACCAGAAACTAACACAGCACTGTAAATCAACTACCTCAGTAAGAAAGAAAAATTAACAGCAAAAATACAGATAAGGGAGGGATGGCTTGTTGGCAGTGCATATAGAAAACGCATAAGGGTTTTCACTGACTGTAAGTTCACTATAAACCAATGATGTGACGACAAACACACACACGAGTCAGGAAAAAGCTTGAATGGGTTCTAGATTGGACATTATATAGTAGCTAAAAGAAGGGATGTGACAATTCTACACAATCTGCTGTTGGACTGTGGTTTTCAAGCCTGGACCTCACTCTTAAACGGCACAGGAGACAAAAGGTATGTTCAGAAAAGAATGCCCGGGATGGCAAAAAATTGGGAACTGTGAATTACAGGGACCAGCTGAAAGAATAAAATGCTTTTAGTCTAAGGAACTGAAGACTCAAAGTCCAAGGGTACCCAAGCTAAATAATTGAAGGTAAGCCTTGAGAGAGGGATTTTGTTCTTCTGTGGGATCCCAGGGGACATGCTGACTTCAGGAGGTGTGTCTGTATGGAGATGGACTCCTGTCCCAAGTAAAGATTAACTCATGCTTGCTTAAAACTGTCCAAGGATGGGCCTCTGAGGAAGTGGGTGGGCTCATGTGGGTGGCATGTGAGTCGACACTGAATCTCATGGGATGAGGATGGAGCTGTGGTCAGTCTTGTATTTGGAAGAAGGTTTTGTTTTTTAAACTTTGTTTTGTGTTGGGGTATAGCCGATTAACGATGTTGCGTAGTTTCGGGTGAGCAGTGCAGGGACTCAGCCACATGTATACACATGTATCCGTTCTCCTCCAAACCTATCTAAGCGGCCACGTGACACTGAGTAGAGTTCCCTCTGTGAGTCCTTGTTGGTTATCCATTTTGAATACAGCACAGGGTACATGACCTTCCCAAACTCTAAATATCCCTCACGGCCTGGCAACTGTAAGTTCATTTTCTAAGTCCGTGAGTCTCTTTCTATTTCGTATCTTCGTTTGTATCATTTATTTTTAGATTCCGCATATGAGGAATGTCATTCGGTATCTCTCCTTCTCTGTCTGACCAACTTCACTCAGTATTAGACTCTCTAGGTCCATGCATGTCGCTGCAAATGGCATTATTTCATTTGACAACATGGGCCGAGAGGTCCCTCCGTAGCTAGGTGTTAAATAGTTCATTCTTTCTGTTTTTCTCCTTGACCAATCGCAGCCAGTCTGCCTCTGGGCAAAAGCCTGAACCTAGACTTCCAGCATGTGTGGGGTGGCCAGGCTGGCTCTGGGACAAGAGCCTGGCTTGGTCATACTCTCCCGTGGGGTGAGGTCCCATCAGAAAGGGGCAGGGAGGGGGAGGTGCCATGTCCAGGAGGAGGCTGGCGGGGCCTCTCTGTCAAACACCCACAGTAGCAGCTATAACATGACTGGTTGGAGTGTGGATGGAAGAGAGGAAGGCGGGAGTGGCAGGAGTAGGCTGATTTAACAGTTGATGTG
Organism: Bison bison bison; assembly: GCF_000754665.1. Lineage (NCBI taxonomy): Eukaryota > Metazoa > Chordata > Mammalia > Artiodactyla > Bovidae > Bison > Bison bison. Next base: position 17,117,350 of record NW_011494861.1, read on the forward strand.
AGCATTTCTGAGACAGGGAGGTAGGGAGAGGGGTAGGTGAAGTGGTTAGGGCAGAATGCCTTTGACCCGTGGCAGGCTGTTCTGAGGAAATAGAAGCCTTCAGAATTTCTAAGACCATCTGCTGCCTTCGTGAGTCTTCTATTTCCTACAATTACCAAGGCTCCCTATAATCGAGTGAATTTTTCCCCAGCAAATTGTCTATTCTAATGAGCACAGGAGACGGTGTCCACATTGCAGTGAACAACCAATGAAAAGATTCAGGCTACCCTAAATCTATGTCCTCTGTTTATTGCATCCAGAATATAATTTTGTAAATTTGGTTGGTACAGACCACCAGGAAGCAAAGGCAAAAGCAAAGAAGCTGGAGTGTGAGGTTGACAGGCGGCAAGCCCTAAAATCTCAAAACCAAGAAAAGGTAACAAGAAGGAAGATACTTCAGCGATGGCCCAAAGATAACATACTTGAGCAGGTTTGCTCAGTGAAGGTAAATGAAACTTCTCAACAGAAATACAAAACTGTTAAAAGGATAGAATTTGAAGAGGGTGGATAAAACTTCCTCTGCACCTAAGAGTGTGAATGACATAGCTAATAGTCACACTAGCAGAAACATTAGCCAGTTTGATCTGCTAAATGCTGGAGGTCGCTTTCAAACAAAGAAAACATTGTGACTTGGTTCTTCCTCCTGACGCTGGGAAGCAACCCCAGTGCTGCTACATTTGCCCTCTGAGGCTTCAGTTTAACACTAGGATGTTAACATGGGGCTGGGGAAACAATGGAAACAGCGTCAGGCTTTATCTTTTTGGGCTCCAAAATCACTGCAGATGGTGACTGCAGCCATGAAATTAAAAGACGCTTACTCCTTGGAAGGAAAGTTATGACCAAACTAGACAGCATATTAAAAGCAGAGACATTACTTTGCCAACAAAGGTCCGTCTAGTCAAGGCTATGGTTTTTCTAGTGGTCATGTATGGATGTGAGAGTTGGACTGTGAAGAACGCTGAGTGCCAAAGAATTGATGCTTTTGAACTGTGGTGTTGGAGAAGACTCTTGAGAGTCCCTTGGACTGCAAGGAGATCCAACCAGTCCATTCTGAAGGAGATCAGCCCTGGGGTTTCTTTGGAAGGAATGATGCTAAAGCTGAAACTCCAGTACTTTGGCCACCTCTTGCGAAGGGTTGACTCATTGGAAAAGACCCTGATGCTGGGAGGGATTGGGGGCAGGAGGAGAAGAGGACGACAGAAGATGAGATGGTTGGATGGCATCACCAACTCGATGGACGTGAGTTTGAGTAAACTCTGGGAGTTGGTGATGGACAGGGAGGCCTGGTGTGCTGCAATTCATGGGGTCGCAAAGAGTCGGACACGACTGAGTGACTGAACTGAACTGACTTGACTTCTATAGGCTTCCCAGGTGACTCAGTGGTTAAAGAATCCACCTGCCAATGCAGGAGGCACAAAAGACACGGGTTTGATCCTTGGGTTGGGATAATCACCTGGAGTAGGAAATTACAACCCACTCCAGTATTCTTGCCTGGAAAATTCCATGGACAGAGGAGCCTAACAGGCTATAGTCCATGGGGTCACAAAGAGTCAGACATGACTGAGCGCACACACACACGCACACACATACACTTGACCTCTATAGTTTGAGTTCCGGTGTTCTAATTCTATGACCCAAACCTCAGCTCTCTGTTAGCTGGTTCCCTCTGTCTGTAAGACACCACTGTCTTTGGGTGGGGAACTCCAGGACTGCTGTGCTGTTCTTTGGGATCCAGGTGGCAGGTGGAGTGTGTGAAGACGAGGAAGAAGCTGGCACTTCCCCCACCTTGTCTGTTCATGTCCTGGAAGGTCCTTCAGAGAACTGCTACTGGAGAACAAGGAACCCAGAAGGGCGCCCTTCTCTCCAGCCAGGTGGGAATGAGGTTAACTCAGAGTTTTGATGTCACATCATGTTTGGAAGCAACGAGAATGATTCTATTTGTGAAAAGAAAAAGAATATCTCACTCGTTTATTTCTTCATCAAGCATGTATTGAGTGTCTCCTGTGTGCCAGGCGCTGCGTCAGTCACTGGACAGGGCAGGTAAAGTGTTCCCTTCGCCTCCTTCTGTCGTAAGCACTTTGTAGACCAGGGGGAAAGCAGATTGTGAATGGAAGCGCCCAGTCATCATTACCCTGATGGTGCAATGGAACCAGGAGATGGGTGCCTAAGCCTGCAGAAGAAAGCCCAGATAGTTAACCTTAGACTCTCCTGTTCACCCACTACCTACCACTTCCCAGAACCCCACTATTGACAATGATCGTTTCTCCCTCTGGGAAAGTACCAGTCTTTTGGGACCGGGTTTACCAGGAGTGGATAAAAATAATTTAAATGGTCAGATATTAAATTTATATGGAATTCCTGTCCTATCTTAAGGCTTTACAGGGATAATTGAACTCAAGCTTCATACATCCATATATCATAAACATATGATAATATTTATCATACCCATTTACAGATAAGGACAGTAAGACTCAGAGAGGCTATGTGACTTGCCCAAAGTAGACTGGGGCAATTCTTGTCCGCAGTGCCCCTTGTAAGGTGGGGCATTGAAAAATTCCACCTGTCTTTCTGACCAATAGTCCAAAGAAGCTGGTTCTTTGCCTTCCTGCTTCTTTTTTCCTAGGGACCTGCCAGAAGTGGCCAGGAATGCTGCCAAGGGCAGCTGGTCTTGCACAGCTGTATGGAGGAGCTTTTGAGATGTGCTGTCAAGGAACTTGGGTCCCTTCCTCCCCTAGGCTCCTCCCAGCTTCCAAACCCCAGTGCCCTAGGTCAACCTTGGGTCCCTGAAGGAGGTCCACAGCACGAGGCCAGTCATGCTTCTCATTCCTCTCCATCCTCACCTCTGGTCCTGATGGCTCCAGAGAATGCCTCATGGCTGCTGCCTGGTATTCCATCTAATGTCCCCAGGAAGTAGGACATCAAGGTGCTTGCTGTTAAGTATGTCATCAGTAAATCCCGCTTCCTCACTCCTAGCAGGATGGGGGTCTGGCTGGCTGAGCCTGAGGTTGCCCTTAACAGAATACAGTAAGTCCCCTACATATGAATCTTCAAGTTGCAAACTTTCAAAGATGCGAGCCTGCATCTGATTCCAGCAGGGAACCGGAACCTGTGCCATTAACATCAGGCCTGAATGAAACTGCAGCTTGCCCTCCGTCTCCTATTGCTGACGATCCTTCAGCTCTGGCATCTCCCACTTTGTCTCCCTCCTCCAGCCAGTAACTCTTGTCTGTTCACGTGATGCCAGCCCCTATATGCCAGCTGCTGTACTGTGCTACTCTACTTTTCAAGGTACTGTACTGCAAGATTAAAACTGTTTTCTCATTTTTTGTTTTTGTTTGTTTGTTACGTATTATTTGTTTGAAAAGTATTGTAAACCTGTTACAGTACAGTGATATATAGCCAATTATGTTTGTTGGGTACCTAGGCTAACTCTGTTGGGCTTATGAACTTGCTTTCAGAAATGAACTCATTCATATGTTAGGGGCTTACTATATTCACTTCTCACACCTTTGGAAGTCCACCCTGGATACTTCAGGGCCCTGCTTTTGAATCATGTTTTACCACATTGTTCCTGCTTCTTCACCATTGAAAACCTCCCTATCCTTCAAGGCCTAGACTGGACACCACCTTCTCCATGCCATCTTCCCCACTCCTCAAGCCAGATCTTGCCTCTCCATCCTCTGCGCTCTCCCAAGATAAGGCTCCCACAAAACAACGCAGCACGGTCTGCACTGTGACCTCTCATGACAGACAGCAGGTCTCCCTTTGAGCCTGGAAACTCTGTGACAGCAAGGATCATGTGTTAGCCTTTACTTTATTCCCCAGCCCACAAATATTGCTTTCTAAAAGTTTACAAAATATAAGTGCATGAAGAGCCAGACAGCGAACCTCATCCCGCTTGTATGTGGATAAGTCATCTAGGATTAATCCATGGACATTTCTTAAGTGCCTACTATGTGCCAAGCATTATGTCATGTGCTAAGAATACAAAGTTGAATAAGGTCCTTCTTTGAGAGTATTCAGTCTGCTTGGTGAGACGTACAAGTGAACAGAAAATTCCAGTACAGAGGCACTGAGGAGGCAAACCTAACTCAAAGTGGGAGACGAGGCGGAGAGAGAAGAGAAGGGTGCTGAGGGGACTGTTCAGAGCAGATGCTGTGAGAGCTGCTCCAGCAGAGTGCTCTGGGTCCCGCCTGTCCCCCTGACACCCCTGCCTGACTGTCCCTGTAGCCTGCTTGCCTCTCCCCCCCTGCTCACATACTCTTGACCAGACACCTTTTTTGTGTATTGCAGAGGGATCTGGCCACCCTTCGCTACTGGGAATGGAAAGACAAACTGGAGGAATTTGTGAGAGAGCATCAGTCAGCAGAAGGTCAGCCAAAGCGACCCAGTCCACCCTCCCCCAGCCACTCAAAGTATGGTCATGGGTCGGTATCATCAGCATCACCAGGGAGATTATTAAAAATGCAGAATCTCAGGCTCCGCCTTGAACATACTGGATCCAGAAGTCTCCTTTTAAACAAGAGTCCCAAGTGATTCATAAAAGACTAAAAGTGGCTCAGAGGGTAAAGAATTTGCCTGCAATGCAGGAGACTCGGATTCAATCCTTGGGTTAGGATCCCCTGGAGAAGGAAATGGCAACCCACTCCAGTAGTCTTGCTTGGAAAATCCCATAGACCGAGGAGCCGGACAGGCTACAGTCCATGGGGGTTATTATTGACACTTGAAAGACAGTGGTGTAATCCACACCTTTATTTGTTTATCTATTTGGCCACACAGCACAGCATTCTTTCGAGATTTTAATTCCCTCAGAGCAGGAATCAAACCTGTGCCCCCTGCAGTAGAAGGGAGGAGTCTTAACCACAGAACTGCCAGGAAGTCCCTAACCCATAGCTTTAAATTAGCCTTCTCTGGACCAGATTCAGGGTCCTTCTTCATAGGAATGGGGGCTGGAGACCTCTCTTGTGTACTGGCTACTGAAGAAGTTTGTATAAGTGAAATTGACATGTAAAGCTTCCTACCAGAGAAGAATGAGAGAGAGAGACACACAGGAGGAAAGCGGGAACGCCCACCCTTAGCTGGACCTCAGTTTACGTGATCTGATGAATTTCAGGTTAGTTGTTGGAGGAGAGACGTCTCCTGTCACCCTCCGCCCCAGTGTCTGCCTCCTGCTGACGGCTGCATCTCAGCACTGCATCCTTGCCTGCAGGGCCGCGACCCCCAGGAGGGCTGGGACTTTTGCTGTGCCAAGACTTGCCTACTGGGTCTGGGGATACCATTCACCCTGGAGGAGTGACTTAACTGCCTGGGACAGGGTGAACAGAGAAGCAAGCTCACGGTCAGTCACAGATGCTGCCACCTGGCATCTCAGAAAAAGTCAGGGACTGACAGTGGACACAGCTGTAATAAGCATGATAATTGCATTTATTGAACACTTCCCGTGACCAGCACCGTGCTAACATTACACACATTCTCTCTAATGACCTCAACGACTCTTCAAAGCAAGCGGCATCCCTCCCTTTTAAAATAGAACAAAGGAGGCCAAAAGAAACAAGTAACTTACACAAGCTCCCACAGATGGCAAGAGATAGGCTGGAATTGGAACTCAGAGCTGTTGACACCAGAGCCTGCAGTCTTTCCACTGCCCCAGCTTCCTTGGCACAGTGAGCATGGCCTCCCAGGGACGGCAAGTCCTTTTTCTGAGCCCCTGACTGTTGGGTGTCCACAGTGGGGGTGGTACCTAGGACTGAGTGAGACCCGCATGGGAGCCATCACCTCACAGGAGCTGCCCGTCAATTCCCATGGCTTCCTCCTCAGTCAGAAGCCAGCACACCAGCTTCTACCTCAGTTTCCCTGCATTTTCGAAGCAGGCCGCTATACATGATAATTAATTATCTCACCAGTGCTGAAGGGATAATAACAGTATAGTAGTTGCGAGACAAAATGCAGTATCCACTATTATTTCTTCTGCTATAAATCCCTTCTTCCCTGTAATGGAGAGTAGGAAACGTTCTCTGGGAAGGTGTATCACCAAGTGCTGTGTTTGGCACTAGGCATGCTTCCTGAATGAACACGTGAATGAAAACTCCAGAGCTTGTTTGACTCCACTCCAAGTTGCCTTCCGTATGCACACTCTGTCACTCACATAAAATAGGGCAGCCATGCAGTGAAAACCACTGAGGGATCACTTCCCACTCCTCCACAGAGCACACTGTGCTCCCGTTCAGGGATAAAACAGTTCATCATTTTTTTTTTTTTTTAAGTAAAACAGTAGGTGTGTCTGTTGTAGGACATGTAATTACCCAGTTGGATTTTTATCAACTAGAAACCCAAGTCAAGTTTTTGAAAAAAGTCTCTATAAGAGTGTTAATGACATCAACTGAGCTGGGGTTTCCAGAGGGCATAACCTGTGAAGGTGGAGAGGAAACCTCTTCAAGATCTTCCACGTGGAGTCTTTGAGTACATGGAGTCTTTGAGTTGGTTTCCAGGAGGCGACTCTGGGTGCTGGGTGGGAAAAGAGGAGGAAGGGCTGGACCCCTTAGAACAGAGATATGAGTCTGGGGGCTTTATGCCCCCAGAAATGAATAATACCTTTGGCTCTCACCTGTCTGACGTTTGAGCATCTCAACTCAGGAACTCAGGGGCAGGGACTCTCCCAGCATCTGTCTTCTTCCAGCACTTGGCAGAGAGAGACTCTCAGAGGCTGAATCGGACCCTCGGTCCTCCTGTGCGCGTGTCATTATGCGGCTCACATGCCTCCTGGTCCCTCCAGCCCAACCCACAGCCCCACCTCCTCTTTTATCCTCTCCTGTCTCCTGAGCCCAGTCAGCCAACTGTAATAGCATCAGGCGACTCAGAGTGTGTGGAGTACAGGGAAATCTACATAGGTGCCAGATGGAGGTCAAGAAGTTCAGCTCATTGATACTGTGACCTCTGCCCCAGCAATATTTCCTGTCTCCAGGGGCACAAAATTGGTTACTTCATTAATCCCTGAGACCTGTCACAGCCCATTTGGGAATTTCTTTTTTTTAATTATAAAAATATGATAACTCGTTTACAGGAGACTTGGAAAGTACAGAACAAATTTACGTACATGCTGCATGCTGTGCTTAGCCGCTCAGTTGTGTCCGACTCTTTGCAACCCCATGGACTGTAGCCCACCAGGCTGCTCTGTCCATGGAGATTCTCCAGGTAAGAATACTGGAGTGGGTTGACACGCCCTCTTCCACAGTATATTCCCAGCCCAGGGATTGAACCCAGGTTTCCCACATTGCAGGCAGATTCTTTACCATCTGAGCCACCAGGGAAGCCCCACTGTATATTACAATTGCTTGTTTTAAGTAGATAAGTTAAGACTTTTAGTTGGAGTTTCAATATCAAACTCTCAGAAATTAACTGAATATACAGAGAACTAGAAGAATATAGTAGACCTAAAAAGCATTATGAACCAATTCGATGTAATTAAGATTTCTCCATTTTTACACAACAGTAGAATACAAATTCTATTCAAGTCCCCGTAGACTATAAACTAGGAGACATTGCAACACACCCAGAGACATAAGACCGGGTGCAGAAATTTAATGGTCTAGAGGTATTGAAATCATACAGAGTCTGTTATCTTATTATGCCCACCAGGACCCAGGAGAAAGGAGCAGTGACCTCACAAGAGACTCAGCCAGACTTACCTGTGAGTGGGAGTCTGTGGCAGGGGTCTGGGTTGACAGTGGCCTGCCACATGGTCAGGGGCACTGGCAGCTGCAGTCCTGGGAGATGTGGCGGTGGTTTGGTCTCTAAGTCGTGCTCAACTCTTGCAATCCCATGAATTGTAGCCTGCCAGGCTCCTCTGTCCATGGGATTCTCCAGGCAAGAATAGTGGAGTGGATAGCCATTTCCTTCTCCAGAGGATCTTTCCGACCCAGGAATCAAACTCAGGCCTCCTGCATTGCAGGCATATTTTTACTGACTGAGGGAAGACCTTAAAAGTTTAAAAAAGTAAAGAGGAATTGAAATCATACAGAGTCTTTTATTTTATTATGGGGATTTCCGTAACTTTAGGATCTTGCTATTCCAGGTCCAAGAGTCTCAAATCCAGGACATGAAGCCTGGCATGTGCAGCTGATCCTACCATCTCATACAGAAGGGAGAGAAAGAAGCGAGAGAGGGCTTGCATCTGAACAAATGGAGGGAAATGGAAGTGGTTTTAGCCTAGGTTGGCATTTTGTGAACCCAGAGAGTTGGTAAAGAAATAAATTTTCAATCTTGTAATTGTTTATTATTCAGTTATGGTTTATTGAGCACCTACTATGTCCAGATACAGTGCTTCCTACAAAAGTAAACAGTCAAATACAAAAGTGTGATAAGTGATTATCTGAGCATTCCCAGAGTGTTGGGGAAACCCAGAGAAACATCTGTGTAATCTCTGAACCAGGGAAGACTTCCTGGAGGAGATGACAGTTGAGTCAAATTTTGAACGACAAAATCAGGAAAGAGCATGATAAGTTCAGAAAGTGCAATGGTTTCAGATGGATGGAGAGAGGGATGAAGATGGGAGAAGAAGGGGATGGGTCTAAAGATGTAGAGAGGGTGCAAATCATTAGAGGCTTATATACAAAGCCAAGGGTGTTAACATGATTTTAATAGGGGACCAGTGACAATCTGAATATGGGCAAGTATACAGTCAGGTTTATATCTTGCAAAAATCACCCTGAGCATGTGCCATGAAAGCTGGATCGGAAAAAGAATGAATTAAAAGTTACTCAAATAATTCAGATGAAGATTGAAGATGGATGGAACTTAGGTAATGACCTGGAAATGAGGACAGGAGGACAGAATGGAAAGAAGTGGAAAGGGAAAGAGATAGCACATGGTTACTGAATAACTGGGGTGTTTCTAGAAAGAGAGAATGGCTGAGAGAAGTTTCCAGTTTCAGTGACCCATTCACCACTATAAGAAACAAGGTGAGAGGTGCGAATGTGAGGAAAAGACGGCAGGTCAGGACCTACTGAGTCTGCAGTTTGAGGCGTCTGGCCATCCAGATGGAGGCGTCCACCAAGCTCCCCCATCATCCCGTGCCCAGTTCTCAGGAGCCATGAGAAGCAGAAACAGAGCCCCTCCCAGGAGCTGACACTGTACAGCTGGACAGATTTGCTGTCTTGTGTGTGGCAAAGCTGGCCATGCTGAGGGGTATGGGACCACTCTGACTCCTGCAGAGCGGGCAGAGGCTGTTTATTACCCAAGGCACTTCTGCCCCCTTGCCTGGACTCCTGAATGAATATGGAGATTCTGTCCTTCACTCAGCACTGTGGCAATGACAAGTGGTAAGGAGGTAAGATTGCTGGATAAAAGAACATCCAGTTACATTTGAGTCTCAGATAAACAGCAATTTTCGTTTAGAATATGTGTCCCAAATGGGCTTCCTAGGTGGCTCAGTGGTAAAGAATCTACCTGCCAGTGTAGGAGATGTGTGTTCAATCCCTGGGTCGGGAAGATCGCCTGGAATAGGAAATGGCAATCCATTCTAATAGTCTCACCTGGAGAATCCCATGAACAGAGGAGCCTGGTGGGTTACAGTCCATGGGGTCACAAAGAGTCAGGCATGACTGAACGGCTGTGTATGCACACATGTCCTAAATTTTGCATGGGATTTACTAATACTAAAATTTTCTTCATTGTCTATCTGAACTTCAAATTTAACTGGGGATCCTGTGTTTTTATTTGCTAAACCTGGCAGCCCTGCAGGCAGAACTCATGTCCACATTCTGATCCTACTAGGCTCAGAAACTTAGACTTGTCCTAGTAGCAAAATAAGCACTCGGGGTAGCCCTGGCCAGATCTGCTGGCCCCATCGTGTGCCCTCCTCACCCAAGGAAGCCTAAGGGCTGTGCCTTTGCTTGTGCGTGGTGGGGGATATTGACCTTCCACTAAAGGGCATCAGTACAGTACAGCACGGCTGAGGGCTCCTAGAGGATCCTCAGTATATATCTGAAGAAAGAGATGGATGGAAAGATCCACACACAGTCACCTTGGGCAAGTTACTTATCTCACCACTTCAATTTCCTCATTAGGAAAATAGAGATAATAAAAACCTTGCAGACTTGTTGTGAAGACCCAATGCGATGACTCAGGTAGAGTGTCAAGTGCAAAGTCAAAGTTGCTCAGTCATGTCCGACTCTGTGACTCCAGAGATTGTAGCCACCCAGGCTCCTCTGTCCATGGAATTCTCCAGGCAAGAATACTGGATGGGTTGCCATTTCCTTCTTCAGGGCATCTTCCCAACCCAGGGATCAAACCCCGGTCTCTTGCATTGCAGGCGGATTTTTTTTACCATCTGAGCCACAAGTACAGGTCCTCCACAAATGTTCCTCACCTGCCCCGCCCACCTGGTCTGCAGGTGACCATCCCCACCCAGCCTTATCTACCTGTGGCCGACATGGACAGGGAGGAGACTCTGGGTTTGGCATCCTTACTCAGCAGTCACCCTGACTTTGACCTCTGAGTCAGCACAGAGACCGGTGCTGCAATAGCAAAAGAGACGTGCTGACTTCAATAACTGATTTTGTGTTTTTAGAGCTGTGAGTCAAAGGAGGGGCTGTCCTAAGTGTCGCTCTTCTCCCTGAGTGAGGACAAGCTTTGTCGGTTAATATCCATTGGCTTATCAGCCTGTCACTCACCCACAAAAGGAAGTTTCTACACACCTTCTCAGTGAGGCCAGTGGGTATCCAGGCCAAAACCCCATGAATTCAGAGACGTGGATTCTAACCAAATCAGAAGACACCCCACAAATCCTTTTGCTGGTAGCACCTGAGAACCTTTTGAATGTCTCCCTGTGCCAAGTGACCCTTGGCTCCCAGCTGGCCTGGGGCTTTGCGACAGAGGAGGAAGCAGATGCATCCTGCAGAGTTTGGTTTGATTTGTCATTGTCATCAGTTCCCATTCATATTCCCTTTCAGTTCTGAAATGCTGCTTCCCACCAGGCTAGTCACCACTCTTTTCCTGCAATCAACACGCTTACTTCTGATTCCATGTCTGCATATCTCCTGCAGGGCCTCCCATCTCCTGAGAGCCAGCTCAGGCTGTGAGGCATCCTCTGAGGCTTGGTACCCTGAGGCCCTCACCTGTCTGAATTCCTGAAGCCCCGCATCATCCACCAGGAGCCCTTAAGTAAAATCTGCCTTGACTTGCTACTTCACTATTTCTCGCAAATGTCTTATTCCCGGATTGTGAGCTCTTGGAAGGAAAGTCAGGATGTGACATTTCTTTCCAGTTCTCTTTAAGCCTGTACTTGTTCTGGCTCAGGATGTTAGCACATGACAGATGATTAAAGAACAAATGAAAGAATAAAGAGTCAGTACCAAGGACTTCCATTTGTCCAGAGACTTCATGGGGCAACAATTTAGCATATAGGAGTCCTGCTCTGTGTGATTTATATGCTGAGACAGACAAGGTGAGTCTCATAGGGACAGTAGACGCTTTCAGAAGGATGAGTAGGTGCTGGACCAATGTTTAAATGTTTGCTTTATGCAGAAGCAGAGGGGCAAGCATATTTGAGACCCTGGAAGAATAAATAAAGAAGAGAGTCTTGAATGTGAGCTTGCTCGTTTAGTCGGTCAACAAACACTTTTAATTGCCTCCTATGAACCTCCTTTCCAGGCCCAGAGCTGAGGGCGTTCAGACAGATGAGTCATGCTTCCTGCCCCACAGGGCCTCACAACTGAGTGAGTAAAGACTTTTCCTTGGCGGGATTAATCTAGACGGTCTTCCCAGGAGGTTAAATGTCAAGATCTGCTGGTATAGGAGAGGGGAGTGGAAATGGAAAGAATGGGGAGTGGAACTGGGAAGAACTGAGAGCGAAAAGCTGTTTTGGGCATGCTAGTCATAAGAAGCACCAACTGTATAGTTGTCATTGGTTAACAGAGTTACAAAAGAGGCACCCAAAGAACAAGAAACCCAGAAAATGCATCAGGAGATTTGACGTTGCAAAGCACGAGGCATGATTAAGTCTGGGAAGTGCAGAGGCACCTCACCCCTCTCACTATGTCACCCTGGGGCCCAGCTCTGTGGATTAGCAATGCTGTTTGCATCCTCTCTTCTCTATCCTGGCTCCAGGAGGGAGTGGGAGGGGTGGTGTGATGTGTGGGACCGAAGGGATGCTAAAACAGGCCCTCCATTCAATGGCCAGGGAGCTGGGAGATCTGTGTGTCCAGCCTGGCCAGGGAGAAGGTGGAGAGGGAGGGCTCCCACCTGGAGAACATTTAAGGAAAAGGAGAAAGGGTCAAGGAAGAAAGGCTGCGGACCCAGGGATGAAGGCTCATTTTCTTTTCTTTCTACCACCAGACAGCTCTCCTCCTGAGTGTGTCTCTTTAAAATGGGAACAGATGGCATAGTTCTGAACGGCAGCTCTAGCCTAGAGCTGGACCCCTGGAAACCACATCCCCAGCTCCATCAGATTCCATTCTTTATGCTTGAGCCAGAAGCCTTCCCATAAGACTTAAGCCATCAATCTTGCCTTTCTCCATCACAGTGCACCCAATTCCCATACGTGGGTCATGCATACACACACACACACACACACACACACACACCACTGGCCTTACCCCATTGCCCTTGAAATTAGGGGAAGCTGTGATGCTGCAGATCAGGTGACCAACCAGCCCCTTTGAGACAGTCCTATGCAACCTGGCATGGCTGATCCCCCTAAATCTGATCACCCTAAGGCTGAGTACTCCACGCACTGGGGATGCTCAGACTGTGATGTCCTTGCATG
>NW_011494861.1:17130251-17130874 GCF_000754665.1 Bison bison bison
ATCCATTTGGCTTCCTCACATCCTGCCTGATTCTCTGCCCCACTCATTGATACCTGAAAATTCAGCCCTTACGAAATATCACCTCAAAGGCTTTGTCCTCCTCTCCCTGCCCGAATTCTTAGGCCTTCCGCCCAAATAAACACCATCTTCAGCCCCTGAGTTTGCTCTTTTGATTTCTCTTTTTCCCTCTACAGTTCCTTTCACTCCGCATCACTTGGTAAAACCCGATACGTCATCCATGCACTTTCTCTGCTGTCTATTCCTATACTTCTCTGCTTCTGCCAAAACACTGGCTCATGCTCCAGTTATCATCTCCCTGAACCCCCAAAAGCTTTTACTTTCTGCTCTTGCAGCTCCTTTTTTCCCATCTTTCCCCTTGTTCCTTCCTCTCTCTCTGCTCTTGCCTCATCCCTGTCTGACAGCTCCCCCTCCCTGCTCCTCTCTCCACCAGGAAGATGGACCGCCCAGATCCACTCACCCCACCCACACTTCTTCTCACCCTGGTCTTGAGCGCTCACCCAATGCCTACTTTTCGAAATGGTTTCTCCTAAAATAGAAATTAAAAACAAAACAAAAATACTCCTACCAACAGTGGGAACATTTAGAGAAAAGCCTTTCTGCAA
>NW_011494861.1:17130974-17136631 GCF_000754665.1 Bison bison bison
GACAGCAGGCAGCCTCTCTGAGCAGCCCTTCCTGTGGCTGTCCCTGCCTTGTGAGACTGCCTGCCGCTCTGGCTTTCTGGGTCCTGCTTCTCTTACCTATCCCCTAGCAGGGAGGAAAGCACCTGGACACCCGGCATCGCTTTGCTGGGCCTTGGAGAACCTGTCCTACTGTGATGGATTTTTTAATTGGATTGTGACAAACATTTAATACCTAATAGAGCTCTTACCAGCACAGTTAATTAAGAATGTGACTAATCTAATTCAGTCGGAGCTCAGAAAGAGAGAAAAGAAGGAAACAGGAGAATGGGGAGCAGGATGTGGGGAGACAGGGGTGGAAAAGGACTACTGAGCCTGCTTTTCCTTCTGCTGGGTGAGGGGATTCTAGATACACAGCACAGGGAGATTGCATCAAGTTTGCCAAGGAGAAGCAAAGCATCATCCAGAGTGGCCAGAAGAACAAGGACCCTCTTCTCAGCTTCTTGCTCTGTCCCACTATGCACATTGGCTTGTCACCACAGACTTGTTAGCAACCCCTGAGCAAATGGACCTCTGTGGATCCCCTAAAGTGGTACGGGCAACTACAGAGTGTTCCAAGCCTCCTTCCTGAACATGCCTCATTGAGGGTGGCCCAGCTTGGCACCACCCACCCAGAGTCATGGACCCTTCACCCTTCCTGAACCCCAGTGTCATGCAAATAGCAGTTGGAACACTAAGACTGTGTTCATAACTCCTTTGAACTACACTGGTACACTCATAAATGTGCAGCATACCCATGCTCCCACGCGCATGCTGTCTGCACAGGCACGCAGGTGTCACTGTGAGTCTACACAGCAGAGATGCACACACACACACACACACACACACACATGGCACAGGTGAAATCGCCAGCGCTGATGTGCAAACACAGCACAACCACAAACACCCGGGGGAGCAGGACCGGCACGTGGGTGCCCTCCTGTCTAAAGCAGAAGCTCGTCTCCTGCCGGGCCTTGCTGCTATCTGAGTGGTGACATCCCACCATCCTCCCGAGGTCTAAGTGCCTGCTTCCTTGAGAAGACCCGGCCATTGCTGTTAGACAGCTGTCACTTGCATTCTGGCAGGTGGCCTCATGCACGGGAGTGTGGAGGGGGGCCGGGTTCCTGGGTGAGTGGTGTCACTCCGGGGGATGACAGGTGTCCTAGAAACCGTAGATGCTGTCGACATCACACCCGATTGTGGGCGGATGCAAAAGGAAGGCTGAATGTCAGGGTTAATGCTCAAGGGTGGTGTGGGGGTATTCATCTCGAAGTGCGTGGTACCATAGTAACTGCTGGGAAGGAGAACTATTTCCAGTGTCTCTGCAGCAGCACAGCAGCAGGTACCATGCTGGACTTTACAAACGTGAGCCTTTCATATTCTGGTCTTTAATGGCAGGTGATAAGATTAGGGTAAGAGAGCTGTGATTTAGCCATACTTGATATCTCACTGAGGGCTCAGCATCGTCATCTGCATTAATCCCCACGGAAAACCTGCAAGGAGAGTGGGCTAGGCTGAACTACCTTTGACTCCAGAGAGAAAGCCAAGCCTCTTAAACATCAACCCCGGAGGGCAGGACGCAGAACTCACCCCTCCACGCTCAGCTGCAGCCTGCTTGATGACCGCTGATGGAGACTCCTGGGCGGCTCCTAACTAACCTGGTGAGTGGCTAGACCATACACACCTGACTCTATGCAGAGGGTGGGACAGCTGGCAGGTCACTCTCTTTGGGACTGAAACAATGATGAGTCCCCTAATAGCACTCTAAAGACACTGATGATGAGAATCACAATTGGAAAGGCCAGAGGAGGCATCAGCCATAAAAAAAAAAAGCTAAATAGTAGAAGAAGCCACCAAGAAGTGAAAGGAAGCTCTCTCTCCCTCTCTCCTTCACTTGTCTACTCTTTATATATATGAATCATTCCTTATGTTTGCATGGCATTTTCCATTCTCAGAAACTCTCATCCAGATAGAGCTATTCAGTGCTCATATCTGAAGGAACCTGGGATTTCCCTGCACAAGGAGTTATGCAATAGTTAGAGATGGAGCCCCAAGGAGGACTCAGATCTCCTAGATCTTTATCAAGCGCCAGTCCCTCTGCACACAATCTCACTACAGCCACCACAGCACTGGGAGGCGTCTACCACTGTCCCTATTTTACAGGTGAGGTGACTGAGGTTCTGCAAGTAAGTGTGCAGTTATGCCTGAAGTCACTCAGGTAACAAGGAGCAGAGGCAGACCTTAGGGTTAGGCATGTGGATTCCCAGTGGCACGATTTCCCACTTCCGCACCTTGTGCTTTTTCATTAAAAAGCACACTTGCTTTCTTTCTGGAGACCCAGAAAGAAGAGCTGAAATGTGGATGGAAATCTAACAGCATTGATCCATCAACTGCCGGAAGGCATATGGAGCTGGAATGCAAAGTCAGAGGGACAGTGCCCACAATGTGGCCAGAGGACATTCAGTGAGGCTCTCTTGTGGGTTTTTTTCTACTCACTCTTGGGCTTCTGGGTGCCTTTCTTTCTTTCTTTTAATGTTAGCAATATTCAGATTTTAATAATTTTATATAATAACATTTAGCTGTACAGTATAACCCCAGAAGGTTTATCATCACTCATTTGACAATGTTTACCATGTAACATAACATACTAAATAAGCCTAATTAGTTTAATATCTCTCTTTGAGTTGTTTCATGGGCCCTCAGAAGCATTCCAGAGTTAGCTAGAGGTCAAAAAGACTTCATACGGGGTATCATTAGAGAAAGACTTTCAAAGCTATTAAAAGATTTAAACATATTTTGTCAAATAGGATCATAGTCACTGTGGAACAATACTTAACCAAAGTGACAATAGAAGATTTTTAAAGCAAATAATCATTATAACAGATTGCTAAAAAAGGTAAAGAAACATTAAGATCTATTATCAAAAGCAGACCAATAAATATTTCAAGAAAGGGTTGTCCTTTCTTTTTAAAAAATATTGGTTGATTGATTTTTGGCTGTGCCGCACGGGCTTTTCTCTAGCTGTGGGGAGCGGGGGCTACCCTTTGCCGCAGTGCAAGGGATTCTCATTGTGGTGGCTTCTCTTGTTGCAGAGAACGGGTTCTAGGGTGCTTGAGCTTCAGTAGCTGCAGCTCCTGAGCTCAATAGTTGTGGCTCACAGGCTTAGTTGCTGTGAGGCATGTGGGATCTTCCTGGACCAGGGATCAAACCCATGTCTCCTGCCTTAGAAGGAGGAGATTCTTTACTACTGAACCACCGGGGAAACCCTGTCCTTCTCTCTTGATTTGCCTCTATTGTCCCACCGTGCTCCTGCCCTGGGTAACACCATTCCTCTGTAGCTGGGCGGGCAAGTGGCCCTCTGCTATCATGGTCTTAGTTCTTTGCAGAAGCACCAGGAGAAACATCCCCTTGAGAGGAGGAGGGTGTGTCAGAGCTCATCCCTCCTTCCCAGCTCTGGGGCACCGGGGGAGACCTTTCCACTGCAGCGCTCACAGGCCTTTCAGTGCAGCAGACAATCTCTGACCAATTGTTTGTCTGACAACTTTATTCTGGGAGGAAAAGCCAAGGCAGCAGGGAAGGGGTGGAGTTCCAGGAAAAGGCAGCACCCAGGCAGCGGGCTGAGCCTCGGTCAAGGAGAACACAATCCATATTTACTACTTACTGCTAAAGCGACCTTACCCAAGTCATTGAATGTTTTTGAACTTCTTGTATTAACTGGGAATTAAAAATCTCTGCACGCCTCGCTGGATTCTTGTTGGGGAGAAATAATACATAGGAAAGAGGTTTGAAAGCTATAAAGGGCTACAGAAATGAAAGGTAAATGAAAGGTGTTTTCTATTAAGTAGAATAAGGAAGATCAAGAGTGAGAGAAAGAGGAGGGAAGAAGTCAGAGGACTAGGAGTAAGTGCCAGCGGAAATGAATGCTTTCCCACAGAGAAATGCATTAGGCACCTTCAAATGTTCGTTCTTTTCTAGAAGATTATAAAGAAAGAGCTATTCCTAATGGGCATCAATTATACAACTTAAGAGTTGGCTCATGGCACCTGTGATTCGTTGCTAGCTATCATGGTGACTCTTTCAATTATTTCCCCAATCCAGTCTGATACATAAAATCTCTTCTTTCCTACCCTCGGCCATTCCAGAAAGGACGGTACTAAGGGCGAGGGAAGTAGAAATGAGGGAGGAACAAAGTGATGCCCATCTCCCTTCTCCAGGGAGATGAACTGAGGTAGACCACTGTGCCTCGCAGACTTGGGTCAACCTGGTGGTGGGAGACTTTTGACCTTTTAAATATCAGGTTTCCTTTCCTTACCTTGAATCTGTTGTTGCTTAGTCACTAAGTTGTGTGCAACTCTTTTGCAACCCCATGGACTGTAGCCTGCCAGGCTCCTCTGTCCTTGGGGTTTCCCAGGCCAGAATACTTTAGTGGGTTGCCATTTCCTTCTCCAGGAGATCTTCCCAACCCAGGGATTGAACCTGTGTCTCCTGCATTGCAGGTGGATTCTTTACTGCTCAGCCACCAGGGAAGCTATACCTTGGATCTACAATTAAAATCCCCAAGGTGGGGTCCTGGCATCTGTATTTTTTTAAATAGGCCCCAAGTCATTCTTATTTATGGTCAGGTTTGAAAACCACCGTTCTGTCTCCTGCCCTCCCAGCCACAGAAACCAATCTACAGGCTTGGCCACCTTCCTGCCACTCTTCAGTTCACACTGGGGTCCCTTCTGGGGATGTGGTGTTGAAATGATCTTGCCTCCCTGCCTGCCTACCTCTTTCGCTGCTTTCTTCTTTATACTTAATTTTATTTATTTGTTTGTTTTGGGCTGAACTGGGTCTTCACTGCTGCATGAGATTTCTTTGGTTGTGGCAAGTGGGGGCTACTCTCTGGTTGAGCAGGTGGGTTTCTCACTGTGGTGGCTTCTCCTGCTGTGGAGTATGGGCTCTAGGGCATGCACGCTTCAGTAGTTCTGGCCCGTGGGCTTAGTTGCCCCACAACATGTGGGATCCTCCTGGACCAGGGCTTGAACTCATGTCTACTGCGTTGGCAAGCAGATTCTTTACCCCTGAGCCACCGGGGAAGCCTCTCGTGCTGCTTTCTCTCTCTCTCCATTCTTCTCCCAGCCCAGAGACAGTCCTGGAAGAAGCACCTGGGAATGGGCTAGCTTGCAGCTGCAGGGCACTGAGCAAAGGGTGATCTCAAAGACAGCATCCAGGGGGCAAAGATGGCACTGATGATCAAATAAATGCAATTAAACACAATCAGCCTGCAACCTAGGGCCTGGCAGAGACAGGGAGACCATGTAGGACACCACAGTGGTTTGGGTTGGAGAGACAGAGAGGAAATCCTTGCGGGTCCATGGCCTTGCCCTTCTGGGAAGGCAGAAAGACTAGGAAGCACTGTTCAGACAAGACCACCCACAGCACCTGAGTGTGCTGGAAAGCTGTGGTCGGCCAGGGTGACTGGCTGTGCCGTCTCCTGTTTCCAGAGTAGCTAGGTGACCCCCTTCTCCCCATGACTGTGTCTGTCCATGTTCCCAACGAATATTCAAGTAAGGTGGGCAGTGATCTGGTGCTCAAGAAAAGAGAACTCTTCCAGCTCATTCTGTTTATTTTGCTATTGATAAAATGTATCCTTAAGGGTC
>NW_011494861.1:17136731-17161552 GCF_000754665.1 Bison bison bison
GGGTCAAATAAGGCGGCCCTCTGGCAGTCTCGCTTAAACAGCCCCAGCCTCCATTGCTAGTGTCTGGGAACCAAGCTGCAGCACTACTGAGGCTGGGCTGAAGCTTGCTGGACATCATGCATCCTCCCTGCCCTGTGGGACAGCGTGCTGGACCTGTCAGCGGGGACACTGGCCAGAGGTCTCCAAATTTCAGCCAGGTGCCAGACATCTGGACCATTACCTGTGTTCACTGAACACCTACTGGGTGCTGGATGCTAGGCCAACTGCAGGGGAAGGGGGAGGGACCACAGTAACAGAAGACATGATCCCACCATAAAAATACCCAAGTCCAATTATGCTGGGCCACATGCCCAGTTATAGGAGCATTCTATCACAAGGTGCTGTCCCCAGCCCTGAGGGCAATGTCACAGACTGTTATTGACAAGACATGGACTAACGCAAAGGACTGCGTGGGGGTAGAGGGTGGTACTGAGGAAAGGAGGGATTGGAGTGAGGCTGGAAGAGCTGAAGTTTCTTTGGAATGGGCCAGGGTCGAGCAAGTAACTGTGAATGAGTTCCATGGAAGGCTGAAGGACATCCCTATGAGGGCTGGGAGGAAACAAGCAGAGAAGCAGAGAATTTTTCAGAGGGAGGAGCAAGGCCTGGATTCTGTTTCCAGCTTGAGTTGTTTCTTGCTCCGGCTTCAGCGCTTGCCTGCAAGGTGTAGGGGGATTTGGGTACCAGTCACTGCCCCTCCATTAAATCCGTAGCTCCTCCACCATCCTGCCTGTGGGCACAGAGCGGGAGATGAAACTCCCCCGGATCTGTGTAGCCTCCTCCTAAACACAGCCTGGCCTTGGCTTTGAGAGGAAGTCCTGGCCGAGAACCACGTAGGCCCCCAACTGAAACCCATTGCCAGCCAGCCAGCTGCTCCATCTGAATGCGGGCCACTCCTCAGCCCCAGAGTTTATAAATAAACCAAGAGAAGTCATTTTGTCCCAGGAGACCGGGATGTCTCTTGAAATACAGAGATGTCCTGTCTTGTGCCTCCATGCTTCCTGAGCTGTGATTCTTTGGCGAGGAACAGGGCTTGGATTGAAGCTGGTTCCCGTCTACAGCTGAGAGTCTCAGCGGGGGCAAAGAGGGTGGAGCAGGCGAGGCAGAGACACGGACAGAAACGCTTTCAGTTGTGCCCTGAGGTAATAAATGGGACGGCTAAATGAACAAGAGGGGAAGACAGAAGAGAAGCATGACAGAGAAAGCAGGAGGGTGTTGAGACGGGAAAGGG
Organism: Bison bison bison; assembly: GCF_000754665.1. Lineage (NCBI taxonomy): Eukaryota > Metazoa > Chordata > Mammalia > Artiodactyla > Bovidae > Bison > Bison bison. Next base: position 17,137,999 of record NW_011494861.1, read on the forward strand.
GCAGTGAGAGAAAGAGATATTGACAGAGATGTAGAGGAGAGATGCTGGCAGACTGTCAACTGAAATGTCCATGCCGAGACAGGAGACAGAGATGGAAAGATTAGGAGAAATGTACAAAGGCAGACAGCTTGCAGCAAAGCGCTCTGACTCCTTGCCTCCGTCCCTTTTGCATTTCCATAGCCCGCGCGCACACTGAGACACAGAGAGTTGCAGTGAAGGAGCACGGAGGAGGGGAGGGGGCAGGCACAGGGAGGACCGGGTGGGAGGAGGAGTGGAATAAAGGGACACTGTGTGCACGTGGAGTCTGAGTGTGCGGACTAAATACCAGCGCGTGCCTAAAAACAAAATAGCAGCATTATCTGTCTCGTCTGCATCCTTGGGTAGATAAATGGCTTTGAGTGGACCCTGGGACAAGACTGTCTGGGTCTAAATGCTGGCGATACCGGCTTCCGGTGGTACGAATTTTGGCAAATTAGGGAACTGATCTGAACTTCTCTCTGGGATGGGAATCATGTTAGGACTTCCTCATGGGGCTGTCATGAAGATTGAAGCTTCATAGATAGTACGGTATGCACTTAGTGCAGTGCACAGAGCAAGACCTCCGGGGGCTCTGGTGCGGCTGGGGCGCTGCAGCTGTGGACAGAGTAGGGGTGTGCACAGACAAAGGGGGACAGGAAGGATGGGGGCAGGGAGAAGCAATGGCTAAGATGAGCCCTCCTTTTTTAGTACAAATCTCTTATTTTGTTGTGAGCAATGGGGCTGAGGAGTGAAGAATGCCTTCCAGCAATGGGTCAGCCCAGCAGACAGCATCTAAGCCAAGAAAGAAGAGGAGGAAGGAGACACCGGCCAGTACCAAATGAGACTCTGAAGCTGCAAGTGAGTGAGTGGCTGGCTGGGGATGCCACAGGACCCAGAGGAGGCTGAAGCCAAAGACAGCCAAGGTTAAGCCAGCTCTCCTGGTGGGCTGTCCAGTAAGAGGGAGCGGGAGGGGTGAGGTGCAGGGGAACAGTCAAAGCACGACCTGTGAGGAAACCTGAGGAAACACTGCAGGTCACCCCATGGCTCATCCGTCAGAAAGCCCAGGAAGGGGAGTTGGGTGAAATCTGCCATCTCTCAGGCAGCATGCTCCTCTCTCTGGCCATCCAGAGGAGGGCTTTTTAAATTCCTCCCATGATGATGTGAAGGCTTCCCTGGTGGCTGAGTGGTAAAGAATCTGCCTGCCAGTGCAAGAGACTCAGGAGACGCAGGTTCAATCCCTGGGTCAGGAAGATCCCTGGAGAAGGAAATGACAACCCACTCTAGAATTCTTGCCTGGGAAATCCCACGGACAGAGAAGAGCCCGGCAGGCTACAGTCCATGGAGTCACAGAGTCGGACACCACTCAGTGATTAAATAACAACAAAAGAGATTTAAGATTGAGATGTGAGAGTTAAGAAATGACCTCCTCTGGAAAAGATGTCACACTCCACTAACTGGATTCAGGAAAGTCACTGGGGCAGAGTCACTGACCGGAAATACTTTTTCTGGGAGGAAAGACAAGGATATAAGAAGCATGGTGAAAGAGACTGAAGCTTGCTCTGCTGCAGGGCCCTGCCTTCAACCTGAGGCTGGCTCTCCTGAGCTCAGGGTGGGCCAGGGTTAGGGAACCAAGGGTGGAGAGAAGGTTAGGGAACCTTCTTCCATGCTCCCTCACTGACCATAACTAGCACTAACGCGAAGGTCCCAGCACACCTGAGCATACTCTTTGCTCTCAGTAGGTGCTGCTCACTGAGTGGGTTTTGGTCACCAGAGATGGCTCCTGAATCACACAAGACCCTCAAAGATGGTTTTAACCCTGAGGGGGAAGAAATGCAGGAATTCAGGATCTTAAATCCCCACTTTGCTAAACTAGGCTCTTGGTGCTGGAATTAAGCCTGCAGCAACAAACAGAAAAACACTTCGAAAAAGTTAAAACATATTACTGCCAACGCTCGTTTGTGATTATGAATATTATAATCATAGCTATCACTTACTGCGAGCCTCCCCAGGGGCCAGTTGCTTCTACACATAAGCTCATAAATCCTCACAATGACCCTACAGAGTGAAGATTAGAATTCCCTGTTCTAGACAAAGACACAGGCTCGTAGAGGTGAGGAATGCTCGCCCTCGGAGTGGCTCGAAGCCTCCACTCTTCCCACATCTAAATCTACCTCGAGTGTCCTTAAGGAGAGGGGATTTCCTTTAATTTCAGATTCTACTTTAAATGTACTTTCACTGGGAAGCAGTACTGCCCTCTCCTGATTCCCACCATCTTCTGTGTAGGATGGAGTGAGAGGCTCCATGGAAAATGTCTCTGTGAACCAGACGTGACCCCAGAACTCTAGCAGAGAGGCTAACCCTTCCGAAAGGTGCTCGCCCAGAGACGGATGGCAGTTCTCCTCCCATGCAGACTGCTGGGACTGCTGAGGGGAGCAGGAAGGGGGTGTAGCAGGGAACCATCCTTTCAAACTCTTGTGCAATACGAGGGGTGTAGAGCCTGCTGCCGTCCGCCTCTGGAGACCTGCACATTCTATGAGGGTAATACAATGATACAGTTTCCCTCTTCTAATTGTCCAAAAGTTTAAAACCTTATTGCTCCAAGAAGCATTCTCTGTGTAGCTAGAGCTATGAAAGCCCACAAAATAACAAGGCCACCATTTCTCTGTTTGCAACAAGATTCAGGCTACTCCAAACTCCTGTTCCCAGAAACAATGGATGGGTTTGTGGTTGGCACCACGTGGGCAGGGGTCTATGGGCCTGTGATCTGACCCTACTTCTCCTTTTCTCTGTTCACTTGAGTGACTTCTTATAGTGCTCATAGCATCCAGAAGAAAGTGTCTTAGTCTCTGCAGGCTGCTGTAACAGGATCCCATGGATGAGGTGCCTTTTATAGACAGATTTACTTTGCACAGTTTTGGAGGCTGGGAAGTCCAAGATCAAGGTGCTGGCAGATTCAGTTTCTAGTGGGAGCTGGCTTCCTGATTCATGGATGACCATTTTCTCACTGTGTCTTTGCATGATAGAAGGGGTGAGGGAGGTCTCTGGGGTCTCTTTCATAAGGGCAGTAATCTCACATAGTAGAGTTCTATCCTGATGACAAAACCAACTCCCTAAGGCCCCACCTCCTACTATAATCACCTCGGGAATTAGTATTCAACATACGAATTTTAGGACGTGAACATTCAGTGTGCGGATGGTTTGCTAGAGAACAAGCTTCCATGCTCTTCTGTCCTTATCTCCTTACTAATCACACACACACACAGAGCTTATTCCCATAAGAGAGCAAGGAGCCCACAGAGGTCTAATCGAGAAAGATAATAAAGTCTTGTCCTAGAAAAATCAGGTTAATACCCAGCTCCTTATAGGCAATAAGTGGCAATGTGCTACCAATACTGATCAAATTCGGTCCAGATGAGACCAACCCCACAATCTCCAGGGCAGAGTGGCTTTCAGTGGAACAATTTTCCTAACGGAGTGACTCTGCTGCCACCACCCTTCTCCAGAAAAGACCCCAAAGACACTTAAATTGGCCAAAGGTGAGCCAGCGGAAGCAGCTGAGCTGCCCTTGTCTGTCCAAATCCCTCCAGCACGAGGCAGGCAGTCACACCCCATCGTCTGGACATTCACACAGAGACCGGTGCGGGTGCTGGGCCAGCACCTCTCTGCCCATCTCCCCCCTCAGCCCAAATGCCTGCAGAGGGAGGGGAAGTGTGGGGGTTGGGAGGCAAAGAGGGAAGGGAGGAGGGGGCATGGAAAGGACAGACCAGACCGAGTGAGAGCGGTGTGAGAATGTACGGGTGTGGGTTTGGGGAAACCCCAGGAGATCAGCTTCCAACGGTGATTAATTTAGCGAGAGAAAATAGATTCTCACTGCCAGCCACCAAGTCTGCAGAAGCTGACAATGAAGCGATCAGCTCCACGTTCAGACAGCTCCGGTCTTGTGAGAAGGCAATCTGTGAGCTTCAAGCTGCTGCACCAACAGGAGAGTGACTGTGGGGAAGAAGCCACCCTGCTCCTGGAGAGGAAGATGCTAACTCTTTCTACAGCCTGCCTCTGGACTCTGTGGGGTGCAGGAACCCAGAGATGTTCACCCCAGAAGGGTGTCCATAGAGATACTGATGCCTTGCCAGCCCCATCCAGAAGAGTGTCCATGTGGTATCTCTCTGCTGGATGTGTGTGTCAGCCTGACTGCTATTGGAGGAAGGCTGAAAATCCATCTTCCTTTCTGATAGACATGACACGAGGGCTCCCAAAATATGAAGCCACTCATTCATTCATTCAACCAAATGTACTTCTACTGTGTTTCCATCCCGTGTTAGGCACTACGGCTCCAACAGTGCGGATAAAACAGAAGCAGACCCTGCCTTTCCAGAACTTACAGTTTAGGGAGGGAGACAGAAAATCAATCAAGTGATGAATGGATTTCACCCATCCATCCCTTTAGACACTCATGGTTCCAAATAATCAAAGGGAACTGATTAGAACGATAAAGCCTGAGACGGCATAAGACTTCAGTGTCATCTAGAGCATCATCATTAGACATATGAGGGAGCCCAGAGGGGTTGCATAACGTCCAAAGTCACACAGGTAGCAATTGGCAAGGACAAGGACCAAAACTTTAATTAAACATTTAGCTTAATGTTTTTCTTGTCACAACACACACCACAGTCCAAAGAGACCCAACATAAATGAAGCATGTTCAGCATTTTCTGATGTTCTTCAAATACCCACTCTGTCAAATGAAAGTGAAAGTTGCTCAGACGTGTCCAACTTTTGCCACCCCATCCATGGAATTCTCCAGGCCAGAATACTGAAGTGGGTAGCCATTCCCTTTTCCAGGGGATCTTTCCAACCCAGGGATTAAACCCAGATCTCCCACTTTGCAGGTGGTTTCTTTACCGACCAAGCTATCAGGGAAACCCTCCTCTGTCTAATGCTCTGAGAAAAAAGTGTTCTATCATCAACTAAGTTTGGGAAATGCCAGCACTGTGTCTTCCTTATAGAGGCTGACAGTGTACATGATCGTATTAAAGGCTCTGAGGTCTGTGGATTCATCATTGTCTAACTCAGTGTTTCAAAAACTGCTTTGACCACAGAAGCCCTTTTATCTATGTAGCACGTCTTAACTGCACACTGGGATTCCTCAGGAGTTTTGCAAATCCCACATAAATTAAGGTTCTGTGGATTTTAGATAGTTGACCTTCCTTTGCTGGCTTTCCCCCTGTTTTCTTGTGTCAAACAGCCTTGGTTCCTTCCCTCTAAGTTACATTACATCTGAGTCTTCATTCTCCATCAGCTCTCTGAGACTCCACATTTCTGAATATCCTTTTCCCCCTAGAATTCTGGAGTTCATCTTTTCTTGAATTTCTTCAATTTGCTCTCACTGACAAGTTTCTTCTTTCTGTCCCTTGGTAATTGATATTCAATCTACTACAAACTTGCTTTTTTCCTAGGTGATCAAGGAAAGCACTTGAAACATCACTACTCATCTTCTTATGCATAAATCACAAATCCAGTAACTGACCTGCGACCTTTCTCCACCACAGTGTTCTTCTCCACCTAACAGTTCATTCGTTTATTTGAACAATACTTATTGAATGCTGATCACAGGTCACACTAAAGGCTACTTGCCCAGCAATTTCTGTCTAGTTAATTCCACTGGTTAGGGAACTTTGGACCATAAAGAAGGCTAAGCTTTTGATGCTTTCGAGCTGTGGTGTTTGAGAAAACTCTTGAGAGTCCCTGGGACTGCAAGGAGATCAAACCAGTCAATCCCAAAGAAATCAACCCTGAATATTCATTGGAAGGACTGATGTTGAAACTGAAGTTCCAATACTTCGGCCACCTGATGCAAAGGCCTGACTCATTAGAAAAGACCCTGATGCTGAGAAAGATTGAAGGCAGGAGGAGAAGGGAGTGACATGACAAGACGGTTGGATGGCATCACGGACTCAATGGACATGAGTTTGAGCAAGTTCTGAGAGATGGTGAAGGACAGGGAATCCTGGCATGCTGCAGTTCATGGGGTCCCAAAAAGCCAGACACGACTGAGTGACTGAACAACAACAAAAGGCAACTTTGGGAATAAGGTTAAGTTCATAAGTTGACCACTTTGGGGCCCATGAGTTTCATTCTGCCCATGACCTTGAATCGGGGCCAATATTCTCTCAGATGGGTGTCCTTGGACATGAAGAGAACAGGAAAAGATAGTGTAGCTGGCCCAGTTCAATTTTTGACCTCTGCAGGGAAGACAAAACAAACCCAAAAGCCCATGCCCTGGGACTGGAGGCATCACCACATAAGTGTGTCTAAGTATCAGTTCCTCCCAATATCAGCCATCCACTCAGTTCTCCCAGGTTCCCAAGCATCTCTGAAGCCACCTTCCTCTCCTAAATCGTGTCATTAGTTCATCAGGAAATAGCTAACATGTATCTTTGATTTCTTTTTACTCAAACAAACCTAATGTTTGTTTCTATTAATGGATTTATCTCTATTTTCCTGGACACTGTGGTTCATTTGTGTTGCTTGGAGATTTCATTTGGACCCAAAAGAATGAGGCAAGTGGCCTTAAAAAATACTCATTGTTTGGCAGTAGGATTATAAGCAATATGGTCCTTTTGTGAGAAACGGGCTACTACCAGCTGTGTGACTGGGTCTGAATTTTGACAGCATACAGGCATGCACATACCACACACACACGAGTGTTTTACCACAGGAAGAAAAAACCTAGAAATTGATTTTTTTTTTATGCACTTAAGCTTTCATGGAATCCTTTGGGGATTATTTTCATGGAATACAGTGTATTACTCCTGCTTTCCCAATATACTCAGGAATATCTAAAATATAAGATCAATAACACTATTATCATACAGTCAAGAAGTGTCATAGAAAGCACTACCCATACTTACACACAATCATTAATTTAAAAGACCGTGTATAGACACAGAGACTTCCTAGCCAATCTTAGATCACAAAGTTCACGGCCTTCACCTACTACCAGGGTTCTTGATTCTTTACCTTGAGTGGGTGGCAGAGACTACTGGTGCTCAGCCCTGCCTGCCCTGGTCGCTCTCTCCTCTCCACCACACCCTTCTCTTGCCTCTGGCAGCCCCATTCAAACTCTGAGTCCTTCCAGAACCCCTCTGCCCACTCTGGCCTCCACCACCCTGCCTCCATCCCTGTATTATCATCTTGTTACAAACACTTGTTTTTCCAAAAGCTTCATCTACGTTAGTCTTGTCAATTCCTTACACCCACCGGAAAGCAAGCATGCTGTAATAGGAAGAACATAGCATCCAAAATAAATCAACATGTTCTTTCTCTTGCTTTCTTTTATTTCCCTTGTTTTCTCCCAGGCAACTTCCAGCTGGCCTCCTCCCCCAACTCAGAATCTGTCTCAACACTGGCAGGTCATGGTTAAGCCCCAGGTGAACAAGACACAAGACGCGCCGAGATTCGTCCTTCCCAGGCATCTCTTTCATGCCCTTCCTTTCTTTTCAGAAGCCAACAGTGAGGACTGAATCCCTGATCAAGTCCCTGTTCCCTGCACCGAGAAAACGTGAGCCACAGACAATGAGAGAGAGATGTCCCTGTCAGAATCCCATGCTTCAGGCGAGATGTAGCCCAGATGGCTCAGGCTAAGGACTCCCTGGCCCTCCCCATCTTCTGCTGTCAGTCCCCCCACCCCCCAACACAGATTCCCCTCCCCCAGAACACTCAAACCTTTCAACAAGTCGGGTGTGCATACACTAGCCATCTCAAGCACCCAGGGATTTGGGCAAAGTTTTAAGAAGGAATGTAAACAATACATACTAATTGCTGCTGTGACCTAAGTTATAAATTAAATTAGATGGGCCAGGGTGCTGAGCTGTCCTCCCCCAGCTTCCACCGTGAGCATCATGGTAGACCAGGCATCTCAGAGAGCGGAAGCCAATTTCTCATGAGCATCTTTTGATGGGTTTCCCTGGTAGTGCTAGTGATAAAGAACCTGCCTGCTTGGAGACCCTGGTTTGATCTCTGGGCCAGGAAGACCCCCTGGAGGAGGGCATGCCAACCCACTCCAGTATTCTTGCCTGGAGAATCCCATGGACAGAAGAGCCTGGTAGGCTAAAGCCCACAGGGTCACAAAGAGTCAGATATGACTGAAGTGACTTAGCATGCACATGCACACCTTTTGATATTTCAGTAACTGGACCCCAGGATGCTTTGGGCCAAGGTCATCCCAAGCTCTGCTATGTTCCAGGTATGCTGGGGTTCCAGACATCCTGGGTTGGTGCATAGAGGAGCCCTCATGCAGGGCTGGACAAGCACCCCTGCAGCTCCCATACTTTCCATTGGAGTTGCAGCCTCAAAGATCAAGCACTTCAGAATCAGCCCTGCCTTGGAAGAGTGGCCTGGGGGAAAAGCTCTCTAAGTACCTATGACAGGCTTGCTGTTCCCTCTTGTGGGACTGCTTGGGAAATCCCTGGGCCTGAAGCAAAGCAGATGCTAAAGGAAGATTAGTTGAGTAGATGAATGAGTGAACAATGAATAAGAGAATGAGTGAATCTACTGGAGACCCCAAACACCTTTGCTTTACTCACCCACGTTTTGTTCAGTTTTGTTCCCTGAGTAGAGGGAGGTGGGACCAGTTGAAGGGGGAGGAAATGACAGCCCATTGGATGAGCCTGGAAGCCCTTGCCTTTGGCACGGACAATGCTTAAAGCTGGCTCAATTCAAAAAAATCCAGAAGCAGCCATGAGGGTTTGCTGTTCTGTTAAATCACAATGGGGTGGGGACTGAGCCTTGGATTCTATTAGTTTTTTTCCAAAAATTCCCCACCCACAGGACAGTGCTCTCCATGTTGCTGGCATCCTTGCTTTTTGCCCCTCAGAGAGTGATCTCCATGCTACAAGGCCAAGTCTGCATCTTCTCTACAGAAGCCAGAGAGGATATGGTCAAAGTCTATGCATTTAGCCAACAAACATCTACCAGCAACATGTGGGTGCCTGGCACCATGCTGGGCTCTGAGGATCCAGAGATGAATGAAACATAGTTGCTGACTTCAGGGGTCTCACAGTCAAGTAGAGATCTGGCAGCCAAACAGATAACAACAGTTCTGGGCCCTGTGGGCCGCATGGTCTGGGACGTCTCCATGATATGTCGGGTACCTTGTTACTGATGGGAGATAAAGCCCAGAGACAACCAGAGGCTTGAGCTGGGTTCACTGCTTTTCTGGTTCCCTCCTGGGGCTCTTTGCCCTCCACCAGATGACGCAGCAGCTTGTCCACCCAGAGCACACTGGGCAGCACTCCAGCGCCTTTCTGTACATCCCCTCAATGGGAAGCTTGTCACAAAGAGCCCTTGTTTCCCCAGGGACACCTGGAGCATAGCCAAATACCTTTGCTTACCTCGGTCTTTCTTCCATTGTTTTTGTCAGTAGAAATCCCAAGCGCCAACTACCTTTTAGATTGGAGGCCTGCAGGCTGGCAGGGAGAGAGACACATTGGGAAATAGTCCTGTTTGTGTGCTTTCATTAAAGCAGGCAGTTGCTTGCCAGACTGCCGGTGCCCCTGAAAACGTGTCTTCCTGGGGCGATAGAGAATCAATTGGCTTGATGCAACTTTTGGATCCTTGCTAAAACCCTGGCTTGGGTCCCATGGAGGCCCTGAGACAGACATCAATAACCTTGTCTCTCATTGCCTTTATCAACCACCATCCAATGCCATTAGAATGCACCGATATTTATATACAGTTGAACAGCACTGCCAGCAGCTGCATTATAACAGAGTGGCTAGCCATGGGGAGTAAAAGAAGGCTGCAGGTTGAGTTTTCACTCCCTCACTCTGCTTTTGTTCAGTCTTGGGCCAGAGGGCTTGTCTCTTCCCAAGTCCTTCTCTCCATCACCTGGGGCCAGTTTCCATTGCTACCCAGAGGCTCAACATTAATAAAAATAGGTAGTATTTGTTGGTATATAGTGGTCAAAGCATACTATTTTACATGCTTTCACTATCTCATGCAATAATCTCAAAATTCATCATAGTAAGTGGCATTGCTATGGAAGCAATGAACAACTCAAGGCTCAGAATGGCTGAGACGGAAGCGCAAGGTCACACAGCTGTAAACAGGGTTGCAGGCAGGCTAACAAGTTCACACTGAATCAAGTTTTAGCTTATATCTGGGCCCGATCACTATGTGCTTTTACTCAATTATACTGCCTTGTGTTTTTTAAATTCAATAAATATATAATTCTTGAGTACCTACTATGTGCTAGATACTGTCATATTGAAGCGACTAAGATAGATGAGGTCTCTGTTCTAGTGTGGGGACATTGTAAAACAATAAACACACCCACAAGAAAATATTGCCTGGTGATAAGTGTGTGCAGAGAGTTAAACAGGCTGATGTGAGAGTGAATGATTGGATGGCTACTTTCAGATGGAGTGACTGGAAGTCCTCTTGAGGAGGTGACATTCAGAATGAGTCATGAAAGGCAATGAGGAGCTGGCCACATGACCTTCAGGGGCACAGCTAGTAATCCCAGGGTGGGTTTGAGGGAAGGAAGAAGGACCTTCCACCAGTGTGGAAGAAACTCAGCAGGTGAGTAGGAGAGAGGTGGGAGAGGTAGGCAGAACTGGCTTCTCCTGGCTTATATGCCAGAGGAAGCCATGTGTATTTAAGTTTGTTAGTGATAAGAAGTTTGATAGTGATAAGACTCTATCAGATGTAATTAAGTTTCCCTCTGCTTTTGTGTGGAGAAGGGTTGGTGGTGGTGGTTTAGTCGCTATGTTGTGTCCAACTCTTGCGACCCCGTGGACTGTAGCCTGCAGGCTCCTCTGTCCATGGGATTCTCCAGGCAAGAATACCGGAGTGGACTGCCATCTCCTTAGAGTAGAACAAAAGGAGAAACAGGATTTAGGAGACTGCTGTGGTGGTGGCTAAAGGAGGGGTGGAGTCACCGAGGGAATGAGACACCTGAACACACACTGGATATGTTTCAGGAGTAGGTGAACTAGACTGGCTGATGGACTGCATACGAGGCGTAAGGGAGAGAGAAGCAAGAATGTCTTCAGGAGCAACCTGAAACAGAGCGACTTGGTGAATCATGATGCTATTTATGGAAAGGGGGAGGGTTGGATGAGGAATTGGCTTGGGGTTAAGAAAATCAAGAGTTTGTGTTTGGGCCATTTTAAAGTTCTAGATGTTAATTAAATAGCTACATAAAAAAAAAAAACTAGATATCATCTTGGAGAATGTACAGATATTGATAAGGAAGAAGTCCAGGACTATCCTTGGCACATGTTAACATTTAGAGGTAGAGCAGAGGAAGAGAAAGCCAAGAAAGATCAGTAAAGCAAGAAAAAACCTGGGGGATGTGATGTCCAGGAAACATAGAGATGAAAAGTTTTCAGAATAATCATAATGATAATGATGATAATGGTGGTGACGATGATTGAAGGAGAAGAAGGAGGAAAAGAAAGGGAAGAAGGAACAGAAGAAGAGGAAGAAGAAGAAGGGAAAAGGGAAGGAGAAGAAGACAAAGAAAAGAGGGAGACACTGTCATTCTCCCTGTTTCATAGACGAGACCACCAAGGTCCAGAGAGGCTACTTAACGTGAAATCACCGGTCTTCCGTCCCTGCATTCACTGAATAAGTGATGCCCAGTTCTTTCTTTTCACACCCTACAAATCAGCTTCTGAGCCTCAAACAGGTCCTGACTGAGTTCTCCGGAGGTCCTGTCCTTTTGCAGCCCTGAACTTGGTTTATTAATCTCTATGTCGGTTTTAATGCCCAGATCAGGGGAAATCTGATAGCTTAGTTGACAGACAAGCAGACTGCAGCTGTGGAGAGTAATCAGGTTTCTTATGGCTCTGTCCTCCAACAGAAACCTTTTTTTCGGTCTTATCCCCTTGCTATCCCAAACTGCTCCAAATCCTTTCTCAAGACCTCATCCAACTCTTATCTCCTCTGAGAGGGCTTCCCTGAGACAGCTACCCTATTCCTCTCTACAGTCCCTTAGAAATTATTTCATATATAATTAATTTTCATTTCTAATTAGGCTCAATTTTGCACTTCTTGTTGGCAAAGCAGTTGGGTTCCCGTGACATACTTCACAGTTGAAAATGTTATTATCAGAGGTGAAAATAACATTGAAGGGAGAGAAATGTATCCCTGGGTGTTAGAAAAAGGGCTCAGAGAGAAAAACTATTCTGAGATGCCAATTAACCTTGGAGAAAAGGCATGCGAGAGCAGGGGGCACCAAGGAGGGTCTACAGAAAGGGGTGAGGGTGAACGTGGTCTGGGGCAGGACATTCAAGTCCCTAGAAAAAACCTGGGCTCTCTGCTACCAGAAGCGCTCAGAACGTGACCCTGTGCAGCTAGACATGGCCCTGGCTGGCCCTGCAGGGAGCAGGGCCATCTGGGAACTGAGTCTGGTTGCAGCATCCCTTCTGATGTGGCTCTTATCACATCCACCTTAAATGGACCAAATATGTCTGCACATGGAATGTGCCCTAGCAATGGTCAGTATAATTGAAGAGTGCTCCAAGTTCCTTCCCCCAATATTTTTATCTGCTTAGAGTGTGAAATTTGTACGTTTGAAGAACAAATCTTTGAATTTTTCAGCTATAATAATAAGGAGGCTCCTTTGCAAGAGCACAGCTGAGGGAACACAGAGGGGAGAGTTGAGTCACCCAAGGGATAGACAGGTGTGGAAATGAGATTCTGCCCTAAATGGGGTCATCAGTGAAGGAGTGAAGATGTTCTCATTAAAAGGGCAGTGTGAGGCATGGGGAAAATAGTCATGAATTTCATAAGCCCCTAGGATAGGCCCTATTTTCCTCCAAGATATGCAGACAAATAAGACAAATAGGGTAAAGAGAGACACTTATCATGCACCCTTCTGTGCACAAGTGAGGCCCTGCAGTGCTATCCCCACATGCAGGGAGACCCACCTCGGTCCTGCTTCACAGAAGTCCAAAGAATGCTCATTCAGTTGTTCCACTTATGTTCACTGAACACCTATTAAGTGCAGGCCCCATTCTAGGTGCTTGCAATATGTCATTGAACAAAACAGACACAGACCCCTGCATTTGTGAAGGAAATGTTCAAATGATGAGACTCAGAAAATAAGCTATAAACATGATAAATGGTAACGTAAATGGGATGCTAGAGTTGCTGCAAGTCAGATCTTTGAAATAGCCCATTTCTCCCAAAGCTTGGGCTCTCCTAAATACTACATTCTCCTGTACAACATTGTTCTCTGTTATCTCATCAGAAACCTCTGAGGCCAAACTCGCCACACTTCCCACTTCTCTCTTCTTTCCTCAAGTACCCTCTCCTACTTGTCCTCTCCAGACCTTGTCCTAACACACACAGTAGACACAGAGAGGGTGCTCAATCCCATGTGCGAAATTGAATCAGTCATCCTTGTCTGGGAGCACAGATTCTATCCCCTGGCAGAAACCCTCTTTTAACATGATCTGTTTACCCTAGAGACCCTTTTCTACAGACCTTTCCCTGTGACACATATGGTTATCCAAGGAGGGTAGATCTAATTTGAGGAAAAAGAGAAAAATCTCATTCCTAACATGATCGATTTCCCTTCCTCTCCAGCTTAGGTCTCCTAGGATCCCCGTCTCCACTTGTCACCCACAACTCCTCCCCTCCTGCTTGATTCCTGACCCAGAGGAGAGACGGGGATGAGGCAAATGCTGTATCCTTACCTGTGGGCCACAGGTGACTGTTCACAAATTTTCCACAGTGAAGACCTAAGAACACTTTGACTTCATCTCATTTTTAGCACATATGCGTACCTGCATGAAAAGGAGAAAATGGCATCCTTCCATGTGCCCAGCACTAGGAGAGATGGGCACAAACATTCTTGGGTAATAGATCATGGTAATAGTACATCCCAACTGCTCTCTTCTCGGGCTTCCCTGGTGGTCCAGTGGTTAAGAATCTGCCCTGCAATGAAGGGGACATTGGTTCAATCCCTGGTCCAGGAAGAACCCTCATGCCGTGGGGCAACTGAGCCCGTGCACCGCAACTACTGAAGCCCATGTGCCCTAGAGCCCACGCTCCATCCACAGCAAGAGGAGTCACCACAATAGGAGATGGAGTCACACAGTAACTTCCCCGACAGTTCAGTTGTAAAGAATCTGCCTGCAATGCAGGAGACCCCGGTTCAGTTTCTGGGTCGGGAAGGTCCCCTGGAGAAGGGGAAGGCTACCCATTCCAGTATTCTGGCCTGGAGAATTCCATGGGCTGTATAGTCCATGGGGTCACAAAGAGTCAGATATGCCTGAGCGACTTTCACTTTCACACTGCAGCTAGAGACTAGCCCCCTTCACCACAACTAGAAAAAGCCCAAGTAGCAGTGAAGAACCAGCACCGTCAAATAAAGTGAATAATTCAATTTAAATTACTCTCTGGTCCTTCACCTCTTCTCCTATGTATCATACCAAGTTCCATAAAGACACGGTTAAGCTGTACTTTCAAATTCAGGGTATGTGAAAAATAGAAAAATAAGACCTAAAAATGCAGTGCTTGGATGCACCAGAGTTCTTTGAGATCAGTCCTAGTCCCTTTTCTCTTCTCACTCATACTTTAGTCCTGTCCGGCCTCATCCATGTCGTTTCTTCAGATACCACCTCTCTGCCTATGACTTACAGGCTTATATTTGCAGTCAGATGTCTCTGACTCTTAGAACCAAACAGCTCACACATCCCAAAGGATATTTCTTATTGGTTCACTACCAGGTTCCTCAACAACACAGTCATCACAAACTCATAATCTTCCTACCATCACCTCCAAGCCTGGACCTCTTCCATTGTCTCTTAAGTCAGCAATAGCTTCACTAGCATCCAGGGGTAGAAGCCAAAACTCCAAGAATCACTGTTGACTCTCCCTAGCTCTAGCTCTCATGCTCATAGTCAGTCTAGCCACAATCCTAACAATTTTGCCTCCTAAGCATCTCTTTAATCTATCTACCTCCCTTTGTCTCTGTTGTCACCACCTTCATCCCCAAACTCATCCCCTCTCATCTGGATCACTTTAAGGTTTCCAGTCAATCTGCACCTGACTCTGTCTCTAATCAGATCTTCATGCTGCAACCTGAGGAATTTCTAAATGCAAATCTGAAAGAGACTCCACCCTCACCACAGCTTCATTTGCAATGGGTGTTCAGTCATGTCTAACTCTTTGCGACCCCATGGACTGTAGCCTGTCATGCTCCTCTGTCTGTAAGATAATACAGGCTAGAATACCGGAGTAGATTTTCATTTCCCTTCTCCAGGGGATCTTCCCAATCCAGGGATCAAACAAACATTTCCCACATTTCCTGCACTGGCAGGCAGATTCTTTACCACTGAGCCAACTGGGAAGCCTGTCCATGGGATTTTCCAGGCAAGAATATTGGAGTGGGTTGCCATGTCCTCCAGACACCTACAGTTACTTCAACGATTTCCTGTTGCTCCAAGAAAAGATAAAAAAAAAATCTTTGTGTTGAGCTTCCCTTGTGGCTCAGTGGTAAAGAATCTGCCTGCCAATGCAGGAGATGCGTGTTCAATCCCTGGTCTAGGAAGATCCCACACGCAGCAGGGCAACTAAGCCTGTGTGGCACAACTACTGAGCCTGTGCTCTAGAGCCGGGAGCCACAGCTACTGAGTCCGCCTGCCCCAACTACTGAAGCCTGTGCGCCCGAGAGCCCACGCTCAGAACAAGCGAAGCCACTGCAATGAGAAGCCCGTGCATGGCAACTAGAGAGTAGCCTCTACTCGCTGCAACTGGAAAAAAGCCCATGCAGCATGAAGACCCAGCACAGCCAAGAATAAGTAAATAAATTATTCTTAAAAATCCTTGTGTTGTGACCTGAAATGTGTCCTCCTGCAAAATTCACATGCTCAAGTCGTACCCCCCCTGGTACCTGAGAACGTGACTGTCTTTGGACATAGAGTCTTTAAAGAAGTATTTCAGTTAAAATGAGGTCTTAGGGTGGATCCTAAGTCAATATGACTTGTGTCCTTATAACAAGAGGAAATTTGGACCCAGACAGGCAGAGGGCCAACCAGGGAGAAGACTCAGGGAGAAGAGGACCATCTATTAGCCAAGGAAAGTCTCAGAAGATGTGAACCCTGCTGACATCTTGATCTCAGACTTCTAGCCTCCAAAACTGTGAGACAAAACATTTCTACTGTTTAAGCTACAGAATCTGTGGTGCTTTTGTTATGGCAGACCTAGCAAATGAATGCATCTTAATAGGGCTGCAAAGTCCTCCATGGTTCATAGATGATTTTAAAACAAGCCACAGAATTTTTGATCATCTCCCTTCCAAAGGCAGCACCTAATTCTCCTCCTTTTAGGTATGGGCTGCACTTAGTGGGTCACCTATAATAAATAGAGCAGAATGGAAATGGCAGTGAGTGACTTCCCAGATTAGAACTTAAAAGGCATCATGGCTTCCTTCTTGCTGTCTGGCTCTTGAATCACTGTTCTGCAGGAAGCCAGCTGCCATGTCATGGGGACCCTCAGGGAGACCTATGGGGAGGTCACTCAAGGAAGTCTGAGGTCTTCTGCCAATAGCCATGTACATGAGCTATCTTACAAGCAGATTCCACAGTCCAGACAGGCTTTCTGATGACTGCAGCGCTTGTGATATCTTGACTGTGACTTCATGAGAGACCAGAAGCAATAAGCTAAGCTGCTCCAGAATTCCAGTCCCAGTGAAGCTGAGATAATAAATGTTTGTTGTTTTCAGATGCTGTTTTGGGGCCATTTGTTATGGATCTTCCTGACCCAGGGATTGAACCTGGGTCTCCTGCATTGCAGGCAGATTCTTTACTGTCTGAGCCACCAAAGAAGCCCTATTTGTTATGCAGCAGTAGACAACAAGAACAGCTTGACTTGAACTCCTTTCCACTAGGCTTGCCTCTTACCACTCTTGCCTAGTCTCTGAGCCTCAACCCCACTGGCTTGCTTGCTAGGTCTCAGATTTCCCATGCTTTCCAAGCCCCTTTTTCTAGAATGCACTCCTACATTCTTCCTTAGTTGAGTTCTATTAATCCTTTGGATCACATTTCAAGCATTAATTTTTCATGGAAAACTTTCCTGACTTCCTAGTCTAGGAATATGCTTTCATTAAACCATATTCCTCTCTTTCAAAACACTTTCCTCTTATTATAATTTGTTCATTGGGGTGATTATTGAATTGATGTCTATCAAAGAATTTGTCTGCAACGTGGGAGACCTGGGTTTGATCCCTGAGTCAGGAAGATCTTCTGGAGAAGGGAATGGCAACCTACTCCAGTATTCTTGCCTGGAGAATCCCATGGACAGAGGAGCCTGGTGGTTTATGGGTTCACAAAGAGTCCAACATGACTGTTTAAATCCAACACTTTCACTTTCACTTTTTTTTACTAGACTTCAAGCACCATGAGGCCAGAGATGGTGGTATTTTTGCTTACCTCTATGTCCTATGCAAGTTATTCAGTCAATACATATCAATAATTATTGGATGGATGGATGGAAGTAAGCCAGTATCTGCAGATGCGTAAGTCTTACATTTCAGAATTGTCCTCTGTTAGGTGTCCCAGTTACAGAAACATCTGTGAACCTACAAACAAATTAGTCAACCTGTAGCTACATATGAGTTAACTAGAGCTCAGATATTATACATTGTTTGCTTATTCATTTGATGCCATTAAAAATTCTTTTGCCTTCCTTTAGTATCTTTATGAAATTTCTTTTCAAAATCCCATTCCTGTATGTCACTATTTATGAGTGAGGAGACAACAAGGATTCTCTTCCAAATCTGGAGCAGATAAAGGGGAGAAGCCCCCACAGGTACATGGGTGGGGACAGCTGGGGTGGTTGGCATTCCTCCTGTTTACAGCTGTGGGACGTGATTAAAGAGGTGTAATATGGGGGTGGACTGGGCAAGGCCAGGTCTTCTAGAGTAAAGATACAGCAGCTCTGCAAATGGTGCAGTGCACAATTTGTCTTAATTGATGAGCCCTGGGGGAAGAAAGCCAAGGAGAAGTGTTCATTGGTTATGAATTGGGTAATCCTTCCTGGTATAGACAATAACATGAGCAGCTCAGTACCTGACTGATATAGTGACCCTACAGGAGCAAGTTCCAACCCATTTTTATAAGTAAATACCATCATTTTCAATAAAAATACATGCTTTTAAATCCAAGAGCTTTATTAAATCAAACTATTTAGCTGCACTTAGGCTGCTTTGCCCTAGTTCGTATCTGTGTTGTTTGTAAGTGTATTTTATGAATGACACTTCTTTAAAAGAAAAAAAAAACACCACCAGAAACCTATTTATCTTGAGCCTCTTTATCTCAGGCTACTTTGCATGTATATATATGTACATATATCTGTAATTTCTCCGGAGCACCAGGAAGGCCAGACTTGGGAAGAGCTTTTATTCATTATTTAATCAAGGAAAGAGCTTTAACTCAAACAAGAGCAGGGAAGGGGGTGGCTGGGGAGAACATCCAGGCAGGAGCAAAAGAGTCTGGGCAAGAGAGAACATTTTTATAAACAGACTCTCAAGATAAAAACCTGAACAAAGAGCAACAAACAGCTCCTTTCTACATCTTTTTTTTTTTTTTCCTTTTCTTGAAGCTTCTGACAGACTCAATTCTCTTCCTGCATAATCTCCTCTCATTTCTTTCTGGAGCAATGTCAGTGTTCTGAATACAGAAACACATCACCATTTGTTTCCCTTAAGGTGGCTCCTTCCTCTGGCTACAAACAGAGGAGGGAAAGGCCCAGCCCAGCTCCCAGATCATTCTCTGCTACAGTGATTTCAGATCCTGCAACCCTCTCCACCTTGGGGACTCTTCCCCTCACCCAAGAAGGTTTTCCCTGGTTTCATTAACTTTGCAAGAAGCAGGTGATAGCTGATGGTCAGCCTCAGTTCCACCTTGGGTAGGTCAAGGGGACTTGGCCCACAATAACCCAGAGAGGTAGGTTTCTTCCTCTCACTTCTTGCAGATAAGGGGACTGAGGTTTAGAAAGACAGTTTCATGCTCATAACAAGAATCGTGACTTTGGAGTCCATGATGAAATCTGACTCTTTATCCTCATGTTTCTTGCTTTCCCCATCAAAATAATTTCCTAGGAGATATTTCTTTGTGGTCTAAGTCTCCCTCCTCTTGTATTTCTCCCATCAGCTAGATCCCTTTATCTTGTTCAGCTTTCACTAATTTATTATTTCAACCATGTAGCATCTCCCATGTGAAACAATCAAACTACTCTCGTGGAGTCTACTACATTCTAGTTAAGGAAGACAGATAGCGAACGAGAAAACATGTCCCATGTCAACGGTGATCTGTGCCAAATAAGAAGAAAAGACCACATAGGATATAGGGGGTGGAGGTGGCGGGGAGGGAGGGAGGGAGGGGACTTGGCCTTCTATAACAGGTGGTCAAGGAGGCCTCACAGAAAGGTGACCCTTAAGAGCAGACACAAAGGAATGGAGAGATTCGGTTTGAGTGAGAGAGGGTTTCTGAGAGGAGGGAACAAGGAGCCCAAAGATGTGACTCTTTGGGTGTGTCTAAGGAAGAGTGAGGAGGCCAGTGTGGCTAGAGTGAAGGGTCAAGGAGGCATGGCAGATGAAGCTAGAGGAGAAAGGACAAAGTGGACCAGGAGCAAGAGATGAGGTCAGTGACCTGGGGAGGAGAGCACGAGGGCGTTCTGCTGTAACAGCGTTGCTTTTTCACTCTAAGTGAGCTAGAAAGTTATTGGAGGATTGTCAGCAGGAGATCTAACTTGACCACTCTGCTCAATGTGCTAAGAATAGACTGGGGGTGGGAAGGCAAGGTTGGAGGGAGGAATTAGACCCATTAGGAGGCGCTGCAGGAATCCAAGTGCAAGTTGATGGAGACAGACAAAGAGATGAGACTGGAGTTTGGAGACATGTAGAAGGTGGAACCGGTGGGGTTTGCCATAGCTTGATGGAGGATGTGGACAAAGAGAGAAATCAAGGATGACTTCAAGGTTTGGCCACAGTAACTAGAAGAATGGAGCTGACAAAACTGAGAAAGAGAAGATTGTGAGAGGAGAAAAATCAGATGACAGTAAAGAGGAAGGAGGGAGTTTTGCAAAAAGAGAAGTTAAGAGATCGCCATGCAGGAGAGGAGAGTGAATGGACTAGGAAAATGCAGTAGTATTGCCCAGCAGAGCTAAGGGCTAACTTGAGTCGGTGGCCATGAATGTAAAGTGACATTATTGTTAGGTTTGGCTTTTTTTTTTTTTTTCAGCCATTTTCAGCTGTATATATGTAAACATGGAATAGGCAAAGAGTTGGATCTAACCAAGGTTAGGGATTTGCCACCCAGGACACTGGGAGGACAAGATGTGGGAGGGAATCAATGAAGATCGTGCATGGACAAAATGAAGACCAAAGGCACCCAAGCAGGATAGGAGTAGGGTAGGGCAGGAGGGGGGAGCACAGCACAAAGTTGGCAAGATCAATGGGTTTTGTGTTTTGGAAAGGTGGAAGAATTGTTAGGGTAGGGATGAAAAAGGGACTGAGCTGGGAAGTCAGGAGGTGGTAGTCAGAGATGGGAAGCCTTAAAATGGAGATTTTGGGTGGGGGTAGAAATCAGAGTTTCCAGGAAATAAGAATGGGAGTGGGTAACCCAGAATCATCTCCCTTGATATCTCCCATGTCTTGGGCTCCCCTTCTTCTCTTCCACTTGTGTGCTTTCCCAAGAACCGTTTCTGATATTTATAGCATTAACAGATACAAACCTGACTCATTTCCTCTGCCCTTCTTGGTCCCTTCTTGTGTATTAGTGTGGGTCCTCGGAAAAGCAGAAGTCACTGGACTAAGCACAGAAGAATTTCACCCGAGAGAGGGAATGGGGAAGGAAGTGGGTGAGGCTGGGAGAATTGTCCAACCACCATGAAAGAGAACAGGTTGGGTGGAAGCATCTAGATAGCTGGGCAACTGAACAAGATTTAAAGTCGGCAATGCTCTTAGGGAGTCCTCTAGCTGGAGACACCCATCAGAGACCTGAAGGAACTGGAGCTGGTCTGCCTTGGTGTCCCCAGCATAGTCATTGGCTGGGAGCAGTCCATGGGAAGTGTAGGATCCAGCTAATGCAGCCATAGATTTCAGAACACATCATCTGGGGCCCTCAGTCAATTTCACTGCCCATAATTCGGATTCTGTGAAGCACATTCCCACCAATAGTTCCCCAATCCAGCATCAGAACCAAGCTCAGGAGTGAAGTCACTGCTTTTTAATTCAATGTCCTGTACCTTTGAGCCTTTGCTAAGATCTGGGTGCTGCCAGCTTCCCAAGAAGTGCATGTGGGCAAAGTGCAGGTTCCTTGTTTCCTCCACACATAGGGACCTTCCAGAGAAGGGCCTCAGCTCCAGAGAAGCTTCCATGCCCTCAGGAAGGCTGTACTGTGGGGCTAGCAAGAGCTGGGCTTGGAGAGCACTGGGGAGAGCAGACCACTGAGGTGGAAGCTGGATCTCCTTGGATCCCATTCATTGCTCCTCTTCTGACCCCAGCAGGCTCTGCATCGCCGCCAAAGGGCCTCCCCTTTTTTCCCCTATCCATTTGGCTTCCTCACATCCTGCCTGATTCTCTGCCCCACTCATTGATACCTGAAAATTCAGCCCTTACGAAATATCACCTCAAAGGCTTTGTCCTCCTCTCCCTGCCCGAATTCTTAGGCCTTCCGCCCAAATAAACACCATCTTCAGCCCCTGAGTTTGCTCTTTTGATTTCTCTTTTTCCCTCTACAGTTCCTTTCACTCCGCATCACTTGGTAAAACCCGATACGTCATCCGTGCACTTTCTCTTCAGCCCCTGAGTTTGCTCTTTTGATTTCTCTTTTTCCCTCTACAGTTCCTTTCACTCCGCATCACTTGGTAAAACCCGATACGTCATCCATGCACTTTCTCTGCTGTCTATTCCTATACTTCTCTGCTTCTGCCAAAACACTGGCTCATGCTCCAGTTATCATCTCCCTGAACCCCCAAAAGCTTTTACTTTCTGCTCTTGCAGCTCCTTTTTTCCCATCTTTCCCCTTGTTCCTTCCTCTCTCTCTGCTCTTGCCTCATCCCTGTCTGACAGCTCCCCCTCCCTGCTCCTCTCTCCACCAGGAAGATGGACCGCCCAGATCCACTCACCCCACCCACACTTCTTCTCACCCTGGTCTTGAGCGCTCACCCAATGCCTACTTTTCGAAATGGTTTCTCCTAAAATAGAAATTAAAAACAAAACAAAAATACTCCTACCAACAGTGGGAACATTTAGAGAAAAGCCTTTCTGCAAGCAGTCCAGCATCCCCAATCCCCAGCTGGCTAGCAGGTACCCCACTGGATGGACTCACAAGAACTGAGGATTTATTCATTTTTTTTTTTTTTGGCTGTTGGAGCCAGCATGTGCGTTTCCTGACCAGGGATACAACCAGCACCCCCTGCAGTAGAAGCGCGGAGTCTTAACCACCAGGGAAATCCCAAGGTGGAGATTTTAGAGGGAAGAGTTGAGGCTGGAGTTAGAGTAATAATGAAGCTTAGAGCAGGGTTTCTCCAGATGGTCTCCTCAAGGTTACTCACTAGTGAGTGGCAAAGCTAGAACGCTTGTACGGTGACCCTCAATCTAATATTCTTTCAACTTTATCTTAATGGCTTTCCCAACTAAGAAGAAATTTTAACATGGAGTGAGAGCCTGGACTCCTCATGCACCAGTGGGAGAACAGTAGTGCAGGGCTTAGCAGGGAGCTTGTTGGGCAAAAATGCAGAATCTGGGCCCCATAGACCCATGGAGTTACTCTGCACTTTCACGGGATCCCCAAGTGACTCCTCTACATATTAAAGTAGGAGAAGCACTGATCCCAGGACCTTCAGGCCTGTCTCCCAATTCCAAGACTGTGACTTCACTTGCCAGACTAGAGGCTCCAGAACACAGGTATCTGGCAGTCAATCTACAGTGCAGCACAGTGAGCTCTCTGTAACACAAAAGATGTGAAATCAATTTTGTTTACTGACAGCCTGATTAAACACTCCTACTCCTTAATTATTTTTGTCTTCTAAAAATGGTAAGTCAAGCGGCTCACCTTCCAGGGAAATTTTCAAAGGAAGACACACTAGGGGTGACTCCAAATCACCCTTTGCGGCTATTACATCTTCCATGTGCGCTAAATGGCCCGGCACTGGGACCCCACGGTGCAGGTCAGGAGGCGCCCGCGGTGAGAAGAATAAATACAGGCGCCTCACAGACCCTGTTCTCAGCGCCACTCCACCCACTGACGCCAGCACAGTGGCTCAGGCGATTCTCAGACTGACGTGCCACCTCTGGGGTGTCACCCAGCCAGCTTTCTTTGTACTCTAAAGAAAGGGAGTCCCTGGAAACACTGATTTGAGGACCCTTGAGCACCATCCTTCCTCCAGATCAGCAGACTGGAAGAAGGGCATCTTTGGCAAAAGACCGGGCAGCCTGGACCGAGCCTCTTGGTAGATGAGGGGGGCGGGAAACGAAAACAGAGAGGGAGGCGGTGTCTGGCTAGCTCATGCTGAAATGAGG
>NW_011494861.1:17161652-17217161 GCF_000754665.1 Bison bison bison
CTGAAATGAGGTAAAGGGTCAGAAATACACTTGCTATAATCCTACCTCTAGGCACAGCAGGTGCGTGCGCACGCAGAGTGCTTACTGAAAAAGAGCTTCCAGGAAAAAAAAAAAAAATCCTATATGAATGGCAGCGTGTGCGCCGCAGTCCCGGAAGATTTCGGGTTTGAATTTGGATGCACCTGCCCAATACACACAGATAAACATCTGGAGCCGTTAAATGTTCTGCATTTCAGGGCTGTTCTGGATCAATCCCAAATGAGGGTGTCGCTTTTTTCTTTCTTCTTGGGATTAAAAACACGCTTGAAAGATGTAGACTCCTTTGGATCTGCTCTCATTTAAAAAGCACAGTTATCCCTAAAGTGTTCAGTTCTCTACCACAGACAGTTTCCTGCTCAAATATAGTAATTCAAAATATACATCCAGAATTCTTAGCATCTGCTCTGTACAGAGCAACATATTTTGACATTCCAGGAAAGTTTTTTTAAAAAAATAAGGCAGGAAAGGAAAAAAAAAAAAAAGGAAAAAGGAAGGAAAGAAGAGAGAGAGGATTAAAATATATATTCTCTGAGAATAATTTCCTCTCTGAAAGGCTAATAATATATCAACTTTAATATTTACATTGACAGGTTCTTATTTGGCTAATTGACAGTCTCTGTATTTTTAGTAGAGGGCCATTGGCAAAAGTAGGTGAAAACAATTAGTAATGCATTCATTATAGATCAACTTACTGAAAAAGGTTAACAGCTCCTTGTTTTGAATGAGATGTCTACTAAAGCTTCTGTGATATGTGTTTTTCCTTTGTACAGTGCAATTTAAAAAGTTAGTCAATGAAAGAATAATTGAATGTTCACGTTTGTATGGAAATTTCTTGAGTGTCTACAGGAATGTTTGAATTTCATTTACCCTGCCTTTCACTCAGGTTGATAATGTCTAGGCTCAGTTAACACTTGGCTTTCTGATCATTTTAATTAAGGTACAAATAATAATCCTTCACCAAAGACATCGGACAGAACCATTTCTTAAACTACAATAAACCACCCAATAGAAAAAAGCAACAGATAGGAACAGGCAACACACAAAAAGAGAAAATTCAGCTGGCTAATAAACATATGAAAAGACAGTCCCTCTCGTGTCCGATTCTGTGCGACCCCATAGACAGCAGCCCACCAGGCTCCCCCGTCTCTGGGATTCTCCAGGCAAGAACACTGGAGTGGGCTGCCATTTCCTTCTCCAAATGAGCAATCAGGAAGGTGCAAATAAAAGCACCCAGGAGATGCCATGTCTAATCTATCAGATGGGCAGCAATCAGGTAAAATGACATCATGGGTAAGGGCATGGGCTCAGAAGGCAGGCTCTACCACTTGCCAGTGTGTGCCCCAGGACTAGATTCTTAGCTTCTCTGGATCTCTAAAAGGGTAATAATATCAACATCTATCTCACTGGGTTGTTGTAAACATCAAACGATTTCGCACACATAAAGCATTCAAAACTATGCTTGGCAGAAAGTATCCACTTGACACATATATCTATTTTTGGCATCAAGTGTTGAAGAATGTGGGGAAGCCAATACTTCTGTATATTGTTGGTTGGAGCATAAATGATCACAGCCACTTTGGAAGGCAATCCAGTGGCTTCTATAAAAAGTAAGGGTATGTAAATCCTATGATCCTGCTGTTGTTTCTGTGGATCTGCTCTTAAGAAACAAAAATATCTGCTTCATTCTCATGTTCACTGCAACATTATATGTAATGAACAATATCTGGAAACAGTTGCTCAGTTGTGCAAATGAACAATATCTGGAAACAAATAGTTGCCCACTTGTGCCCAACTCTTTTCGACCCTATGGACTGTAGCCCACCAGGCTCCTCTGTCCATGGGATTCTCCAGCAAGAATACTGGAGTGATAGCCATTCCCTTCTCCGAGGGATCTTCTTGACCCGGGGATCGAACCCAGTTCTCTTGAGTTGGAGGCAGATTTCTTTACCATCTGAGCCACCAGGGAAACAAATAGGGAAATGGCTAATTATGGTATAACTCTAATTACTATGTAGCTGTTAAAAATAATGAAGTAGGTTTCCAGGTACTGACATGGAATGATCTCCAAGGTTTGGCTGAATGGAAATAGCAAGTATCAGAACAGTGATATCACTGTGAATAGCATTGCTATGATATGATGTGACATTTGTGTATATATCACTTGTATAAAAGCTACATACAAAACCTTGATTATATTAATGTATTTAGGTCAGTGTAGTCATTAACTCTAAGGGAGGTATTGGCATGGGCTGTGATAGTCAAAAGAGGATTTACTGTATTTGTACTATTTTTAGTACAAACATTATTTTTGTATTTATTTTTACAGTGCATTCCTCTACTATTTATATAATTAAAATTTAGAGAGGGGGGAATAAGGAGTCATTGTTTAACAGGTGCAGGGTTTCAGTTTGGGATGATGAAAATGTTGTATAGGTGAATAAAGGTGATGGTTGCACACCAGTGTGAATGTGCTAATGTCTCAGAGCCATATGTTAAAAATAGTAAATTGCCTGTTATGTCTATTCTACTGCAATGACAAGTTTAATTTAATTTAAAAGGTCTTTATACTGTAACATGACGCAACAGGATGGCTCTAGTCAAGGAAAGTAGTGTGTGTGCCCCAGTGTACAGAAGTTGAGCCTCTCAAGAACCCTGGGACACGGTGGGGGTGAGTTGGAGAGTGGCAGAGACTTGGAAAGGAGAGGCAATGGGGAGGCCAGTCCTCCTGGAGAAGGAAAGTCTTAAATTCAACATTCAGTGGAAAGTCAAGCAGTGCCCAATTGATGGAACTTAGCCTTGATCTGCTGGGAAGAAGAGAATTCATTCCCCTAGTTCCCTGTTTCCCTCTCTCTCCAGTCAAAAGCCCTCCAGAGATAGATTCACAGATGGGAAGGGGCAGGGAAGGTGGCAGAAAAGGAAGAAAAGAAAGGGGTCATGAAAAGCAGAATTTCATAATGGCTTGTATTTTTGCTGCAGCAGCTCCTCTTTCAAAGAGCTTCCACGCACCTGGAGGGAACTTGTTTTCCTTCTGAGAATATGCCTTTCAAGTAGATTAAAAACTATTTTCATGAGTTGCGGCTGTTTACATGCAAACCTGTCATTCAGATGATATGTGCTTTCACAGATGCCCATGCAGGCTTATCAACAGCTCCCTTCTGTTTTGGGATAATTTTCTGTATGCAGTGTGTCTGGGCAAAAGGAGGAAGGTGAAGGGACCTGAGGGTATTTTATTTCCTTGACAAGGTGAAAACAAAAATGCCAAGAGCTGAAGGAGGGTGGGGCTGGAGCCAGAGTCCAGAGTCTCCTCCAGTTGGAATGAGGGCTGGATGGTGTTGGAAGCTGGTCATTCAGTGCTGAGCTCGTCCAGTGTTTGAGATGGACAAGGTCCACCCTTGTCTACCGATTTAGCAATTCCCTACCCATCTAACTCCCAGCTTTTAAGGTTTTTGCCAGCCATTCCCCAGTAGAGCCTAATACCAAGGCCACACACTAGGAGAGAGAAGGTCTATCTGGTGAAGGGCGCATTGACTTTGGGAAATATGAAGAAGCACAATTAAGCCTTGACCTCAACCATTGTAGATTCCCAAATTCTAGGACAAAGCTTAAAACATATTCTGAATTGAATTTATGCTTACTTATTTGCCAAATTTTTAAAAGCAATTATTAAGCCATTTTAATGAGAAATCTACAGTGTTGTTTTTTTTTTTAATTCTCCACACTGAGAATCAATCTAAATTCTAGAAGGATACAATGGTGGTTTGTGAGCCTTTGGAAACAAAAAGTTGATCCACCCAAGCCAACATAAGACAAAACAGATAACAAACCAGTGCACACGTGTGGATTCGTACGTGTGTGTGTGTGTGTGTATGTGTCTTTTTGAAGGATTGGCAAGATTTTTAATAATGTTTCAAGGATAAGGTGAAAAAAATGGCCAAGATATTAACAAATATAGGTTGATGTAACTGACCAAACAACATTGTCCTAAGATTCTTCATTTTACAAATCTAGATTTTTTTAATCTGCAAAAGAAAAAAGTTGAAATACACATCCACTAAGGTTTCCTCCAACTCTTCAGCCTTAAGTGTTTTACTTGGAGGAAGGTCCCAAGAGAGGTTTCACAAGATTTGCCGAACCTTGTCCTAACTTGGGATGAAAATGTAGGAACATGCTTACGAAATTAGAGAAGGCACAAGGGAAAGAGCATTTGTTGCCTTCGGGGACAGAATCAGCATTGACCTTACCCATTGCCCTCTCCCAAGCCAATGACATCATAGTTTGAAGTTTGAAGCTAACATCATAGTTTGAGATAAAATATAATTCTATAAACATATGATTTTTAAAAATCTACTCTACAAGGTCAATAATTTTGGAGCAGCTCAGTTAAGGAAATTGCAGGAATCTGGTTGATTTTAAATTCAGTATCAAACATCAGAATGACCTATTTAAGGCCTGGGTGCAATGAAGGACTTAGTATGGACTAAGCTCTACATAAACTCTGGGGTCCAAATCAAAAGGCAGCATTACCTACTCAATACTGTGCCCTGAACCTGGAGAACCGAGTGCAGTACTGGGCACCATCCATTAAGAAGGACATGAAAGCAACAAGGACCTGCTGTGTAGCACAGAGTTCTCACAATGCTATGTGCGAGCCTGGATGGGAGGGCAGTTGGGGAGAGAATGGATACACGTGTACGTATGGCTGAGTCCTGCCACTACTCACCTGAAACTATCACAACATTGTTAATCAGCTATGCCCCAGTACAAAATCAAAAGTTTAAAAAAAGAAAGAAGGACATGAACAAGCAGTAAGACATTTTAAAGGGTGTGGTAATGGCAACCTACTCCAGTATTCTTGCCTAGAGAATCCCCTGGACAGAGGAGCCTGGTGGGCTGCTGTCCATAGGGTCGCACAGAGTCAGACACGACTGAGCAGCTTAGCAGCAGCAGCAGCAAGGACCGGAGGGCTCCTCTAGCTCCCGCACTCCCTGACGACCTCGCCATCACCCCGCCACGCCTGACTTCGCTCTGTAGTAGCACGGTTGCGCTGTAGTTGTCAGTCCTTGCTTGAACATGTTTCCATGAGAACACGCCATTTCCTAGTGCGCTAAGAAACTTCATCCTTACCTTTAGTGGAGATCTCATTATCTACAAATCTTCCACTCACTGCTCCAGATTCTGGAACCCTGGGCCCACGCAGGTCAATTTTGATCCCTATTCTACATACACAGTCCTTCACAAGAGTCAAGAAGATGACTGGTCACCTCCAAGAAACTTTTTAAAGTAAAGCTACGCTGTTTTCAAAGATTAATCCTTAAGATCCTTTTTGTGGCTATTTGTCCCCAGGGTTAAAAGGTTGCCTATTCCAGAGATGAAGCCTCTAGTCCTATTCTTTCTTCCTTGCAGTGTTCAGAAGCAAACACAAGTAGTGAGGCATTTGTGTTGGCTTCACCTCACTAGTATGGCTTCCAGCTAATGCCTGCTGCTGCTGCTAAGTCACTTCAGTCGTGTCCGACTCTGTGCGACCCCATTGACTGCAGCCCACCAGGCTCCTCCGTCCATGGGATTCTCCAGGCAAGAGTACTGGAGTGGGGTGCCATTGCCTTCTCCAGGCTAATACCTAGACATGCTCAAAAAGTTGTGACTTTTCAATACTTGAGGGTATTTGTGGTTTACACAAAATTCATAGAACACTTGTAGCTCACATTAATTGTAAAAATAAACAGATGCTCTAGGGCATTGTAGAACACACAAAATTCCAGGTTGCGATTCCAGACAAGTTGAAAATCACTGGCTAATTAGACATTTGTCTTCTACTTCCCAAATACTTTAGTTACCTTGCCTTTAAAAAAAATTCTCTGGATGCTATTGATTTCTATTCTGTATTTGACAGACATGGTTTTGTTTTATTTATTTTTTTAGACAATATGGTGCAGAATACTGAATCTTAGTTCCTTAACTAGGGATTGAATCCAGCCCCCATCCCTGCCACCCCCTCATTGGGAGAATGAAGTCTTAACCACTAGGCCACCAGGGAAGCCCTCAGACATGAATATTTTGGTAAGTGCTGCTGATGACATCGCTGACACAGCACACATGAGTTTGAGCAAACTCAGGGAGACAGTGATGGACAGAGCAGCCTGGCGTGCTGCAGTTCATGGGGTCACAAAGAATAGGACACGACTTGGTGACTAAACAACAACAGCTGGTATTGCTACACATTTCCATTTATCTCTTATTCACTTGAGTGCCTGCTGTGTATGTGACACCTAAAAGCATGTGGCAAACAAGAACCAAATCAAAAAACAGGAGATCACCTTGTCCATACCACAGGATGGAACAAAATCCCTCGTGTATGAAGGAACACTAAGATACAGGACAGTGTGGGTGACTTGTCTTCAGAGGCGGGCAGAATTGGAACCCCATCCCCCACATTCACAGACCTGAAAAAGACCACTGATAGCTTAAAACCTCATTTTGCAACCCAACTTGTTCAAAGTAAATAAAATGTTGTTTGTGTAAGTAATTAATCAAGAATTACATGGAAGGTTTATTACGAGGCCAATAGCAAGCAGTCTCCTGAGGCATTCAGCAACTCTCTCTTTCAGTAAATAATTACTTAAGTTAAAATTATTTACTAAATTAAGTCATTCCTTTTGTGATATCTCCAAGACTTCAAGTAATTGGTTGGATTCACTTTAGTTTGGTGTTTTATAAAGGAAAAAAATAGTGCTAAATAATGAATTAATGGTGCAATTAACTATAAATTTAGCACTTCAGAAACACATTTTTAATGACTAAGAACAGGTACAAAGAGCCCTGCATGGTTTCTTTGGTTGATTTTTTTAAAACCTAGGCATCATTTTCCATCTTGTTTAATGCAGCAATGCTGGGTAAGCGTTAGCACAGCATAACATTATTTTCCATTTACCAAGAGTCAGCAACATGAAAAGCCCATTTCAAGCAGAGCGATAGCCACAGGTCCCTGCCTAGGGATCACTGTGGGAACCACTTTGGCCTCAAGGCAAGTCCAACTCTGTCTTTTCTCTACTCTGCTCCCACTGTAAGGACAGGGTCTCCTGGCAGTAGCGCCTGCCCTGGGCCCTCCTGGGGTAGGCAAGAAGAGTAATGATCAGCCTCTTAGAGCTTCCTCCCTACAAGCCACACATGCCTGTTCTAATGATGAGAAAATAGCAAAGAGTAAAACCCGGGCTAACTAACACCTTTAATGAACTATTTTGTGGTGTTCTTAATTTTTAGGAATAAAATGCAAATCATTGGGTTTTAAGAGCAAGAAAGAAAACCACATTCTCCTCATTAAACATCACTGACACAACGGACATGAGTTTGAGCAGACTTTGGGAGATAGGGAAGGACAGGGAAGCCTGGTGTGCGGCAGTCGTGGGGTCACAAAGAGTCAGACGTGACTTAGAGACTGAACAGCAGCGATAGAACATTGATATCCTGCAAGGATAGATCCTATCACCGTATTTTCCCCCACATTTGGGGGTTCCTAGCCACAGAACAGGAAGTGAGCATCCATCACATGCCAGGCTGTGGGGTCTGTCAAGGATGTTATCTCACTCCATTCTCATGACTACTCCATAATGTTGGTGTGGTAAGTGTCAGCTCACCACTGCTTTTCCAATACCATGCAGCTTCTTTGCAACACATCCAAAATGGTACCCCCTCCCTCACCTTCACCCACAACACATACTCTCTCCAAGAAGAGATCAATAATTTCTTTTTTTTTTTATGTGAACCATTTTTAAAGTCTTTATTGAATTTGTTACAATAGTTTCTGCTTTATGCTTTGGTTTTTTTGGCTGTGAAGCATGTGAGATCTTAGCTCCCCAACCAGGGGTTGAAACTGCACTCCCTGCATTGGAAGTGCAGAGTCTTAATCAATGGACTGTCAGAGAAGTCCCAAGAATTTCTTTTAAATACTCTCTAGGATACATCCTCCACCTTTGCTTCAGACATAATGACCAAAGTCCAAATGACCCTAAAACTCAAGAAAATCCATTATTTGTTACTTAGTTGGATTTCTGTAGTTAGTATAGTTTCTAAAGGCAGGAAAGTAAACATATTTGTTGTAGAATGAAATAATTTTACCAGTAAGCATTGAAAAAAAAAATGTACTTGGAACTTTACCATCAGTAAACATAATATTCATCAATCTGTCTCCTATTGGTTCTATTTCTCTGGAGAACAATGACTAATACACCCTCCCCCTATGTTTGCTATCCAGATGTGACCCCCACTTTCAGAGAGCTCAAGAGTTATTGGGTGACATCAACATCTCTGCAATTTACTCTAATGCAAAATAAGGAAGAGATAGAGGTAGGTTGAGATGCCTTGAATCCATATTAAAGATCTAGCAGATTATTCTAAGTACAATGGAAACTATTGATGCATTTTAGTAGGAAAAAAGGGTATGGCTAGGTTTGCTTTGTTCAAAGATCATATTAAAAAATTATATTAAAAAACACATAAATAAGGACTTCCTTGGTGGTCCAGTGGTTAAGAATCTGCCTGCCAATGCAAGGGACAGAGGTTCAATCCTAGGTCCAGGAAAATTCCAGATGCCTTGGAGCAACTGAGCTTGTGCCCCACAACTACTGAGCCCATGCTCTACGGCCCATGAGTCCGTGCACCTAGAGCCTGTGCTCTGAAACAAGAGAAGCCACAGCAATGAGGAGCCCACACACAACAACGAGAGAAAGCCTGCGTACAGCATCAACCCAGCACAACCAAAAATAAATTAAAAAAAATTTTTTTAAAGAAACAGATCTTAAAAAAAATACAAAAATAGCACATCACTAGAGTGAATGGATTGGAGGATGTCAAGAGTAGGAAGATCATGTAGGTGGTTACTGCAATTGTCTAGTGAAGAGGGAGTGGTTGCAGGCCTCCCTGCAGTGGTTGCAGGCAGGAGAGACAAAGAAGTGGGTAGATGGCATAGACTGGCAGGACTTGGCGAGTGAACGGAGGTAGGAAGGGAAGGCCATAGGATGACTTCCTAGATTCTGGCTGGACAACTTTCCCTGAGACATAGGGCTGAAAGGGGTGGAGATGGCATGTTCTGTCCTGCACATGCTGAGCACGAGGTCCCTATGAGGTCTTCCAGGGAGCTGCTTACAAAATGTCTATGGGTCCAGGGGGCAGATCAGAGCTAAAGTGACAGACGTGAGAGTTGTGGCAATATGGCTGCTGGCCAAAGTCATACGAGTGGCTGAGATCCTGCTGGGAGAATGTGCAGTGATAAATGAAGAGGCCTTAGTGCAGAGCACTCCAGATAGCCTTCCTCAGACTCGCTGATTACCCAGCCCTCTCAGTGATCATGAGCTAGAGCAGGGCCCTCACCCTCCCCTCTTTGCATTCCTTCACTCCAACTTCAGGCCCTAACCACTTCTCAGAAACCACAGCAATAACCTGGTCTCATACTCTCTTCCTTTAGTTTACTTTTCTTTCTTTTTTTTTTTGGCCATGCCACACGGCTTTCACAGCTTAGTTACCTGACCAGGGATTGAACCCGGCTTCACTGCAGTGGAAGCATGGAGTCTGAAACACTGGACCGCCAGGGAAGTCCCTGATTTACCCTTCTTATCTTTGCCACACTAATTTTCATAAGGCATGGACTCCTGTTTTCAATGTTTCCCCATTCTCTGCCAAATAAGGTATAATCACTTCCTCCCGAGACCCAGGCCTGCTGTACGATGCTCTCGGATGACCCAGGCATAGCTTTGCTGCTGTTGTCTATTTTCTCTGCTCTCCATCAAAGGTGATACACAGTACGTGACCTTGCATAAGTCATTTAACCTTCTTCTCCTCCACTTTTCCATCTTTTGCATCCTATGGGGGATGACAAAGGGATTCACAGCCCTGAACAAAAAGGGCATGCCTCAGGGCTCAGAGACAGATGTCTACCTCTGACATTGGTTTCCCCCAGGCTTCAGGATCTCTTGCTGTGACATCAGTAGGCAAATGAACTGTAGACTTGGTGGGGAGGGAATAGGGGAAGCCCTTCAGCCCTTGAGAGGGAAGCATCTCTCTGGCCAGCTAACCATTTCAGACAAATGGAGCCTTAGTCCATTCGGAGGGAACTTTAGGAAGGAAAATTCTACTTGCATCTTTAATTGCATGAGTTACTTACAACAATGCATCAATATATTTGGGTTTCCCTGGTGGCTCAGACAGTAAATAATCTGCCTGCAGGGCAGGAAACCTGCGTTCGATTCCTGTGTCAGGATCTATAGTAGTGTGAGCCAGCCCTGGATGGGGAATGGAACTTGCCCTCTTAGAGAAACAGATATAAACAAAGATCCCAAGGTGCATGAAAGAGTGTTCCTTGGAATAGACTACTTCTGCTGGAGCATGGTATGAATGGCAGAAGAGTCCTTTGACGAGATTTGTTGAGCATCTACTATGTGCTAGACACTGTTATATATGCTGAGCAAAACAGTGAAAAAACTAGACAAAAATCAAGGCTCTCATGGAACTTACCCTAAAGGAAGGAGATAGATTTTTTAAAATAGTAACTAAGTAGATTGTTTACTATGTTAGAAGGTGTGTTAAGTGCTGTGTAGAAAAGAGAACCAAGTAAGAGAGATGGAAGGGGTTGAAGTTTTTTATAAGGCCCCCAGAGCAGGCATCACAGAGAAGGTGTCATTTGGGCCAAAGAGTTGAAGGAGATGAGAATGAGGCATGTGGACATCTGGGGAAAGAGTGTTTCAGGCAGAAGGAGGAATGACCAGTGCAGAACCCTAGGCGGGAGCTTGCCTGACACATTGGAGAAAGAGGAAGGAGACCAGTTTGGCTGGAACAGAGGGACCAGGGGGCAGAAGCAGTAGGAGATGAAGATAGGGGTGAAGAGTTACAATGAGAAGTGCCTTGGAATGGCCCCATTGGAAGCTTTCGGGGCAGAGGAATGATTCCACTTCTGTTGTAAAAGCAGCCTTCTGATAGCTGGGAAGAGAGTACATCATGAAGGGGGCGGGACCAGAACAGCAGTGCTAGGCGGAAGACCATTGCCACCATCCAGGCAGGAAGATGGTGCCTGGGACCAGACTGTCAGTGGTAGAGGGGATGAGAGGGAAAGGACTCCAGACAGACTCTAAAGATACACATGTGCGCTAGGTCACTTCAGTCGTGTCCGACTCTTTACAACCCCATTCACTGTAGCCCGCCAGGTTCCTCTCTCCATGGGATTCTCCAGGCAAGCATACTGGAGTGGATTGCCATGCCCTCCTGCAGAGTATCTTTCCTCTGAAGATATACACAAGATTTACTGATGGGCTGGATATGGAGGATGAGATAAAGACTGCCATCAAGGCTTTTGCTCTGAACTACTAGAAGGAATGAATTGTCATTTTCTAAGTCAGAAAAAACTGAGGATAGAGTCTGGGGAGTAGACTCTAAGGAGTTACACACACACACACACACACATCTAAATCTGGAGTTCAGGAAGAAAAGTCAAAGCTGAAAAAGTAGATTGGGGTCCAGATCATAAAGACTTTCCTCCATGATAATAACAGTGAAAACCAGCCCCTCTTCTTCTCTCCGTCACCACCATCTCCTCCTCCCACTGTTGGGAATTTCCATGTGCCCAGCTGTGTGCTCACATCATTCACATCATCTCTTTTACTTCTCACAGTGGCCCCGGGAGGCAACAGGACAATCTCCATTTTGCAGATGGGGAATCCTAGGCTTAGGCTCACACAGCTGGAAAGAACTTCATTCTGTAGGCAGTGAGGAACCATTAAAAATGGAGAATAACATGGTCAGATATTTATTTTTGATACATTGCTCAGAGGATAGCACAGAAGGTAAAACAGGATGGGACAAGAGCAGTGGGGCTTGCGGGGCACTACAACTCAAGAGTCCAAAAAAGATGATGTGGGAGTGAGGGTTTAAGAGTGACCAGGTAGCATGACAAAGGTTGGGCAACCCGTTGAGCTGGGGATGTGAGGGGAAGATCCATGATGTCAGTGGGCTTCTGGTGGGGCTTCTGGAGAAAGGGTGGTGCCACTTGCTCAAGTGGGGAACAGAGGGGGATGATTGGGACCTGGCAGGTGGATGCAGAAGCAGCATACCAGGAGTTAGGGAGGGGGATGCTGGGACAGCTGGGATCAACCAGGATAGGTCTTCCCTGGGAGGCTTTGGAACTTAACTCTACAGACTAGAGAGCCATTGAGATTTGAGTCGGATAAATGTGGTCACATTTAGCACCGTTCTCTGTGCTTTACTAGGGCTGGACTGGAGCCTCTGTGTGCAGCACACTGTTACAACCATCTGCACACAGCAGCTACTTAACACAAGAAACCAGACTCTCGCCCCCTTCCCACCCCCCTCTTTTGGCCAATTTATTGGGCATACTCACAGATTTTTGTTTTCAATGCAAGCACATTGTGCAAAGAGGTTGAATATGCTGAATAAATCCGTTCAGTA
This sequence comes from Bison bison bison, assembly GCF_000754665.1. Taxonomy (NCBI): domain Eukaryota; kingdom Metazoa; phylum Chordata; class Mammalia; order Artiodactyla; family Bovidae; genus Bison; species Bison bison. Next base: position 17,174,139 of record NW_011494861.1, read on the forward strand.
TTTCTATAGAATTTTTTTTAATCCAACTCAGAACAAGTAACAGCCCTCTTACTTCTCCACAACTCACGACTCCCCACCACCCCACTGTCTGCCCTTACTGGGATAATGGGTAATTGTATTCCAACATGCATTAGGCTAAAACGCTTCTCTTCACCCAGCTTCAATCATTCTCAAAACCCAGATCCTAATCTAACTTCATCATCATTAAGCAGCCAAAGCAGCTGCAGCAGTGAAGACGGGGGAAAGGAACAGGCTGGGGAGAAGAGCAACGTTTCTCGTTTCTTGGAGAAACAAAAGAATCTCTTCTCTGATCAAGGGACCCGGCTTGAGAGGAGGAAGGGAGCGTGCGCGGAGCTGACTAAAATAAAATTGCCAGTTGGGCCTTCTTCTCATTAGTTTCTCTTTCACATTAGCACAGTGAAAGGAAGATGAATTAAGAGTTAAATGCCCCAAAATAACTGAAGCAATCTTTAAATAATACTTAAATGTGCTCTGCGTTTCCACCAAAACCCCTCTGCTTCATGTGCCCCTTTAGCTCCCTTTGACCTCTGGGCCTCTCTTTCTTTCTTTTTTTAAACTGTTATTGGAGTATATGCTTTACAATGTTGTGTTAGTTCCTGCTGTACAACAAGGAGAATCAGCTATACGTATACACACATCACCTCTTTTTTGAGGGGCTGTATTTCCTTCCCATTTCGGTCACCATAGAGCCCTGGATAGAGTTCCCTGTGCCACACGGCAGGTTCTCATTCGTATCTGTTTTATGCATGGGAGTGTATATATGTCAATCTCAATCTCCCAACTCATGTCACCTCCTCTTTTTCCTCCCCCCACTTGGGGTTCATACATTTGTTCTCTACGTCTGAGCCTCTATTTCTGCCTTGCAAACAGGTTCATCTGTACCTCAGTGCTGTTTACAATATCCAGGATATGGAAGCAACCTAAATGTCCATCAACAGAGGAATGGATAAAGATGTGGTACATGTACACTGTGGAGTATTACTTGGCCATAAAAAAGAATGAAATAATGCCACTTGCAGAGACATGGATGGACCTAGAGACTGTCATACAGAGTGGAGTTTTTACTTTTTGAGGCAAGCACATTGTGCAAAGAGATCGAATGCCTCTTTTTCTTTCTCTCATGGCCCCTTTCTCTCATCTCTCTAGGTTCTGCCATGTCCTCTGACCGTACACTTTCTTTTCCCCAATGTCTGGCTTGATCCTCTCTTTGAGACTCCTCCCACCTCTGGAGCTGGTCAGCCTCTGGGACCCTCTTTGTATTCAGGCCCTTTCCAGCTTCCAGTCCTGGATCCCAGAACTTCATCTGTGACCTTCCTTCCCCATCTTCCCCCCATCCCAAGCTTTCTGGTGTCTGGCCTCAGAGGCCACCAGAAACCAGATTTCTAGCAATAGAAAGCCTATTGTTGTCAGATGGAAATAGATGATATAAATGAAACAAATGCTTCAACTCATAATTAAAATAAGCCGAATGAAGCAGCAAAACAAGACAGATTCATGGTTTGGAGAGATGAGGATAAAGACCCCCTCCTCCCACTTCTCTGCTGGCACAACGCCCCAGAAGTATATTGACTGGCTGATCAATTCTCAGATTCTACGTAGATGGGCTGGTGATAAATGAGTAGTCCACGGTTCCTCCTTGGAGGCTGCAGGCCTGGCTAATGCACCCTGAACAGTCCCCCGTTTCCAAATATCTTGCCCGGATTGTTTATCTCGCTTCCCTCCCGACTTTTGTTTCCAGCTACAGGGAACTCCTAAGTAGAAAATCAATAGGCACTTTAATTACTGCCCCCCAATTCATCAGGGCCTCAACTGTAATTACTCTGCCTGAGCCGGGAGCCGCAGGAGGCAATAAACTGAGACCGCCAAGCACTGGGTGTATGACGACGAGAGGCTGAAGACTGTGACTCAGCCTGGGTGGAGCCTCCTTAGACCACCTGCCCACCTTCCCACTGCCCTCTTCCCAGGTCCCTTTCCCTGGTGGGGACTGGGGGAGGGAGGCAGTTCCCAAAAGGGCAGGTGGGGTTCAGAGCTGGTGGGGGACATGGTTGCGCACAATGACAACTCTTTTTCTCTCTCTCTGTCTTTTATCCCATCAACCTCCTCTAAGACCTTGCTACTCAAAGTGTAGCCCATGGACTAATGTCTTCAGCATCCTCTGGGAAAATGTTAGTGGTATAGATGCTTAAGCCCCACTTAGATGTATTGAATCTGTAGTAGTAGTACTGTTAGTCGCTTAGTCGAGTCCAACTCTTTGCAACCCCTGCCAGGCTCCTCTGTCCATGGAATTCTCCAGGCAAGAATTCTGGAGTGGGTTGCCATTCCCTTCTCCAGGGGCTCTTCCCAACCCAGGGATTGAACCCAGGTATCCTGCTCTGGAGGCAGATTCTTTACCATCGAACTCATCACTAGATACTGAATCAGATGTTGTGCTTAACAAGATGCCCACATTAAAGGACAGGATACACTGCTTCAGAATCACACTGGTCATATTTTTTTGGCTAGGGCTGGTGGGGAGGTTGGGCAGTACTCTCAGTACCCATTCCATGGCCTGTCAGACTTCATGCCACCCAAAAAGTCTTCCCCAAGCTCTTTTTAGGTTACAAGGGGCTCATAGATGCTATAAATTCTTTTTCCCTTCATTCTTTTCCTTCTACCTCTTCCTAAAGGCAGGTAATCTGAGGGTCTGAGATTGGAAGTCTGCCTGAGAATCCTTCCTCTGTTGTCCCCTAAAGGAAGCCTGAAATGCCATCTGCCTAGACTTAGGGTCCTGTTCCCTGGCCCCAAGCTCCCTAGAACTGACATGCTCCTGACTAGTCTTTGCTGCCAAGGTTCATTCATCCTCAAAGGATGGATCTCAGGGACATCCTCGGGATTCCTTCCAGGGACTATGCTGTTCCCATAGGATCATGCTGGAAAAAGAATTGATCTCATGGGATCCCTTTAAAACAGGCAGGGCTGATGAATTGCCTCCCCCAGGAAAACAGGAATTCATCTTTGGGACAGCTCAGAATGAAGGACTTCCTTGTGATGGGTGAATTCATAATCCGCCTGGGTCAGGAATTGATTTGTCTTTCATGCTACTCTGGCTTAGAGGCCAATTATGGTGGCAAAGAGAGCCAGATACCTGAGCAGGCTGTGTTTCTCATGAGAAAAAGCCGGACTGTACCTCCCCTATTTCCTGCACACACATCAGCCAGGGCTTTGAGTCTGAGCACGGAGCCTATTGACTCAACTGATCAATTTTTCCAGTCGCAGGCAGCCAGGCCGATGAAAAATGACTTTGTTGCCCATCACCCCACCCCACCCAGACACTGGCTCATGCAAATGGAATGATTCTCCTTTGAGGAATGGCTTCTAAGCTTCTCTCTGTCCTTCTGCCTCCCAGCTGAGCCTTCTGCTCTTCTCTCTCTGCTTTCTCTCCAAGCTTTCCCTCCATCTCAACCATCACTTCCACAGAGGGGCATTCTCAAGATGCCCCATATCTGGGTCTGTGCCCAAGCTTTATACTCACATGGCTCTAGCCAGATGTTCCTATCAGATAGCTCAGTAATTAGTATCGTTAAACTTGAGGAATCTCAAAGTAAAACTATCTTCCTCCCATGTTCTGTCCACGCCAATCTCAATTTCCACCCAGTAACTATCATTCTTGTGACTGGTGCCCAGGCTCCCACCTCATCCATCATGACTTACACAATCCCTTGGACAATCAATCCCAGAGACACTCAATGCCTTTCAAGGGACTCTCCCCTCTCTGTCCCATTCTTTTCCCATTGTCACCACCTTTATTCAAAACCTGTTCATATTGAACCTGGGTGCTTGCAATAGCCCCAGTTTGGAAGCCCCAAGTCCTTCCCCAGTGCTCGTGGGTCTCAATCCATGCTACACAATAGAATCACCCAGGGAGTTTTTAGAGAATACTAGTGAAGAGACCAAAGACTAATGGATGGGGGGCCCAGGTGCTCGCCATTTGAAAGGCTACTACAGTGACTCTAATACAGAGCCAAGGTTGAGGACCATTCCTTCGGCCAACCTCAACTACTTGCTTTGTACAACCACCCTGTCTAGTCTTTCCTCTGTTATTAAGTCCCACCCTTCCACCTACCTAAGGTGACCTCAATTTTTCCCTCCAGTGATGGAAACCCTATCTTTTGAGACTCAGTCCAAATGCAACTTACATGGAATTTCTCTGGACCCCTCCCCAGAACTCCTACAGCATTTACTCACATACTATTCATGATATACAACCTGGTATTCCCTGTGCTGTGGTCTGCAGTCTTTGCATCCTTTATCTAATTGTCAGCTCCTTGAAAGACAGAAACCATTCCTTGGAGAATCTGACTTGGAGCCAGGAGAGCTAAGTTTGCATTCTGACACCTCTTGAATAAAATTTTGGCTATTTAATTTGGATAGGTTATTTAAAATCTCAGTTTTCTATTCTGCAGAATGGCAACCTATTTCATGAAAGTGCTAATTATTATTATTATTAGTCTAACAATTTTTACCCTTCATGTTACTCATGTGGCTTGGAATAATTAGCTACTTAATAAGTGAATGTTGAATAAAGGACTGAGTATATCAAGATTTTTATCATAGGCTATTTTTTACTACTCCTAAAAATACTTCCAAATTAAAAAATCAATTCACTAAGAAGTGTGACACTTAGGGTCATGGGCCCAGTGCCTCCTACGGTGTAGTCAAACACAGAGACATCTGTTTTCCTAACTACCCTTGTCACAGGCCCTTGCTGTGACATTTAAACCATGTCCCTTTTGTCGGGTGTTAAAGCCAAGAGCATGGATGTCACAGTTTCACTGTCTTCATACAGCTGGCCTCATGGGTGCACATGAGTGCTCATGTGTGCACATGTGTATGCACGTGAGCACACGTGCACACACACACATACACACACACACATATACACAGAGCTAATGAAGCGTGCTGCCCTCTCATGGTCACCTGCATAGTCAAGAAAACCAGAGTCCCCAGTGAACATTCTCAGAACCCGCACTCCAAGGACAGCCAGGGCCTAGAAATCCTCTCTACACCCCTCTGTAATACCCGGCAGAGGACGATGTCCCTTAAGTACCAAAGGTTTCTATTGTCTGAGTGTAGCAGCTGGTCTCTTCTAGGACAGCCACCTAATGAATTAAAATATATTTTGCAAAAGAGGAGATGAACCTGGGGAATTTTAGAGCAAAAAAAAAGGGACAGGGGAGAAGTTCAAGGATTCTTAGGTCATGTGTCAAAAAGGCATCTTTTTGCCTGTGTAGACCAGAAGGCATCTGCCAAGCTCCCCCGCTCCCCAGAAAAGAGACTTTTCTTCTCTCTTTGATAGGGGCATTAACACTCTTGCCCCATCTTGAATAAGATGATACATTGAGATTCCAGTACTCAAGGGGTCAAACAAGCCCAGAACCTTGTAAGAGTTAGAAGGGGCTAACTCTGCCCCAGCCCCTCCCCAACCACCCCTCTGCTAGAGCCTTCTCTGGCCTGAGTCCTCCAGCCTCTGTGCTCATCTAAATGCTCATTTCTGTTTCTGGATGAATAATCTCTGAAAGCAACTAAAATAGACGAGTCCTTTATCCTGACTCACAGCACTTGCACTCCAAGGAGCCCTAAGTAATTAGAAACATTATCCTGTTCATCCCATAAAACCCCCAGGAGAGTAAGGCAGGTGGCAAAGACTACCACTGCCCCTTTGAAGTGCAGAAACTAAAGGCTTTGATAGGGGATGAGGTGGCCAAGGTCACAGGCAAAAGCAAGGGGCAGAGCAGATGGAACCTGCGGTGCTGGTCAGTTTTTCAAATCTGGGCAGTTTAGTAAGCTGAGTTGGCCTGGGAGTTTGGCAAAGTCTTGGAGACTTTTCTTCTCTCTTTGATGGGTGCAATAACACTCTCACCCCATCCTGCATAAGATGATAAACTGAGATTTCAGTACTTGAAAGGTCAAACAAACCCAGAACCTTATAAGAGTTAGACAATCTATCAGGCTTCCCTGGTAGCTCAGAATCCACCTGCAATGCAGGAGACCCTGGCTCGATTCCTGAGTTGGAAAGATCCCCTGGAGAAGGGATAGGCTGCCTACTCCAGTATTCAGTATTCTTGGGCTTCCCTGGTGGCTCAGTCATTAAAGAATTCTCCTGCAATGTGGGAGACCTAGGTTTAATCCCTGGGTTGGGAAGATCCCCTGTAGAAGGGAACAGCAACCCGCTCCAGTATTCTTGCCTGGAGAATTCCATGGACAGAGGAGCCTGACGGGCTACAGTCCATGGGGTCACAAAGAGTTGGACACGACCGAGTGACTGTCATTTTCACTTTCACTTAGAGATCTGTCACTTGGCTGCTTCATTTAAACTGAAGCCCAGAAACATTATGATTTATCCAAGGCTACATCGGTTGTTCAAGGCCAAGGTAGGTCTAGAATTCAGGTCTCCTGAGTCTATCCAGTGTGTCTTCAGGATGTAAACATCACCCTACAACAGAGTTCATGTCTCCATTTCCATCACCATCTCAGAGTGCTAGGCAGGAAGAATATTACTGACCAAGGGCTTCCTTGAATTTTACTATCAGGGACATGTATTTGCCCCTCCCATCAAGGCCTGCAACCTGCTCAATTGCAGATAAGGAGGTCACAGGAGTCCATGGTTGTTTGTTGCTGAGGTCACCCAGGCCTTTCTGTGGCCTCATTTCCCTGTCCTCCCTCTCCCTGTGTGTCTCTCTCCATTCTCCTCCAGTCCCTTCTTGTCTCCAGCCTTCACCCTACAAAAGCTTGGGTGAGGAAAAGCCCAAAGGAGAGCAGGTGGTGCAGACACCAGCCCACCTGCCCAGCACCCCCAGCATCAGAAAAGGGGGCAGCACTGTGCAGGCTGTGGCCTACCTCTTGAGTTGTAGACAGGGGTAGACAGGGGAGTTGAGGTATGATCTAAAAAGACCAGGCTACACTCCCATGGGAGGGTCTGCTTAATAGCAGATGCCCGAACCCAAGGCAGCATGGCACAGTGGTCAGGGTCTTGCCTGCAAAATTCCAATCTGAGATTCACAGCTGTCATTACCAGCTGTGAGAATGAAGATGGATTACTTTACCTCCCTTAGTTTTCCCATCAACATGAGGCAACCTATATGAGGATGCAATATGGTAATATACAGAAAGTACATAGACTAGTCCTGCAACAAAGCAAGTGTTTTAAAATGTGTTCATTAATTTTGCTGTTCTTCTTGCCTGGCCCCTGGCAGCTTATCTGGAATGACTAGCCTTGCAGTAAAGATGTCTAAGCCCCAGCCTCCCTCATTAGAAAAGCTGTGATTGGAATGAATGGCCCCAGGAGCCCTGCTGGAAGATAGACTGACTTTTCCTTCCTCTCCCATCTCCCAACACCCTCCCTATCACTGCAGCCAGTGCTCAGACCAGGTCCATGGTGGACCCCAATGGAGTCAAATGTGGTTTCCTCCTAGGTCTTTTCATTTTTACAAGGTCATAGGGGAAAAAATAAACAAAACTACTGCTGAAAATGCCCCAGCCCTAACAAAGGGGAATAGCACATGGAGAGGAAGGGCTTGTCCAGTAAGTGAGGTCCTTTCCAGGACCACTCTGCTCATTTCTACCCCAAAAGGGAGAGTTGGGCTTTTTCTAGAATTTTCTCACCTACAGTTTTGAACCAAATTGTGTCATCTTCAAATTCATGTTGAAGCCCCCAGTTGACTCTGTTGGAGCCTGGGCCCTTATGGAGTTAATTAGGGATCAGTGAAGTCATAGTCCATGGACAGAGGAGCCTGGTGAGCTACAGTCAATGGGGTTGCAAAGAGTCCGACACAACTGAATGATACTTTTTTCAAGGTAGTCATAAGGGTGGGTCTTGATCCATAAGATCAGTGTCCTTGTAAGAGGAAAAGAGACCAGAGCTATCTTTATCACTCTTCCCACCATGTGCAAGAAGATAGCCATCTATAAGTAGGAAAAGAATCTTCACCAGGAATAAAACCAGCCAACCCCCTGATGTTGGACACACAACCTCTGAACTGTGATATAAATTCTTATTGGTTAGGCTACCAGTCTGTGGCATTTAGTCTGCAGCCTAGGCAGATGAACTCATCTCCCATCCACAAGCCATTGTCTTTCAGCCCCCATGGGACACCTGCCCAAGCCAGACACTATGCTCCAGGCTCAGACCTTGCCAAGGTATTTACAAATAAATAAAGGAAGTAGGCATATAAATGGAGCTTCCCAGGTGACTCAGTGGTAAAGAATCTGCTTGCCAATACAAGAGACACTAGAGACAGATTCAATCCCTGAGTCGGGAAGATTTCCTAGAGTAGGAAATGACAATGCACTCCAGTATTCTTGCCTGGAAAATTCCATGGACAGAGGAGCCTTGGAGGACTACAATCCATAGGGTTGCAAAGAATCGGACAAGACTGAGTACTCACAGGCAATCACGCAGATGTATTAATAGGCTGGTAGCTCATTAATGATCTCAAAAGGCATAAAGAAATAAGTGGCCAAATCGAGGTATGTAATGAAAGCAGGAAGTGGTAGATTTTAGTTTCCACAAAGCTTCTGGAAGCAGTGGGCTTTGAGCATGGCCTGGAGGAAGGAGGACAATGTGTCAATCAGAGGGAAAGCAGACATTCTTGTTTGGTCTCAATAGAGGTTTCGGAAAACTATAAACCTCTGTTACTGGTTTAAATGATCTTACTAGTGCTTTCAGACCCCTTCTTCAAGATCCAGGTCAAGTTTCTCCTTTTCCATGAAAATTTCCCAAGAAACTTTCCAAGACCCCATGCTACACTGTGTTGGACTTGGCCGTCCACCCGTCCGACCCTCTCAGTTTACAGATTGAGGAAACCAGGGCTCAGGGAGGCATGGGAGCTGGAGTTTGAATTGTCTTCTTGGTTGCATGTATCTTCTTTGCTGGGCAACATTCTGAGCCCCTTGCTTTATACTTCTCTTGGGCATGTACACACCTGACTCCTGCTCAGCCTTCAAGGCTCAACTCAAATGTCACCTCTTGGAGACAGTCGCCCCTCTCTGCCTCCCTACATGCCAGTTGTCTTTAACACCTGATCCTATTTCATTGTCTTCATAGATAGCACTTTTCAGTCTCTAGAATAATCTTATGCAATTATTTGTTTACATGTTTATTATCTGTCTCCTTGAATGAGAGTGTAAGCTCCTTGAGAGTAGACCTATTCTTGCGCACCCAGCCTGGCACATAGTAAGCACTCAGTAAATACTTGAGACACACTGAGCTGTGCTCTTAGTGACTTGGACTGGCTGTGTTTGCCCCACCCAGGTCTCAAAACCAGGTGGAGCTGCCCACTCACCACCTGGCTGCCTCTCGGTTGACTCTCCCTTAAAGCAATTTAACTGTAGTCCTTATTCCTGAATGAAGATAGCTTGGCTTCTTGCTCATTCCACTCCTGCATTTACTGGGCTCCTGATGCTCAGCTTCACTTTGTCCTCCAGATCTCTTACTCATGGTGGACTCTGCCCCACTTCAGCACAGCCCTGAATTTTGCTTTATGTTGACGAACAAGCCTTGTCTTTCTACCTCATACATCCACACACAGCCAAAGGGAAAAGCAGCGTTTCCCAGAGGGGACACCCCCTCCCCCTCCTCACCTCTCTGGACCCCTATTCTCACCCCCACCCCATATCCCCACTTTGCCTAGCGGGCTGCCTTTCCCTTTCTTTGTAATTATAGGAGAGCCGTGGGACTGGTACCCGGATTTATGTTCAAACTCAACCATGGGTGCCAGGCTGCCATGCCCCGACTTCCAGAGACTCTCTTACAGTTCACCCACTCCAGGATTATAAAGCCACCTTCACACCGGCCAGGTGTTCTTGGCTCACCTGAGGGACAAGTTGCCTTCCTCCTCTGTCACTCTGGGTTCAGCCCTCGTGTAAGGCTGCTCCCGCTGCCACCCTCCTGGATTCTCCCTGGCCGTGGAGAGTATCATGTATTTGATGTGTGTTTCCTGGTCATTCCCTCCCCCTTTTTCCCCTTAGCCAGTTTGAATTGTGAATAATTCATGTGTTTCCATGATCCTGCCACGGTGTTTCTCCTTCATGAATCAAATCCCTGAGACACAGTTTATTTTCTCGCCATCTTTTGGTCAGGGACAGGGTTTACTCCTGTAGGTCATGAATGGAGGCTAATATTTATGCCTGCTTATGAGACAGGTATGTTTTTTCCCATTTTGTTCTTCTATGATGGCCTATATTTCTAGTATGTTTTAATGGGTATATATTTGTATAATATTACATGCTTGGATAGATGGATTAATAAATGGATAGTTAAATAAATAGATAGATGTGCAAATAGACAGACTGATATAATTCCTTCCCCAGATAGCTTACTCGGTCACCTTTCTTATTTATTTAAAGTTTCTGGCAGCAGAGTGGTGGATGCTTTTGAACATGTTCCTCATAAGCAGTGGATGCCCTAACCCTCAATTTGTAGCCCTGCTTCTAAAAAGCAGTCCTCATAAGGACCCTCATAATAGCTCAGCTCTTATCCAGAGTCCACTTGGGGGTCATCTCCATTCACTTAGTCTCCAAGTATCTACTGAGGACTTACTGTGCACCAGGGATTGGGCAAGACTCTGGGAATAGAAGGTGAACAAAATAGACACTACATGTGAATCTGCAGCTTGCCAACTGCTGGGAAACTAGATATTAATTAAATAATTCTATGTACATGTACCAGTATATATGCACGTATGTATTTCTAAACTGATAGACTCGATGTGCTCACCTGAAACTGATATTTTTAATATTTTGATGAAATTTGATAAAATTGACATTAGATATATAAATTATGAATATAGATAAAGATTTCTAAGCTAATAAATTCTTTAACCTTTTAAAAAATTTATTGGACTAAGTATAGTTGTCAGGCATACTAAGATGGCTGATAAATTCTAAACCTGCTAAAAGTAAGTAAATTATGACCATAAAGTCAGGAAAAACAGTGAAAGCAGCTATTTCTGGAGGAGGGTGGTATTTGTGATCAGAAAGAAACGTATAAGGGTGTCCTTGAAGTTCTAGGATAGTGATGTTCTATTGTTTCACCTGGAAGGTTGTTACAGGGAACTTGAATAATTATTACTCAATTATTATTATTGATTAAATTTTACTTTCAGGTTTTATGTACACCTGTGTGTATATGTTACGTCTTACAACTTAACAATTTTAAATAATAAAGAGAAATCCAGAGTTTCCTATGAGAGCACATTACAAGGTCATCTGGCTCCCTGGAGGAAGGGGCATCTGACCTGAAATTTACAGATGAGATAAATTAGGCACAGAAAGGAAGATGTGGAGAGAGAGGATGGAGGAAAGGGAAGGAGGCAGAGAGGGAAGATCATAGCACAGAACAGAGCCCAGAGAGCCTGGGGGACCCTGAAAGCAGTCTAGTAGCTAGAGCCCAGAGAGGGAGGAAGAGCAATGCTAGAGAGAGAGGCAGGAAGGGGGCCATGCTGAGCCTTGTTAAGGATTTCTGTTTATGTCTTAAGATCAGTGGAAAGTGCTCGAAGGTGTTAAGTGGGAGAACGACATGATCAGATATACATATTGATGAAATCTCTGACTAAAAGTGTACAGAATACATTAGAATAAGGCAAGAGAAGATGAGGGAAGATTATTGAGGGGCTCATGTTAGCCATAAAAGAAAAAGATGATGTTAGTTTGAAAAAAGTAGTAACTGGTTAGAGATGGAAAGTAACAGACAGATGTAAGAGATATTGAGAAAGTAAAGTCAACAGAACTTGGCGATGGATTTGTTGCCTGTCTCCCCTCAAATGCATGTTTCATGAGCTCCGAGTCACCATCACCGGTGGATGTTCAGAACCTAGGACAGTTCCTGGATCTGTCAGGCTGTCCTCGAAGACTCTTCACCGTGGTTGTTTCTGTGTGCAGAATGTGTCATATAATGGAAGTGGAGTGATGGCAGAAAGCTTCTGGGGTTACCAGTACATAAAAAACGCAACGAGGACAAACAGCTTAGAGCATTTAGGAGCCACCCTGGGGATTCCAGCACTTCCTGCACAGAACGGGGAAGTAAATTAAACAGAAAATGCATTATTTCAATGGTAGTAAACATGATGAAAGAAGAAAATACAGTTACTAGTGCTATTGGGTATGCTAAAACACTAATCTTCACAAACATCTCAAAGATTGCCCAGACAAGGAATAAACGGCCAAACTAACACCAGCCAACTACCCTTTACTCAAACAGATTGTCTGGTCACCCACTCCGTGTTACATCCTACAGAAGGCCAAGAAATAGAGAGCAGCAATGTAACTGGTAGACTCTTTAAAGCTATGGAATGAAGCTCAGATTGGTGCTATTTAGTATACTTTTAAGTTTAAAAATGTGGCTGGAGAGATTCTCCACAATTTTCAACATGAAAATAAAATGACACCCCGGCTACCCCAACCCCGCCCATCTCCTAAAGTGCATGTAGGCAGCTAAGAGTTGGAAGCTGTTGTTCAGGCAGTTTGCACAAGGAAGGAGAATTCTCCTCCCACTCTGTGGTCAAAGAAAGTGGCATAAACAAAGCTGAATATGTTCTAGGACTAAGTAAACTCCCTTTTTGTTGATGGTAAGTCAGCAAATGCCTAGGCAAGGTCTGCATTTGAGGTGTAGACTTTTAAAGCCCAAAGTCAGGCCAGTTATTTAAGAGGAGAAGCAGAAACTGAAAAAATGTAATCATAAATTATGACAAAGCCTGAGCGTTTTTAAAAGTCTTATTTTTTTCAGAATAATTTGTATGACTGCATGACATGAAACTCTTCACATCAATGTCTGTTTTTCAGTGGAGTAAATCTGATATACAAATAACGTTTGATTATAGGCAAATCAAAAGAGAGGTGGAAGGGGTGGGACTGGGGAAATCTGCTTGAATGAGCCCCAATGTGGCATGTAAAGAGTGACAGCCAAGCAAAAACAAGGGCATGAAGAGGCCACAGATCTATACTAGACTGAAATGAGGATCCTCTTTACCAAAATACTTGAGGATGACTGCAAAGAAAGGAGCCAAGCTATAATAAGGGACTTGCTTAAGGAATGACAAGGGAACTCTAATGACAGCTTGGCCTGGTAGTCTATTGAGCAGTCTATGGTGGGGCCAAAAAATGATGACTCTTTTCCCAAGGAATCATCTATTGCCCAGAAAATTTGGAATTTATGAGGTCTTAGTTTAAAAACCTCAAAATCTTTCTATGGAAACTTTCAAGGACTATAATTCCAACAATAGTGTTTAAGGTCAACCTGCTTAAAATCACAACCAAAACTGAACCAAATCCAAGATCCATGTTTCTACCAGGGTGAAGGCCTCTGCTGCTCACAAGATGAGACCCTGAGGAAGCATTCAGACAGCAGCCATCACCCAGCACACTCTAGTGGAAAGAGCATCAGGCTGGCAATCAAGAGACTGGTCCTGGCTTTGCCACTGATTTTCTATGAGATTTCCTTTCTCTGTCCTGAGTCTCCTTGTTTATAAAATAAGAGAACTGAATTAGATGTTTCTTTCTAAGGAACAAGTGCAGCAAAAGTCCTGAAGGGCTGAAATTGACATTTTTGATAAGCAATACAAATGTAACAGAGTGAATAGTAGAGAGAGAAATGAAACGGAGGTCAAAAAAATATGGAAGATTTTGTTGATGATGTAAGACATTTGAGTTTTATTTTTAACTGAAAGGAAAATCACTGGATTATTTTAAGAAGTATGATCACTTTAGTGTTAGGTATAGATTGGCTCCGCGGGGAGAGTGGAATCAGGGATAACAGCTGGGGGCTTTGGCACTGGTCCAGGTGAGACCTCGGGGCATCCATGGTAGAGGAAGGATCTGAAAAGTGCTTAAAGGTAGAGCCAACTTGCTGATTGATTGATATGGAGTGGTATGTGAGGAAAAGAGGAATTAATAATGACTTGAGTGACTAGGTAGATATAGTACCTTCTACCGAGAAGAGAAACAGTAAAAGAGGAGCAAGTTTAGGACATCGATGAACCAGAAATTCTCTTCAGACACATTACGTTGAAAGACTTTATTAAATATCAAAGTAGAGACGCTAGGTAGAATGTTGGATTCTCTAAGCTGGGTTCCAGAAAGACGTTCAGAGCTAGAGGCATGGGCTTGGTAGTCGCTGATGTACAAGTGGTATGTGGTCCCTAGGTGAAGTGAGACCCTTTTCCCTAGCCTCATGACTGAATTCAAGAGTATTCTAAGTTTTAAAGTGTAAAAAGAGAAGCCAGGAAAGTAGCGGTCCCTGAGACAGAAGGAAAACCTAAAAAGTGCATGTCACCAAAGCCAAGGGAAGGTAGTGGTCTAAGGAAACAGGTAACTGCCCGGTGACGCTGAGACATCGAGTACAGAGGCAGCAGGGAAATGACCACGAGGCCTGGCCACATGAGACTGCTCTTGAGCAGTGTCTAAGGAGCTGTCAGGATAGACTGGGGGAAGAGAGAATGCAAGGGAGAATCGGGAACAGTGACCTGTTCCATGGGATTTGCCGTTGAGAAAGCTGAGAAATCGAGTAGAAATTAGAAAGAGAGGAGAATCAGGAGAGTCTGAGTGAACTCCGGGAGTTGGTGATGGACAGGGAGGCCTGGCGTGCTGCGATTCATGGGGTCGCAAAGAGTCGGACACGACTGAGTGACTGAACTGACTGACTGACTGAGAATCAGGAGAGGCTTTCATGTATTTTAAGGCAGGAGATATCAGAGAACATGTATATATTAATAGGAAAATAAGGTGGTGAGGGAGAAATTGAAGATTCAAGAGACGAGTGTTGAGGGACTTCCCTGGAGGACCAGTGGTTAAGAATTTGCCTTCCGATGCAGGGGACATGGGTTCTATGCCTGGCTGGGGAACTAAGATCCCACGTGCTGTGGAGAAACTAAGCCTTCATGCCATAACTAGGGAGCCCATGTGCCCCAATTACTGAAGCTCAAGTGCTCTAGAGTCTGTCCTCTGCAACAAGAGAAGCCCCGGCGATGAGAAGCCTGCCCACTGCAATGATAAAGCCACACACCACACTGAAGACCCAGAACAGCCAAAATAAGAAAATCAAGGAAAAGGAGTGGTGATAACTGCAGGAATGAAGTCCTTAGGAAGTGTGAGAGTCTAAGGTCACAACACAAGAGGAGAGGTTAGCCCTAGGGAGGAGCAGGGGCCCAGCACCCCTGAATAAGGAGGGAAGACAGAGAGGATGGGCTCTGCGACAGTGAAAGGTGTGGCGTTAGTAGCAGGAGGGCAAGGGAGAATCTGTCTGCTAAAATACCAAGTAAGGTCATCCAGGGGAAGAAATTAAAAAGGGAGGGTCGGTAGTCTTTGGGGAAGGAGAGGTAAAATTGTGATTTTGGAGAGTGGAAAGTACAGGTGCTAAAGAAGTGTCATGGAATTGCCAGACTGTTTCCAGTACTCACTTGGGTCATAATTGTAAAGCAATAACAGTCCACACAGCTATCTATTTCTCTCTAGTAGTGTATACTTGTTCAGAGGTAAGCATGACCCAGAGTTTAACAAGGTGGGGTTCTGCCAGGTGAATAAGGACAAGAAGGCCTCAGAGGCTTTGTGAGGGATTAATGCTATAGACGGAGGACAGAATCTAAAGCCTGGTAAAGCCAAGCAATGGATAGTGAAGAAAAAGAAAAAGGCCAGGGGCTTGAAGAAGTCAGTGCAATTGTGTAACTGGTGGAGCTGAAGCACGAGAGTGGAAGAGAAAGAATAATGGCCAGAATTGGGAAGCTAGACCTCAGGACTGTGAGGAAGGTGCAGTTAACAGCACTGTTGAGGGGCAAGGATATGCTCATGGGAGGAGGTGAACCCTCTGGTGCTGTCATTAAAGTTTGAGAGACCCACACTCTGCTTTCCTGACCTGCGTGTCTCCTGTCCTTATGGTTGACCAGAGAGGGACTTTCCTAATAAGCATGGTTTAAAGGATGCTGTGGGAGCCTCACAGCCCTACAGAGGCTTGCAACTGGTTTCTAACATTCTCCTATTAAAGCGTCCTTCACTTCTTTCCTTCTGCTTTCCATTAGTGCCACCACCTAACTTATTAATTCATTATCAATCATTTATACATAGGTGTGATTTAGTGACTCCCAGTCTTTCAAGTGAGAAGTGGTTGGCTGCATCAGCTTTTAATAGGCTACAGGGCATGATTTTTAAGGGAGAATCTGAATTAAGGAGGGGATCCCCCAAAGGGGGAAAGGGGTTAGGATATAAACACTTGTTGAGCACCTACTATGTGCCAGGCTCTGCTCCAAGGGTTTTAAATATGAGTTATCATTTGAGACACCATTGCTTCCCCTTATTTATGCAACAGGATGGCTCAGAAAGAAACATCTGTCCTTTGCCTAAGCACCACAGCCAATGAGTGATGAAGCCAGGGTCTGAGGTCAGAGCTACAGAGCCTAGAAGGTGTTCAGATGGGAGGGAGAGGCATTTAAAAGGAGAAATACAACCAGTCTGAGGCACTTCTTGGCAAACCTCACAATCCTAGTCTCCGGCTCCCTTCCTGAGGACCTCGAATCTGTGTGTGGCTTTTTTTTTTTCCACTTTCTTTATGAGGTTGTTCCTTGATGAGTTTTTTCCTCCCTTCCTTTTTTTTTTTTTTTTAAACGATAATTTAAATTTTTATTAGGTGCTCAGCCGCAGCATAAATACCCCTATTTGAATTGCTGACACACAAATCAATAGGAAAGCACTTTCCTGGACTGGAGCCTTGGCATGCGAACCTCCCAGCCGCATCCTCTTTCCAGATGAGAAGGAGTTGAAGAAACAGAACAAGCCATTTTCTTAAACAAGCCACAGTTAAAGGAAACAGAATGAGCCATTCAAAGTTTCTGGTCTCAGGGCTTTTCTTTCATTCTCTATCCCTCATTCTCACTAAGCAGTCTCGCCTTTAACCTCTGTATTACCAATCCAAGCGGTGTCATTTCTACAGGAGGAAGTGAAGAAAGCAGTGTGGGTGGCTGAGAAGTGGCCTCACGTTTTTTCAAATGAGAGCAAACCAGCATCCCCCAGTATTCTGTCAGAGAGGAAAGATCTGGAGTTCCTGCAGGTCCTATCCACCCACCTCTGAGACCCCACCATCACTCTCTGGCTTGGAGAACTTGCAGTAGAAGATATGCTTAATATAATGGAATGTCTCAATAGCAAATAAAATTCAGTTAGGCTGTGCTTTTAATGCCCTGATGAAAAAGGCAACAAGCTTGCATCCTGCTACATAGCTTAGGATTCCACACCTGAAAACCCAAGTGGTTGATAATTCTCCCCATGGGTGTCCTAAAACGAAGGTCCAAATGCTAATCTTCTTCTTGTGTATTATCTCCCACCCTTCTTACCACTCCACCACCACGACTCAGTGATCCTGTGTTTCAGCTATACCACGTTTCTCAGTTACCTTCTGACGTGCCCTTTCTTTCTGACTCTGAGTCTTTGTATACACTGTTTTCTCTCTGAATAACAGAGTGACCAAGCAATGTGAGTCACCTTGCCCCTCACCCCACCCCCAAGCAGTTGGTTTCTAGACATTAACACTTCCTTATGTTGTGGGGTAGTTACCTACCTGTATGAATACATACAGATGGTCAACAGGCACATGAAAAGATGCTCAGCATCACCAATAATTAGGAAAATGCAAACTCAAAACCACAAGGAGATATCACCTCACATCTGTCTGAATGGCTATTATCAAAAAGTATGTGTGTGCTCAGTGGTGTTTGACTCTTTGGGACCCCATGGACCCCGCTGGGCTCCTCTGTCCATGCAATTTTCCAGACAAGAATACTGGATTGGGTTGCTATTTCCTTTTCCAGGGAATCTTCTCGACCCGGAGATCGAACCCATGCGTCTTTCATCTCCTGCATTGGTAGGCAGATTCTTTTACCACTGCACCTCCTGAGAAGCCCCACTATCAAAAAGAGAAGATAACAAGTGCTGAGGGGTGGTGGAGAAAAGGGAACTCTTGTGGACTGTTGGGAATGCAAAACTGGTGCAGCCACTTCGTGGCTTTGTGGCTTCTCCTCTACCACAAACAGATTGCTGCTAAGTTGCTTCAGTCGTGTCCGACTCTGTGTGACCCCATAGACGGCAGCCCACCAGGCTCCTACATCCATGGGATTTTCCAGGCAAGAGTACTGGAGTGGGGTGCCACTGCCTTCTCCACAAATAGATTGGGAGACCCTCAAAGCAGGGAGCCATGTCTCATTCAATCCCATATCCATTAACAGTATGCCTCGCAGTAGGTCTTTAGTAACAATTTGTTGAAATAGAGGATACTGGCTGAAGATTCATTCATTCATTCATTCATTCACCCAACCAAAATTTACTAAATACAGTATGCCAGTTTAGAAATCCAACTGTGAATAAAACAAAGTCCTTAATATTGGGGAGTTTATGTTCTATATATACATATACATATATATATATATACACATATATATAATATTAGTTGATGATAAATGAGATAAATAAAAATAAAATGGGAGAGTGACAAGGAAAACTATTTTATTTACTATTTAACCTCTCTCTATTTCCCCTACACCCCAGTCCCTGACATCTACTTTCTACTCTGTTTCTATGATCTCAGCTTGATACCATGCAATATTTATTTTTTTCTGTCTGGCTTACTTCACTTAAGATAATGCCCTCCATGTTCCATGTTGTCACAAAAGACAGGATTTCCCTTTTTTATAGCTGAATGATATTCTATTGTTTACACATGTATGCTACATCTTCTCTAGCCTTTCATCCACTGATGGACACTTAGGTTGTTTCGATACCTTGGTTATTGTGAATAATGTTTCTATGAACATGAGAATGCAGATATCTCTTCAAGATGGTAATTTCATTTCCTTTGGATACATATCCAGAAATGGAATTGCTGGACCATATGTGAGAGTTGGACCATAAAGAAAGCTGAGCACTGAAGAATTGATGCTTTTGAACTGTGATGTTGGAGAAGACTCTTGAGAGTCCCTTGCACTGCAAGGAGATCCAAGCAGTCCATCCTAAAGGAAATCAGAAGGACTGATGCTGAAGCTGAAGCTCCAATACTTTGGCCACCTGATGCAAAGAACTGACTTGTTGGAAAAGACCGGGATGCTGAGAAAGCCTGAAGGCAGGAAGAGAAACGGATGACAGAGGATGAGATGGTTGGATGGCATCACCGACTTGATAGACACGAGATTGTTGGATCATATGGTAGTTCTAGTTTTAATTTTTTGAGGAACGATAATAGCTGCACCAGTTTGCATTTCCCATCAACAGGGCACAGGGGTTCTCTTCTCCACACCCTCCCCAACACATGTTATCTTTTTGATAACAGCCATTCTGGCAGGTGTGAGGTGAAATCTCTCCATTGTTCTGATTTGCATTTCCTGATTATTGGTGATGATGAATATCTTTTCATGCCCCTGTTGGCCATTTGTATCTTCTTTGAAAAAATGTCTATTCAGGTCCTTTGCCCATTATTAATTATTTAGGTTTTGGAACATTTATTGTTATTGAGTTGTGTGAGTTCTTCATGTATTTTGCATATTAACCTTTTATCATCTATGCGGTTTGCAAATACCTTCTCCCATTCCGTAGGTTGCCTTTTCATTTCACGGATGGTCTCCTTTTCTGTGCAAAAGTTTTTCAGTTTGTTTCAGTCCCACTTGTTTATTTTTGCTTTTGTTGCCTTTACTTTTAGTGTCAAGGAGAGCTATTAAAGATAAGATTAATAGGGTGGGCTTCTCTGTGGAGTTTACATTTAAGGCTACTGGCCTGCTGGACACAGACTCTATGTTCTTTAGCTACTTGTGGAATGAGGTGGGAGCTGTCCCTGTGTAGTGGCTGTGATGAGTGGCTCAGGTTCCCAAGATGGCTGACTGGGGGAGACAGGAAAGCCAAGACTATTTGGCCATAGGAAACTTGGCTGCTGCAGCATTCAGCACTGATCTACTGAGGGAGCTATTTTGAAAAATATGGTGGAAATGAAAGAACTTGAGATCCTTATGCCAGAGGCCTTAAAGGAAACCCTGGGCTCTGCCCATCCCCCCACATATGCTGCAGCAGCCACAGGAGCTGATCCTGTCTTCTGGGCTTCTGGGCAGAGGATCTTCTTAACCTTTGTGATTTCAACCATCAGCCCAATCCCAGCACAACAATAAGGGCTATAAAATGAGTAAGCCCAAAGCTGCAAGATCTTGATCTCAGTTTTGTGACTTACTACCTATGCTGCCTTGGACAAGCCACAGAAACTCTATAGTAATTCCCCCGTCTATAAAATGGGAGCAATTAACGTGTCGTTTTGCCCACCTTCACACATAGTTTTGCAGATCAAACGTGATATATGTAATAGTACTATGAATATTATGAAACACAACAAAAATGCAAGAATTTATTATTGCCAACAATCAGGGAATCAACATTCATTGACTATTAAGTGCTAGAAACCCCATAGAATACTGCTGCTGCTGCTGCTAAGTCGCTTCAGTCATGTCCTACTCTGTGCGACCCCATAGACATCAGCCCACCAGGCTTCCCTGTCCCTGGGATTCTCCAAGCAAGAACACTGGAGTGGGTTGCCATTTCCTTCTTCAATGCATGAAAGTGAAAAGTGAAAGGGAAGTTGCTCAGTCGTGTCCATCTTTAGCGACCCCATGGACTGCAGCCTATCAGGCTCCTTTCCAGGCAAGAGTACTGGAGTGGGGTACCATTGCCTTCTCCCCATGGATACTACCTTTCTCAATTTTCACAAAATGTTAAAAGCTACCATGTTCCTCATCTTAGAGTCAGGGAAACAGAGATTCAGGAAGGTTAAGTGAGCTCACCAAGAGTGTAGAGCTGGGCAGAACCAGGATCAAAGCTCAAGTCCACTGTCTTCAGAACTGATACAATTTCTCCCTGACCCTGTGTCCTCCTGCCTATGGGTGGTTGGCTCAAGCTTGGGATGGATTCTCATCCCTGAATAATCTCATTCAGAGCTGGGGTTCGCATTTCCCCTGAGTTGCGCCTCTCAGCCCCAATGCAAGAACTAAACACACCTCTAACCAAGCCTGCATTGGGGTGCCCAGGTCTCCTGGTGCCCAGTCCCCCTACCCTGGGATAAACCTGTCTCTTGGCTTGGTGGGCCACTGTGTCAGGAACATCGAGGGTCGGTTCTAAGGCACTGCACAGCCCCCTTGCTCCTTTGGCTGATATTCTGCCACTGTCTCCATCTCTGACCTCACAGCAGGGTAGGCTTAAGCTACACTGAACTTCCCTTTGGCCCCAGCCAATACTACTGCATCCCTTGAAATCTTCTGGTGGTCCTGGCTGCCCCGGTGTTCAATTTATGTCCTCACAGCTGAACAAGAACCCTAAGTAGGAGCAAATTGAGCTTTACTGCATTTTCCTACCATACTCCTCCCAGCTGGACCAAGCATTTGAGAATCCATCACAGGAATTTTATTTTGCATGGTGGCAGATTCGAGTTAAAAGAAGTGGCCCACAAGTGAATGGGTAGTTTTAACTGTGGCCCAGATAATCCACAAAGTGGATAAACCACAAAGTGAATGAGGCTTTTGTGGGTACATGAGAATTGACACCACCTTGTGAGATCGGATGAAGGAAAATCCATTTAAGAAAACTCACTTGCATGGAGCTGGATTCTTTTCTCATCCTGAAAGAGTTAGATGTGGCTTTGTTGAAAATACAGAAGAACTCCCCAAAGGAGTGGTAGTGGAAGAAGTGACAGCACTAAGCCCCCGAGAGAAATGGTGACTGATCTGATCTTATTTTTAAACTCATCTTTGTGATTCAAACCAACCTTGTGAGAGCTATGATTCTCCAGTCTTTGCATCTCTCTAGCCACCAGGAACTTGCGTAGTTTCTGAGTGATGCTCAGCACAACATGGTAATTTAATACACAGAGTTCCTGGGTATGAATCTTGGCTCTGCCATTTATTATGTGTCTTCTGGCACTTTAAACAATCTCTTTGTGCCTTAATTTTTTCATCTGTAAAATGGGGACAATAATAGTACCTCCCTCAAAAGGTAGTTGTATAGATTTAGTAAGTTTCTGTGTGTGGAGTACTTAGATCAATTGCCTGGCAATCATGTTTATAAAGTAGATGTTAGTGATTATCATGCTACAAAAAAATAGACATGAAACTATTTTTGGCTCTATCTGGTGACTTAGGAAACTCAGGCTGTTAGAGCCTAACGTGCTGGTAGCCGATTTCCAGTAACCACTCCATGGTTGCTACTTGGCAGGCTTGGTCAGGCCAGTGGCTGAGCTTAACTCCAGGGAGGAGACTTAGTGCTTCAAAAATGAAAGAGCTGTTTACCCTTTCTAGCAGGCTTTTGCCTTTGGCAAATAGTCCCCTTAGCAACATTTGACCTTAAGAACTTAGCAGGAAAAGGGCACAACATTTCAAGGAACAGGAGCTGGGTCTCTTCCCAGGTGTCATGTCACAGCAGGGCAAGGGGATGTCAGGTGGGACCCCCTGGCCACTCTGTCAAATGTAGCTGCCTAAGGTCCCCAGGAACCTGCCTGGGAAGTGTGGAAGCTGTAGAAGGACGTGTGTGTGTGCAGAGAGAGAGAGAAAACTCTGAACTAGTCCAGTCTCCTCCACTCCAGCTGCAGTGAAGAGGTACTGGTGGAGCAGAGAGAGCTGGGAGGTGACCCCCATGGAGTTGGAGGGAAGACACTGCCAGGGAATCCCCCTGGCCCTCTCGGGTGGTGTCATTCCTTTTTCCTCCTAGGTCTCCAAGGATGGCTGCCTGAGCTTTCCACTCTCACTAAATTAAGCTGATAAAATACAAATGAAAAAGGAACGGGGGAGGGGAAGAGGATAAGGCACACTCTTCCTTTGCATTTTAATATGAGCCTCAGACCATTTTCAATAAGAGATTGACAGAACGTGGTCAGCTCCCCACCCCACTCATTACATATCAAGATCCAGATCAATAGCATCCTTTCCTCTCCTCTGGAATATTCCACTTATCCCCTCCATGGATGGAGGATGGGCACAGGATGCCACACCCTTGACATGGTTGGCTGACCTCTTGAATGTCGGGTCTGGAAGGGCATCCCTTCCAGACATACTCCCCTGGGACCTGTGCTCCAAGTGGGCAGCACTGAGTCCCTGATCTTTCCAGGGAGCCAGGTGTGGGGATACAGCCAGGACTCACCACAGGGGCAATCCCACGGGGATAACAGCCATCTTGTTTGGTTAGTCTGCCTTCCCTTGAGTAGCTGTCCCAGGTGCTGCCCAGAGGCTCTTGTAGGACTGAGGAGTGCTGGTAGTAAGATGAAAAGAAGGCAGGGTTCAAGTCCACTGCCTGTCCCCTGAATAGACTTGCTCCAGCAGCCAGTCTCAGGCCACAGGGGGCACCCCCAACCCATGGGGGAAATATATGGCAAAGTATCCATGTGACCTAACCTCCACCCTTAAAATGCCCTCCTTCCACCTTAGACATTGCCATCAAGAGAGAACTCCACTAACTGAAGACCCTGTAAGTGCTACAGGCCATTCGGAGTCTTCATTACGAAAATGATATCTCATTGAACCCACAACAGCAATTTCCAGAGGTAGAAGCTATTTATTAATACTTCATTTCATAGGTGAGGCGACTGAGGCTCAGAAAAGTCAAGTGACTTTCCCAAGGCCACACAGCCAGTAAGTGGCAGAGCCAGAATTCAAACCCTTGCTGGGCAGGGTTTCGCCAGAGCATTTCTGCAGGCCCCAGCAGGGGCCGGAGGGGAGACCAGGAGGGCGTGGGGGCTGGTCAGCACCGGCTCTGCAGTCTCATTGCCGGATCCCATCTGGAGCCAGGAGGCGCAGAAACCTGGCGGCTTCCGAGGCAGATGAAAAGCCAACCTCCCTCAAATTGTTTTATTTAAAGCCAGACTCCTGACTGTTTGAAGCCGCTTGATTTTGGCAGTCCTTGTTTCTTTTCCTTTTAAACAGCCCTCGGAGATGAGGAGAACGTATCGCTGCCGGCGCCTCACTTGCAGATGCTCAGAAGACCTTCGGCCTCCCCCGCCCCTACCGGCTGCTCCCCGCTGCAGCTGAGCGGTGAGTGTAAGTGCGTGTGAGCACGTGGGCGCGTGCACGCGACTGGGTTGGAGAGAGGCAGGGAGCCCGGAACCCATTAGCACCCCAAGTATAGATACAGATGAAGTCTTCTGATTTTATACAGAATCTCACCAGCGTTAAACTTCATTTATATCTCTATAAATGCATACGGCTTTGAACACGAGACTTTACGGCTGGGTTTATAAGTTTTGTCTCCCTGCAGGCACAGCCTGGGTCACCGGGAGGAGATGCCCCAACCTTGTGCAGGGCTCTCATCTGGTCCTCGGGGTCTTGTCCTTTCTGCTGCCTGGCCTCCCTGGGTCCTGCCCTCTCCCTGTCTGCACTGAGCCCTCTCACCCCTGGCTCACAGCTGGCTGGACTGTGGGGAGGACGGGGGAGGACCTCGGGGCTGTCACCTGACTACCACTCCACATCTGTCCCTGGACCGGAGCCCCACTGCTGACCTTGGTATTAACAAGTTCACTGGAGATGGCAGGACAGGCTGGCAAAACCTGGTTTATGAACGTATCTGCTTTACAGAATCCATTTAGACAAACAGAACATCCACACAGATGTCGGTGCGCAGTGGCTACAGGGTTTACAATAATTCAGGAGGCAGGCAGCTGCTTCTCTCCTGATGTGCTTATGGAGATAAATTCAAGGTAATCTATATAAACCCAAGCCTTTGAAATTGCACACCGTCAAAAAATTCCCACAATTACTCTAGCCCAGCCAGGAGGTGGCTGTTATGTTCTTCTTATGGAAAACATAATTATAAAGGAAGAGAAAACATTTCATAAATAAAACTCAGAGTGGCAGAAGAACCCGGAGGGAGGGGAAGGCCAGAGAAAAGAAACCCAAAGGGGCTGCAAAACCCAGTGTCCCCTTTAAGGTTCAGATTAATTTCAGTCCAGGACAATTTCCAGGGAATTAATTGGCAAGAGGCATCTTTCAGATATTTTTAAATATCAGCCTTCCAGGCTCTTGGTGCTAAAGGAGAAGAAAAAATAGCCAACACATGCTCCTAAAATCAAGGTGATGTAAAACAAAGGCCTGCCCAGCCCATTAGCCCTTGAGGAGAATATAAAATCCAGGTCAGCCCAGATAATTGTTAGCTTGTGAAAATGCCAAGTCCCCTCGTCTGTCCCCAGTCCCCAGGCCGCAGGAAATGGCTAGTGGCACATTGGTTCACGCTTCATGCAGATGCTGTCCTGGGCACGGTGTACTTGTGTCCCCATTTGATTCTCATAAAAACCCTTTAAAGACGTGGTGATCTTTATAGGCTTTTGGGGAGCAGTGAAGAAGCCCTGATAAGGAACCTCAGATTCAGACAGGTAAGTCATGGCCCCAGGGCACAAGGTCAGGATGTGGTAGAGAGGGAATCTGAAGCCAAGCTTCCTGTAATTAAGCCCCAGTCCTTGCTTCTTGCTGCACACGGCCCCAGGATGGGAAAGGGAACCGCAGAGAGGAGTGAAAGAACTTGGGCTCTGTTTCAGACAGATAGAGATCAAAAACAGCCCTGCCACCTACAGGCTGTGCTGCCCTGGGCAAGTTATTTAGCCTCTCTGAATTCAGGAGCTTTGGTTCTGTCCTCTGTGGTCTTCATAAGAAAAAGCAACCATTTCAGTTCAAGTTGCACCATGACCAGAGTTTTCCCTTTTTGTTGGACTGGAGAAGGTTTTCCTTGCAAAGCCTTGCTTCTGGGTTGTCATAAGGATTAAACACCTAGCTTAGCACCTTCTACCTAGCTACTTCCAGTAAATGAGAGCTCCTTCTACTATAGTGAAAATCAAGTGCAATACTCTGTTGCCCAGCCTGGTATAATGCCTGATGCATCAAGAACATAGCATAAATAATATCCATCATCATCATCATCATCATAACAAGGGAAACAAGTTAGGAACTCCTGTACTTAAGTTGAGCAGAATGTTAATCGCTCAGTTGTGTCTGACTCTTTGCCACCCCATGGACTATAGCTTGCCAGGCTCCTCTGTCTATGGGATTCTTCAGACAAGAATACTGGAGTGGGTTGCCATTCCCTTCTCCAGGGGGTCGTCCCCAGCCAGGGATTGAACCTGGGTCTTCTGCATTACAAGCAGATTCTTTACCATCTGAGCTACCAGGGAAGCCCAGGTTGAGCAGAACCAACAGCAAAATGAGAACATTTTTCTTAGGCCCTCCTGTGGGCCAGGCCCTGTGCTGGACTCTCCCAGCCTTTGTAGGATTGGTTATCTAGGCAGAGATTTTCACATATAAGATTAATAATAATGCAAGATATAAAATTCCTCCAAAGATATGTAAAAGAATCACAGTAGAGCCATCATTAATCGCCAAATGGGTGATACAAGCAAGAAAAGAAGGCAGTTAAGGCACAGGCTTCAAACCTGGGTTTGAATTTCTGTTGTATCACTGAAGTGAAGTGAAGTCACTCAGTCGTGTCCGATTCTCTGTGACCCCATGGACTGTAGCCTACTACACTCCTCCGTCCATGGGATTTTCCAGGCAAGAGTACTGGAGTGGGGTGCCATTGCCTTCTCCAGAGAATCTTCCTGACCCAGGGATCGAACCCAGGTCTCCCGCACTGTAGGCAGACGCTTTACTGTCTGAGCCACCAGGGAAGTCCCTGTTGTATCACTACTTAGCTGTAAAAAGTTGAACAAATCACATAAGTCATAATGCGTCTGTTTTGTCACCTGTAAAATGGACATACTAATATATGTCACGTGTTTTAGACCCTAAATGACATAAAGCATTTATTAACAGTGACAAAAGCAAATGTTTGTTAAGGGCATTCTATGTACTGTGCACTTGGCTAAAGCCCATAGCAAGCGCTGTCAATGTAAGCTGGTATTATCACTAGACAACAGAAAGATCCAAGCTACCAGGGCCCAGGCATGTGAATTTCTTGGGTGGATTCAGATTAAAGACTAAATTCCAGCCCACAGATATTGCTAAGCTGTTGTCAAATATTGGTTGTCATGAATCGACACTGTCCTAGGATCAATGTTCCAGGCTTTTTCCTCTTGTATGATGAGAATTCATCCAGATTAAATAAATTCCTCCCGGGTCCTGCTAATAACTTTTTATTGAATTGTCTACAGCCAGAGAATAAGATGTTTTTATAGCAGCCAAGTGGAAGTGAGCTTGGCAATGCCTGCTCTAAGGACAGAGGTCCCAGGGTTGTAAAACTGTAATGAGTCTGTTGGCTTATTTGCCCCTGGCCCCAGGACTCCATTTCTCATTATGTAATCTCACCTTAAAATGCATAAGCCAGGAGGGACCCAGAGATGTGCCCACCAAGGGTGAGGGCTGACCTCTCTGTCTCCTGGTAACTCTCCGAGCTAAGCAGGAATAGAAGAGTTTAAGATATCAGTTCACTGGAACTGTGTCTATTGTACACTTACCAATGAGGGTCAGACTACAGGAAGCAGACCTAGCTCATTGGGTTGGTGGGGAATGCATCACCCCCACTTCTTCTCTTTGATTTGCCTCCAGGAAGCCATCTGCCTGGTTTTCATAGGGAAAGGGAAGAATTTCAACCCACTGAGACCTATGACCAGAGAGTCTCCCTTTTCCATTTGGTTGGAAGTAGAAGGAACTTGCCAAAATTAAAGAAGTCGAGACAAAGCAACCCAAGTGTGTCCATCAGCAGATGAATAAACAAAATGTGAGCCATGCATACAAAGGAATATTACTCAACCTTGAAAGGGAATGAAATCCTGACACACGCTACAATATGGAAGAACCTTAAAGACATGACGCCAAATGAAATAAACCAGACACCAAAGGACAAATATGGTGTGATTTCACACACAGGAGGTGCCAAGGTTATTCAAGTTCATGGAGATGGGAAGTAAAATGGTGGTTGCCAGGGGCTGGGGCAGTGGGGGAATGGAGAGTTGTTTAAAACTACAGAGACTCAGTTTGGGAAAATGGAAACATTCTGAACATGGATGGTGGTGATGGTTCCATTGACCATGTGAATGTACTTAATGTCACTGAACTATACACTTCAAAATGGCTAAAGTGGTACATTTTATGTAATGTATGCTTTATCACAAGAAAACAAAAGAGTAAAAGGAAAGAGGCAAAACTGCTTAAATTCCCTTTGCCAACTGACCTTTTGGTTACTTGCTATGTTCAAAAATATGTCAATATAGTCCTAGTCCAAAATCATATTCCTAGGTAAAGATGTGGTGATTCTTATACACAGTTGGAAACAGCACTTAAACACCTGAATTCCATTTTTCTCCTCTCAGTGGCCCTGCTTTTAAGATGAGACTCCAGTTAGGTGGGGAATCTCATCCGATCTTTATTAATATCGCTGTAATTGAGATGAGGCAAAGGTGTGTCTCTGCACTTTCCCCATCATTTACTGGGATTGGCGTTGTGGAGATCATTCAAATTTTTTGTTTCCACACAAACCTAGACCTTGGGGTATCCTCATCGTGACTGTCTTCTAACTTGTCATGTCGCAAGGGCTTAGCAATCTACGTTCCATTCCGTGGGATCTCAGCTGGGGGTGCTGATTGAGGAAGAAGCCTTCTCAAAATTGAGCTGACTGGTGCCTTCTCTGATATAGGCCCACCGAAAACAGGCAGAGCCTGGGAAGAAGGTGCTTAGTGAAGTCTCTGAGTGGAGGAAGGCAAAGGACATGTTTTCCCACCAAGCATGTAAACAGCTCTGTGACTCACTTGGCCCCGTTTTGAGATCTACTAAAGACATATCCACGTATTCTACTTGGGCTTGATTGTTGCCTGCTACACACACCCCTTGATTTTCCAACACCATGACTATAAACTTGGACAAGGAGGACACTCCTCCCCCACCTTTGTGTTACCCACCCAGTAACAGTAGCATCAAACCTCCAAAATGTTCTCGAGAAGTCTAGTGTCTATATGAAACACTAAGCAATACATTTTCTCTGCAAAATGTAGCAATCAAAGCTATGGTGATAAACTTCAGAAAGTGAAGAAAGTGATGGGGTTGAAGGAGGGAAATATTGATTGGAAAGAAGAACAAGGGAACTTTTGTGTACCCTGTTTAGGGGAGTGATTAAACAGGTGTACACAGGTGTCATCAAGACTCACTAATCTTGACACTTAAGACCAGGATAGTTTTATTATATGTGAATTATTCCTAAAAAAAAATTTTTTTAAGTAATAGTGGAGGTCTCTGGGTAAAAAAGGATAACCCATGACTGGGATCACTGACTCAATGGACGTGAGTCTGAGTTAACTCCGGGAGTTGGTGATGAACAGGGAGGCCTGGTGTGCTGCGATTCATGGGGTCGCAAAGAGTCGGACATGACTGAGCGACTGAACTGAACTGACTGATGACTGTAGCAACCTTTTCCTTCTCTCCACCTTTTCCTATATCTCTCATCCCCCCAGATCTCAGAGACAGCCCAGCTGAGTCTCTACCGCTCAGTGAATGAGGCCTGGGTATGAAAATAGGCTGACTTTCCTTCCAAAATGCTGGCCTGATGTGAGAGCTAGAGCTGCTGCAGGAGTGGAGGTCTTATTAAGGAGTGGATTTGTGTCCAGTTCCCTACTCCTCTCCACAAGTTTCTGTAGGTGCTCAGAGCCCAGACTTCTCCTGCTTCTTAGTCATCCTCCCACATTTTGAGCCACAGAGAACTCACTGGAGGTGTTCCCAGAGGAGGCTCATAGGAGAGAAAAGTCATCAAACACTTTGGTGGTGTCATTACCAAGACACTCACAGTAATCTTGGAAGGGTGCCTTCAACTGGGATTTCTGGGGCAAGGTGAGCATGGCAATCAGGTGCAAGATATCATTTCAGCCTTGAGTCCACCAGTCTGGGGTTCCCTCTTCACAGTAAGTCCAGAGAACTCCTCACCTTTCTGGCCATGGGTCATGACCATCTTTTTGGCTGAGAACTAAAGACCAGCAACACCTTGAGACTCCTAGTCGATTCTCATTCTTTGCCAGGGAGGAGCCATCACGCCACACTGAATTCACTAAAAGGCTCTGGTTGAAAAATATGTCCACTGGGAAGCAATTCATCCCTGCTGTCTGCCACACGTGAGCATTTCTGCATTTCACAGGAGATGAGATATTAGGAGACCCAAAGTTCTCTTTCTGCTTTTGCTACCCTCTGGCTTAGCACTTTAAACTCCTATGTCTCCCCATTTATTAAATGGGTCCAGTAACGGCACCAAGTACTTCTTTCAGAGAGAATTTGAGGTCATTAGTAAAATAATGATCACTAAGTACAGTGATTTCAGTAACAAATGGTGGCTTTGGATAGGGTCCACTGCAAGGGCATGAATTTTTTTGAACCTTCAGGGACTTGTCATGCAGAAATCCATCTACTCTCTTGTTCAAGCTGGGAGAGTTTGAGAATGGAGGGAGTTGGGAGAGTTGAAATATGAATGAGTCAGTGTTGGTTTCTGATACTCTGCTTTGTCTATTTCAATCTTTTTTTCCCTATCCTTACAGGCTCTGACTACTCTTTCCTCATTGCATTCTACTTCCAGACATTCTAAGGAGATGCTGAGGTTTCTGGATCTAATGATAAGAATAGTTAAAAAAAATAATGATACCATTTCACTCAGGGCTATGTCTTTCACCCAGGAGCCTCTCAAAGCAGAAGCAGAGAGTATTTTGTTCAGCTTGGAGGAGGGACTCAGCATACTGAATTAAAAGCAAGACAGAGAGTCATCACCCTAGAGTTTATCGGCAACTGGAAGGAGTAAAACCTCTCCCCACCTCTGACTCTCTTCTACTTCAGCATACTTGAAAAAAATGACCAGAACTTTATACAGATAGGGGTTAATTCAAGGCAAGATTTGCTCTTACAAGAAACCACATATGTTTAAAAATACTCCCTTGGGCTGCTCTCCATGGAGATTCAGATGATTGAAAGAAGTCCCTGGTGCCACTTGTTGAATGGCCCCACACAAGCAGGTGTGGGTAAGACTGAAGGGCAGGGACCAGCAGATAGTGTCTCCAAGGCAAAGCCAAAGCAGCTTCGGGAAATTAACTGAACATATTTCAGAGGGGCAGAAAGCAGAGGAGGCAGAGCAGTACCTTGCAAAAAAAGTCTTAGCAATGAAGTCTAAAGTAATGATGATTCCATTTGTGGAATGTTTCAGTGCTGGGAGACATACATTACTTCAAGCCTTCCTGAGTTAGGACCTGCAGCAGATTTGCTTCTGCTTCCCCAGACATATATGGAGACAAACCTTTCTCCTGGGCTGTCTCTCAGTGACAGAAGTCAAAGCAGAACAGACTTTGTCCTCTTTGCAACCATACATAGTCAAGTATGACAGAAAAGTGGAGGGCAGGTCCTGCCTCCTTGCAAATATAGTTTGATCTGCATGGGCCAACCTCTGCAGAGCTCAAGCTACTGACACTTCCTTATCACCATGAAGGCAGAGGGACCCTGGCCCCCAAACCACCCAGCCTGATGCCCACCTGTTGCCCCTGCCCACTTGCCATGGATTCACACCAGGAGAGAAAGTAATAAAAGGTCAGACTGGGCTCTCTTCACAGCAAGAACCCAGATATTCCTGGGGAAATTGACATTTTTAAAAACCACATCCTCCAACCTCTCTCAGAGGAGCATAACTTTTAACTCTAGCTCCACTCTCAACCCCCTCCCAGCTTCCTTTGTAGCACTTTCCCTCCATGGATGGCTTGTCAGGAAAGAGTTAAAGAAGGTGCACAACTAATTCCCCAAACCCTCCCTCTTATCTACATAAAAGAAAAAAGAAAAAACAGCCCTACCCAGAGACAGACACGAAGGAACCTGCTGGCAATTTAGCTCAGACCTCACCTGTCTTATGCAACAGCCTGCAGACACACACACACACACACACACACACACACACACCCTCATAAGACCAGAGTCCACATCCCCCTTTAATTTGGTAGACATAGTTTTGCCCCTTTTTTTCCCCCTACCCAAAACCCGGCTTGACTGGCAGCAGGGAGATAGATGTAACCTTACTGCCAAACGCCTTGTAGGAACATAGGGAGACACACAGGAACCAAAAATGCATCTCATAGCTCTCCGTGGTGCTGAAATCACTCCGGCGAGGAAATCGAAAGGAGCGAGTGCGCTGGACTTACCCGGGCTGGGGGTGGGCAGCAGGGGAGCTAGAGGAGCTTCCTATGAAGAGAATTCTTGAATGTGCTGGAGCCAGTTGCTGCGCTCACCTAGAGAGCCCACCTCTCTCTTCTCTTCTCTTCTCTTCCCTTCCTCCTTTCCCAGGAGGACCAGAGGAGGCTCCGCGAAAGAAATGAAACCCGAGCTGGCAGGGCTAGAGTGGAAGGAGAAAGAGGAGGCAACCAAAATAAGCTGGAAAAGTCAGGTGGCTTTACTCCACTAGTGGTAATTCCTCGGGTCAGGGAGGACCCCTCTTCTCTCACTGCGTGTCTGAGCCCTTCTCCGTCTCTGCGTGCTGAGCAAACAGCCTGAGTACAGTCGGTTCCTGCCTCTGACGTGAAAGAGACGAGGAAGCCTGGGACTGCTTTGCTGTCTCTCTCTCTCACGCGCTCTCTCTTTTCCCCTCTTGCTGAAATTTCAGCTGCATGATATATTTTTTTAAGCCTCTGTTTTTTCCATCCCCCTCGAAGCAGCCCCCTAGTGGACAGAAAAGGAAATCATCCTGAGTCCTCTTTTCAGATACAGGAACACTTGCCCTACCCACACAAACTCTTAGGTGATGCTTTCATACAGACAAGGTCCTGTAGACCCAGGTTCTGCCCTCTGGTCAAGCCGGATAGGAAGGGAAGGGGAGGTGGAGGGAGACAGAGAGGACAGGAGCTTTTGCAGATCCTCTACCCATGTTATTATTCAGTCACTCAATCGTAGCTGACTCTTTGCGACCCCATGGACTGCAGCACACCAGTCTTCCCTGTCCATCACCATCTCCCTGAGTTTGCTCAAACTCACGTCCATTGAGTTAGTGATGCCATCCAGCCATCTCATCCGCTGTTGTCCCCTTCTCCTCCTGCCTTCAATCTTTCCCTGCATCAGGGTCTTATCCAACGAGTCAGCTCTTCACATCGGGTAGCCAAAGTACTGCAGCTTCAGCACCAGCCTTCCAATGAATCATGGGATTCCAGTGAATCCCATGGTTGCAGAAATTTAAAAAGTGAAATGGGTTGGGGGGAGGTGGCTGGGGAATGATGTTTTGAGGAAAATCAGTTTTGAGATTCCCAAGTAGTTTAAGGTCCTGACTCAGCAGAAAGACACTCTCCAAAGAGTGAGGGTCTGCAGCCAACTGAGCTATGTCTGTACACAGGACTCCTGAGAATTGAGTGTCTAAAGAGTCAGGGGATACAGGAAACCAAAGAGAAAGTATCTAGCCAGCACCTCATTTAATGCCCTAGTATGACTTATTTGAAAGCAGGTAAGGAAAATATCTGAAAAGGCATGGCCTGAGATCAACTCAGAGATGGAGAGAGAATTGACCTTGTTAAGCATCCATGGAGAACCACTGCACAGAAAAGTCATCAAGGGGGCCACTGCTCCCAGGCTCCCAGGGATGTCTTATACTCCTTTTTAAATGTACAGTCTCACTGTCTTCTGGAAAGAGCCCCAGTACTTACATTGAGAAAGTTGAATCCTGGGTTCATGCTGCCACTCACTTACTGGACATCTTGCTTCTTTATGGCTCAATTTCAGTGTTTGTAAAATGTGGATAATGCTGCCCCCTCCCTACTGAATAGGAATGCTGAGGAACTAGAATGATACAGAGACACGGAACAGCGGTGTTGGCAGGGAATTTAAAAGTATCATATCCAAACACTTCCTTATGTTAGATTCTCCCCTAGCAAATAATAATAGCTAGCACTTATGGAGTATTTGGCAGGTATTAGCACTGTTATAGGGCTTCCCTGGTGGCTCAGTTGGTAAGGCAAGGCAGGAGGAAAAGTGAAAGTGAAAGTGAAATTGAAGTCACTCAGTCGTGTCTGACTCTTGGCGACCCCATGGACTGTAGCCTACAACACTCCTCCGTCCATGGGATTTTCCAGGCAAGAGTACTGGAGTGGGTTGCCATTTCCTTCTCCAGAGGATCTTCCCAACCCAGGGATCGAACCTGGGTCTCCCACATTGTAGGCAGATGCCTTACCATCTGAGCCACCAAGGCAGGAGACCAGGGTTCAGTCCCTGGGTCAGAAAGATCTCCTGAAGAAGGAAATGGCAACCCACGGCAGTACTCTTGCCTGGAAAATCCCATGGACGGAGGAGCCTGGTGGGCTACTGTTCATGAGATCACAAAGAGTCGGAAACAACTGAGCGACTAACAATTAACTTAACAAGGCACTGTTATAAGCCCTTACAGGTATTAGCTCATTCAATGCCTACAATAACCATATAAGGCAGATACTACTCTTGCTGTCTCACAGACCAGGAAACTGGGGTGCAAAGGGATGAAATGACTTCTCCAAGATCACATAGCTAGTGAATAGTAGGGGTGGTTTTGGAATGAAAGCCATCTGACTCCAGAGCTTGTGTTATTTACCAATATATTTACAATATATATACACTTCAGAAGCAACAGCGTCTGAAATAAACAGAAGATAGCACCATAGCTCTCATTATTTTTGTTTATGATATAGTGTTTAGATTGTTATAATAATTTTATATGTGGCTCGAGTTTTTCAAATTATTTACAACTAGGGATGCCAAACTGGAAATTATTATTACTGATGAGAATCCTCTAAGAAAACTAATTCTCTTGGTGATTTGAATAGTTTCACGTATACAAAACTAACTGTAAATCTCAAAATTGGAAACTGTTTGGCTTCAATATCAGTTTAGAGGACACTTTATTCTATTTCTGTACAAAAAGCAGACCGTTGCCTAGTGTCTAAATCAGGGCTAAGAGGCAGCCAGCAATCTGATGACCTGGACTGTCATAATGCACTCAGCTAATAAAAACTCAGGAAGCTGTTGACATTTTCTTCAGAATTACAAAATTTCTTACCTAACGTGGCTTACTTTTTTCTGACTTTGGATCAAAAGTGAATGGAGCAAGACCAAGATGGGATGTGAAGGTTAACAAAGAATGGTTTCTGTCCTTGTGGAGTTTCTGGTTCCTCAAAGTGAGGGGGAGGGAGAGGAAAGACCATCCAGTTCCGGGGTCGGGGAGGGAGGAGTAAGTGCTGAGACCTGGGTAGATGCAGAGTAATAAATAAGCACATTAAAAAAGACAGTCACCTGATCTTTGAGAACTGGGGTACTTCTTGAGGAATGTGGCTTCTAAGCTGAGGCTTGAAGAATGAGCAGTTATTTCAGCAAAGGGGAGGGAGGGGAAATTAAGCAGAAGGCACAGCATGTGCAAGCTGGGAGGTGAGAGCACCATGTGAAACTTTCAAGGTAAGCATTACCCTTCTATTTATAAATGGGGAAACTGCACCTAAGGACACATATCTAGTAGGTGTAAAACCCAGATTAAATGTGCATCTGTTGGACTCTTTGTGAAGCTCCATGTTGTCTTCTGTCATTCCGGGGAAGTGCACACACAATTTCACTAAGATGCTTATAGTAACTGAGTACTGTGGTGGCATCTATAAGGAAGCTGGAAGTGTGATCCATTACTATTCAATGAGAAGGCCACAAGAAGGCACTAGTCAGTACTGAAAAAGGAGGAAATTCAGAATGACAGAACTGTTTCTGGTGGATGTGAGATTACTAAATGTATAGATAAGTAGGAATATTTCATAGACACAGAGACATTAGAAACTTGTGTTTGAAAGAGAGGAGAAAAGCAGGAATGCAGGCAGCAGCAGATGAGATGGTTAGATAGCAACACCAGCTCAGTGAACATGAATTTGAGCAAATTCTAGGAGGTAACGGAGGACGGGGAAGCCTGGCATGCTATGGGCCATGGAGCCACAAAGAGTCAGACACAACTAAGCGACTGAACAATAACAAGGAATACAGAAAGGACTAAAAGAGAGGTTTAGATTAAGTACTATGGGAGCCCAGAGAAGGGAGAAGTCCTTCTTGGCAGGGATTAGGAGAGACTTCACATGGAAAGTGGATTTTCATCAGGACCTTAAAGATTGGGGGTTCTGGAAACAGAGCCTGGCCAGACCATGCTGTGCTTGATGGCACTCAGGCATTTCATACATAGAAAACAGAAGAGTTGCTTGCAGAATAGGAGGGCATAGGGAGAGGAGAGTAGGAGATCCCTGTAGGTAGAAGAACCTCAGACTCTGGGAAATGAACAGGTTTGTGAGGGGTGGAGGGGAAGGGAGGTTGATAGATACATTTGGTTCTGGACATGTCAAGCTTAGGGAGGATGTTAGTATATATCATAATGGATATGTTAAGGCAATGGTTGGAGTATGTCTCTGGAGTTCAGATTCGAGACTCTGGGTTGGTAATGTAGATCTGGAGCTATTTGCATGAACATGACAGTTGCTAAACTGAGACCATCTACAGGAGATGGAGGACAGAATCCCAACTCTATTTCTTTGTCCCTGGAGCAAGTTTTGTAGTCTTAGGGCTTGTGGTTAAACTGCTTGGTATCTAGTAGATACATAAAACACTTAACTCATAGCAACCCAAATCAGGTGTTAGTTGAAGATGATAAGGGGACTGAGATCAGTTGTTGGTTCTTTAGCTTCTGATCCTCTCTTAGAGACAAAACCACTCCATCACAGTCTCCTCCTCCGGAAGCTGGTAACCACTGGCCCCTGGAGTCTATTTTCTACCCAGAACTCCAGCTCACAAGTCCTCCTTCATTATTGGTGGTAGCTCTTCATCCGTCACAGAGTTCTGCTTCCCTGCTTGGGGAGTACCCACCTGGGTAAGAACGGCAATCCCTGACAGGTACACACTGCTATCTCTAAAATAGATATCTAATAAGGACCTACTGTAGAGCTCAGAGAACTCTACTCAACACTCTAAAATGACCTATATATGGGAAAGGAATCTAAAATAGATTGGTGGTGGTGGTTCAGTCCCTAAGTCGAGTCCGACTCTTGCAACCCCGTGGACTGTAACCTGCCAGGCTCCTCTGTCCATGGAATTCTCCAGGCAAGAATACTAGAGTGGGTTGCCACTTCCTTCTCCAGGGAATCTTCCTGACCCAGGAATCGAACCCAGGTCTCCTGCATTTCAGGCAGATATTTTACCAACTGAGCTATGAGGGAAGCCTAAAATACACTGGGGACACACACACACACACACACACACACACACACACATGTATTAAACACTTCAGTTGTGTCCAACTCTTTGTGACCCCATGGACTCCGGACCCACCAGGCTCCTCTGTCTATGGGATTTCCCAGGCAAGAATACTGGAGTGGGTTTCCATGCAGTCCTCCAGGGAATCTTTCCAACTGGGTGGTTGAACCCAAGTCTCTTACATCTCCTTCATCTTTGGCAGGTGGGTTCTTTACCACTACAACCACTTCACTTTGTTGTACACCTGAAGCTAATATAACATTGTAAATCAACTATATGCCAATAAAATTTTTTTTAATTAAAAAATGTAATTAAAAAACTAAGAATGGCATTGCCAAGGCCCATGTCCATCCTTGACAAATCTGCTCTTCCCCTCACCTCCTCATGTCCTACCCGCCAGACCACCAGCCTGGAACGTTTTCTTCAAACACCTCCCACTCCCTTGGCTCCCGTCTGGGCACAGCTGAGTCCTCCAACATTGAGAGGCTGCAGCCCTGAGCCTGTGGGAGGTGGGAACCCTGCCCACCCTCCTGCCTGATGCCTCGACTTTTGCGTCTAGGGTGCCTGGCCCCCTGCCGCCTGCTTGGGTGATGCAATGCCAGCCAAGGAGGGAGGCGGCTAGGCCCCGGGATCTGCAGCAGCCTGCCTGCCAGCCAGCAGGGATGTTATCTACACCCCAGAACGAGCCAGGCTTCCCGAACTAAATTAGCAAGAGTGGAGCAGATGTCTCCTTTCAGTGCAGCAAAGGATTAGATGGTAGAGAGCCAACCTCTCTCCCTCCCTTAGAGACAGGGGCAGGTTCAGGGATCCAGGGCAGGTGCCTTCCTTGCTTCAGGACCACTGTATCTGCCCTCGTGGGGCAGCCTGTGGTCAAAACCACCTCCCAGCCCATCACCTAACTCTTCCCCACCACTGTACTTAGTCACTCAGTCGTGTCCAGCTCTGTGACCTCATGGACTGTAGCCCACCGGGCTCCTCTGTCCACGGGATTCTCCAGGCAGGATTACTAGAGCGGGTTCCATTCCCTTCTCTGGGGGATCTTCCCAACCCAGGGATCAAACCCAGGCCTCCTGCATCACAGGCGTATTCTTTGCCGTCTTGAGCCACCAGGGAAGCCCACCACCGGCTGCCCGGATTTCCTTCCTCACCAACTTCTCTCTCTCATTTTGTTCTCAGAGCCCTGGTATTCATTTCTTTTGGACTCCGAATAGGAACACAAAGGCCTCATTTTAGGTTTCATCTTCTTTCATGCTGGCCGTATTAGAAACTTCACATCCTTGGCCCCTACGTTCCCTGCCCCCTTCCTCCCTGAGTCATCTACCTGGTGGGAAAGCTCCAGCCTGAGGGTAGGCCTGCCTTCTCCCAATGCCCGCTGCCTGCTCTATTGCACCCGGGTTCCCTCTGCCCCGTTGTCCTCCACCCTCCTCTGGCTTGGAAGCAGCTGAAACCTTCCCACCTCTGATGACCCAGCTCACACCTCCCTCTCTGCAGCCTTCCCTGCTCTGGAGGCTGTGGAAAGTAACAGTGAAAGCTGCTTCCCACCCTGGCCTGCCTGGGCTTGAATCCTTGCTCCAGCACTTCTGCTCTCTCTATTGGACTCTCTCAGGTGTAAGCCGGGGATCATCCTTCTGCCTTCATCCCAGGGTGACTATACAGGTGTGTGGGTTAATTCATGGAAAGCACTAGAACAGCACTTGCTGTCCAGTGAGCACTCCATCATGCTAGCTATTATTTAGCAAACATTTTTGAATACACACATAAAGAAAAAAAAAAATCCCCCGAGGTCTTTGCTTTGGTGGGTCCTGGCTTTAGGGACAAATACCCTTTCCGGGTTTAGCACCTGCCCCTGGGCTCCTGCTTGGTTGAATGTTGATGGGCTCCTATGGGGTTGGTTCTGGGAGCCTTGTCAGGTTCTGTCTTGAGATGGGGAAGCCTCTGTGATCTGAAGGTGAGAGCCGAGACTTAGGGTCAGACACCTACTTCTTTTTTTTCTTTTAAGATTTATTTCATTTATGTGGTTGTGTCAGGTATTAGTGGGGGCACATAGGGATTTGTCGCATCATGCAGGATTCTCTAACTGTGGCATGAGAGTCAGTAGTTGCACACATGGGCTTAGTTGCTCCACAGTATGTGAGATCTTAGATCCCCGATGAAGGATTGAACTCATGTTCCCTGCATTGCAAGGTGGATTCTTAACTACTAGACCACCAGGGAGGGAAGTGCCCAGATGGACCTACTTCTGCTAAACTGCTTATAAGGTGTGTGGCCTCTGGCTGGTCACTTAACTCTCCACATTTCAATTCCCTCATTAAAAAAAAAAAAGGCATAATGACAGCTTCCTCCCCACGGTATTGTAGGTATTGATCAGATGAAATAATGGATGAAAGTTTCCCGGGCAGCATCTGAAAGCACGGCAGAAACTCAACAGCTGTCCCACCTGCCCAGCTGGTCCTGCCCCTCCCAGCTCACAGCCTGCCACTCAGAGACGCTTCCCTGATGCCACCTCTAAATGGCCAGTGGTGTTGCCTCCTTCCCCTGCCCCCTCCCAGCATTACATGCTTCATACCCCATAATACCAGCTGGCACTTTAAAAAATTCCTCCTATTCTTTTTTTTTTTTTTTTTTAATAATTTATGTATTTGGCTGTGCCGAGTCTTTGTGACAGGCAGGATTTTTAGTTACAGCATTCAAACTCTTGGTTGTAGATGTAGGGTCTAGTTCCTTAACCAGGATTGAACCCTGGGCCCCCTGCACTGGGAGCTTGGAGTCTTAGCCACTGGACAACCAGGGAAGCCCCCAGTTGACGTTTTATAATCCATGTTTCTGTTTGCTTATTGTCTGATCCCCTACTATACCTGCCAGTCTCCTGGAGGGCAGGGCCTCTGCCAACTTCATTGTATCCCCAAAGCCTAGAATAGTACCTGGTTCTTGCAAATGTGTTCAATAAATATTGCCACTTTAGATCATATTTTATATCCTAGTCATTTAACTCCCTCGTAGCATGTTTTATTGCGAGCAGTAAGGTTTTGAATCAGGCAGAACAAAATTTAAACCTTCCCTTTTCTGCCTTCAGGAATGTACACCGAGCTCCTGTTTTTTCATCTGTAAAGTAGAGAAAATAATATTTGTACTATAGGGTTATAGTGAAGACGAAGTGAGGTAATGGGACCTAAAACAGTGATTGACATACGGAGGGAGCTCATCAAATCCTTGGTGAAGGAGTCAATGAAGGAAAGACTGCACGAACCAGCCTTTGATCTGATCTCCCGACTTCCAACCCTTCTTTCCCCCCGCTTTTGCCCCTCCCAGAAGCTGGCATGCTAGGACTTCTGCTAATCCCTCAGCCACAGGGCATCTGTCTCCGAAGCCCCTCTGGCAGAAACAGTCTGGATGAGCCTTAGAAGTTATTACCCTTTAAAGCAAGAGTCAGCCACTAGTTTAGTTCAAGTGCCACAAATATGGAACAGATTTTGCCAGAGGCACCAGACTGGCCAATAGGACATTTTCCAATTTTCGGAAAGGTATCACCAGCACCCATTGGTGCTTCGACTTCCTGCCTGGTTTTTCTGTAGGGTCTTTCATATTCATTGTCCATATTTCTTTTCATTTTTCTTATCTATCAGTCACTCTTAAGTAAAGAGCCATCCTCTTCTCTGCTGATCGGTTTTGACCTCTCCTTTCAGTGGCTCTTGTCCTCTTCATTCTGCTTTAGGGAGCAGGCCCCCGCCCCCGCCCCCCACCTTGGGCTATTTCCAGTTCTGTTCATTCAGTGTTCCCCCACCTTCTCCCCCACTCTGCTTTCTTTGACTTCCTCTCTCCAAGTGGCCAGAGTATGAGAAGATTCCAAGATACAGATGGGGAGGACGGAGAAGGTCCTTGTCTTAGGGGTGGTGGACTCTTTCCCCCCTCATCCCTCCCTGGGTCTGCCCTGCCATGGCGTTTTCTAGATGCTTATGTTAATATGCAGAAAAGCTGCCATGGTGAGAAGAAACCAAAGGCAGTGTGCTCTCTTTGTGGGGTTTCTGAAGAAGGGGGTCAGGCTGGTTGTGTCCAGGCTGGTTTATTTCATAGTCTTTCTACCCCTTCCAGGAGTCAGTCTGTAAGACCCTTGTAGGTCACACACAGGCGGCTCACGGGGCATGACTTCTGATCTTGGTCCACCCAGGGACCTGCCATTCTCCCCAAGGCAAGTCGCCTTCCCCTTCACCATCTGTTTATAGCTTCTTGAGTCTACATTTCCTCTTCCAAAAAATGAGAACAATAATCTTTCCTCTGGGCTCTGCACCCCTTAGAATGTGTTCTGAGGATTGAAAGTGAGGCTGCAGAGAAGGGTCTGAGCATTTAGGGAGGAAAGGCCCTTAGTTCAATTCAGTCACTCAGTTGGGCCCGACTCTTTGCAACCCCATTAACTGCAGCACACCAGGCTTCCCTGTTCATCACCAACTCCTGGAGCCTACTCAAACTCACATCCCTTGAGTCAGTGATGCCATCCAACCATCTCATCCTCTGTCATCCCCCTCTCCTCCTGCCTTCAATCCTTCCCAGCATCCGGGTCTTTTCCAATGAGTCAGTTCTTCGCATCAGGTGGCCAAAGTATTGGAGTTTTAGCTTCAGCATCATTCCTTCCAATGCATATTCAGGACTGATTTCCTTTAGGATGGATTGGTTGAATCTCCTTGCAGTCCAAGGAACTCTGAAGAGTCTTCTCCAACACCACGGTTCAAAAGCATCAATTCCTCAACTCTCAACTTTGTTTATGGTCCAAATCTCACATCCTTTCATGACTAGTGGAAAAACCATAGCCTTGACTAGACGGACCTTTGTTGGTAAAGTAATGTCTCTGCTTTTCAATATGCTTCACAATATGTGAACCTCTTTGGAACCTCAGAGTCAACTTTGTTGACTGTGATGGCTACTCCATTTCTTCTAAGGGATTCTTGCCCCTAGTAGTTCACTGATTCCTAAAATGTTGACATTCACTCTTGCTGTCTCCTGTTTGACCACTTCCAATTTGCCTTGATTCATGGACCTAACATTCCAGGTCCCTATACAATATTGCTCTTTATAGCATCGGACTTTACTTCCATCACCAGTCACATCCACAGCTGGGTGTTGTTTTTGCTTTGGTTCTGTCTCTTCATTCTTTCTGAAGTTATTTCTCCACTGATCTCCAGTAGCATACTGGGCACCTACCAACCTGGGAAGTTCAACTTTCAGTGTTCTATCTTTCTGCCTTTTCATAGTGTTCATGGGGTTCTCAAGGCAAGAATACTGAAGTGGTTTGCTACTCCTTTCTCCAGAAGGGCCTCAGAAATAGTCTATAATGGTATCTTGCTTTTCTCACTGTTCATATGGGTGAACTGAAGTCCAGATCTTTGGGGACGGGGTTATTTTTTTATTTTGCACATTTGAGGGTAGAATCCCAGGGACAGGGGAGCCTGGTGGGCTGCTGTCTATGGGGTCACACAGAGTCAGACACAACTGAAGCGACTTAGCAGCAGCAGCAGCAGCAGAATCAGAGAAGCTAGCTTAAGCCCCACCCGAGATGGAGTTATATTTTCTCACTTGGACTAATCTTATTGGAAAGCATTCACTCAACAGCTCAAAGTCAGATTCTGAGTTTCTCTGGCCTCACAGGCAGGCCACTCCTTCCTGTATCAGCATCCCTACTTCACACATTTCACCTAAACTGAGCCAGGGCTACGTCTCCAGAAAGCATGTGCTTTTGGAAACTTTGTCAGATCTGAAGGCAGGGCCTTGCCTTTGTCAG
>NW_011494861.1:17217261-17240876 GCF_000754665.1 Bison bison bison
TGTCAGGATTGGACCCAGTCCTGGGCACCTGGAAGCAACTGGGACCCACCGTGCTGTGAATGTAGATGTAGAAGCTGCTTTCAAAAGAGACCTTTTGATTGCAAGGAACAAGCTAAATAGACTGAGTTTTAAAAAATATTTTAAATGACACAGATATTTAGGTTAGCGGAAAAAGAGGAAGACATGTATTAGGAGAATCTATATATGTACATACATATGAATACATTGTTATGAACTAAGGCATTTTGTTAAGCACTTTGCATACTAGATTTCATTTATTTAAATGCTTAAGAATAAAAACGGAGGAAAAGAGTTTTCTAAGTAGTTAAAAGCATGCATTTATCCTGTAGCAGAGAATGAAGATGAATGAAAAGGCTGGTTAAGAAAGTAGGTAAAAAAAAAATTCTACACAGAGACCAGCTTTAGTCTGGGCTGCCAGCCAGAGGTATCTAGAAGAAAGGAAATAATGAACTTGTAGGTTGTCAGAGCTGGAAAGAGCCTCAGGACTGATCTTTCCAACCAGTCATTGTTCCATTTTACAGATGGGAGAAGTGACAAGAAGGGAAGTGACACAGCCATCCTGACACATCTGGTCATATCATGTCCTCTCCTTGGCCAGGAATCTCTCAGGGAAATCTAACACCATTTCCCCATACCCCAGCGAGACTAAGTCACTGTATTCCGTGGACGGTCATCATTAACCCTTTTGTGGTCCTTGTGGTCCACTGCCTGGCAAGGGCTCTGGCTGAACACCAGGCTATCCACCCTCAGAGGACATGCTTGCCCCAGTTTCCACGTGCATCTTCTCATGCAGCCAGGGGGCTTCATCCTGGCTTATAGCCTCCGGGTCATTATTAAGGACTAGTCCCCGGATTCAGCATCTGACCTTTGAATCTGTTTGTGCTCTTTGGAACCTCAGAGTCACAGAATATTTGAGCTGGCAGAGCCCACGTGTCACCTGGTTCAACCCCACCGACTAGAGAGTAGTTAGAAGACTTACCCAACGTGATGCAACTAAATGAACATTGCTGATGCCGATGTCTCTCCTCACTTCCCGTAGGAGAGCACTGGTGTTGATGGCAGTAGTGACCAGTTCTCATAGGTTCCTGGCCCTGATGGGTCCTGGAGGAGTGCCACTGCCAGGACAGAGGGGCATGGGGCAGATGGGAGGCCTGGTGTGGGAACGTGCTACGTCCACACAGCCAATGTGTGTCCCCCACACACCTGCTGGGAGCCGTGCTACCTGCATCTGTCCAGACCCTCACTTTGTTGCACACACATAGACATCACATGTGACCCTGGGAAGAATGCGGGCAGCCGCCTTCCACCCCACTTCCTGGGAAGAGTGTGTGGGCTGAGATACAACCTAACTGATAATAAGGAATAATGTGGTAAAAATACAAGTTTAATACAGATAATAAATGATAGCAAAATAGTATTAAATAATGGGCTATGCTATGCTAAGTCACTTCAGTCGTGTCCGACTCTGTGTGACCCCATAGACAGCAGCCCACCAGGCTCCCCCGTCCCTGGGATTCTCCAGGCAAGAACACTGGAGTGGGTTGCCATTTCCTTCTCCAATACATGAAAGTGAAAAGTGAAAGTGAAGTCGCTCAGTCGTGTCCGACTCTCAGAGACCCCATGGACTGCAGCCCACCAGGCTCCTCCGTCCATGGGATTTTCCAGGCAAGA
Organism: Bison bison bison; assembly: GCF_000754665.1. Taxonomy (NCBI): domain Eukaryota; kingdom Metazoa; phylum Chordata; class Mammalia; order Artiodactyla; family Bovidae; genus Bison; species Bison bison. Next base: position 17,218,954 of record NW_011494861.1, read on the forward strand.
GTACTGGAGTGGGGTGCCACTGCCTTCTCCAAATAATAATGGGCTGTATTCACACAAAAAATAAGTTACGGAACCTGAGGACCTATGTCTCTATGGCCATATTTCCTATGCAATCAGAGTCAGGATGATAAATGCTTTTGTTTAGCATTTACCAGATACTGTTTTTCATGTATATATGTAGAGAGAAAAAGTCCAAAAAAGTATATATCTATATATGTGTATTCATATACATGGGCTTTCCTGGTAGCTCAGCTGGTGAAGAATCTGCCTGCAACGCAGGAGACTTTGGTTTGATTCCTGGGTAGGGAAGATCCCCTGGAGAAGGGAATGGCAACCCACTCCAGTATTCTTGGACTTCCCTGGTGTTTCAGATGGTAAAGAATCCGCCTGCAATGAGGGAGACCTGGGTTTGATCCCAGGGTCAGAAAGATCCCCTGGAGCAGGGCATGGCAACCCACTCCAGTATTCTTGCCTGGAGAATCCCCGTGGACAGAGGAGCTGGTGGGCTACAGTCCATAGGGTCTCAAAGAGTCAGACATGACTGAGTGACTAAGCACAGAGTACATATACATACATACATACATATATATACATATACACGTATACGTATATACATGTATATACATATATATTCTCATTCATTCTTCATAACAACCTCATTAGGCACTAGTATCCCCATTTCATAGATCAAAATACTGATGGATAGAGAGGCTGAAACACAGCTCAGAACAAAACCATATTTAATTAGCAATACTTTGTTCTGGGTTTTCATATCATGGAGTCTGACCACAGCTCAGTTTATCAAGTGACTTCATCCAATGATAAGCAGAAGGCTCCTTCCCTCACCACATCCCCACCGCCCCCACCCCCAACCACCCACACACATATACTTTCTTTATTCCAAAGGGGAGCTGGACCAAAGCCCAGAAGAGGTTCCATGAACCTTTTTTTTAATTCTCCTGAGTCATCCAGCATATCTCTTCTTAAGCTTAATAATAAGAAGAGGAAAGAAAATTCAGCTTGAGGAAGGAGCAAACCATCAGCGGGAGGCAGTGCTTATTTCCCGTGCCATGGAGGTGAGCAGGCAGCAGCCTAGCGCTCTGGATGAAATGCCGGAAGTGACTGGGGGGCAGGCAGCCCCAAGGGCGCCCCCAGAGGACAAGTGGGGAAGTGTCAGGGCCCAAGGTTCCCATAGGCCAGGAGGAAAGGGATATTGCCCTTAAACAACAGTGGTATTAAGAGGGTTTGACTGCAATCTAGAAAGCAGTGAAAAGATATCTTTAAAATCCATCTTACGCCCTACCATCAAAAACCAAATTATCTGGTATCAAGAGCAACTGAGTAGATAGAAAGTACAGACAAGCAAAGGGGTGGGCGGTAGAGTGAGAAATCCAGGGCAGAAAGAACATGCCAGTCAACAGGTGGGACAGAGAAAGAGCAGGTTAAACAGAATGTACAAAAAGGGCCCAGGAGAGAAAACAAGGTGTTTGAACAGAGCTGGGCTGCAGGATGGGGGTGGAAACAGCACTGGCTTCCTTAGCAAGCGTGGCTGGGGGCGTCAGCTCTCCTGGCAAATCAGCTGACAGGGACTCCCGAGCCTTCAGGATGATGGACTGCGTCCTCTGTTTCTCCAGCTCTGGGACTCTGTGCCTTGGGGAAGGGCTGTCTCAGGGCCACAGTATCCCGTGATGGGAGACATGAGTGTGACACTCCCGACACTCCCCTTGGGAATGGAAGTAGAAATGACAGTTATAAAAAATGAAAAAAAAATTATTTTTGTTTCTCTCCCACCCCAAGTCCCTATGTCTAACAATTGGATCACCCATTTCTCAAACATGCTGGAAGCCAGGTGTCTGCTCAGTTCTGAGGCTTGGAGAGTGGACGAAATATGCAACCTGAAGCTAGATTTTTAAGTCTTCTCCTCCAAAGAGCTCACATTCCAAATCTGTCACTAACTATTTTTTGTCTTATAAATTGCTTATGTTGTAAGAGGCTCAGGGCTCCAAACAAGTGAAGAGAGCACTGCGTATGTAATTCAGGCAGAGCCCCAAGCCAGGAGCTTGCCACTCTTAACTGAGAGAACACAGGGGCTCTGAGCATTACTATGTGTACGTTTCTCATGGGTGTATGTGTGTACTAAGGCATTTCAGTCATGTCCAACTCTTTGCACCCCCATGGACTGTAGTGCACCAGGTCCCCCTCTGTCCATGGTATTCTCCAGGCAAGAATACTGGAGTGGGTTGCCATGCCCTCCTCCAGGGGATCTTCCTGACCCAGGGATTGAACTCAAGTTACAGGTGGATCCTTTACCGTCTCAGCCACCAGGGAAGCCCATTTTAGAGGGAAATGATCCGTGTGTGTGCGTGTGTGTGGTTGACATGAATGCACTCGTCTTATTCCACCTCCATCCCCATAGATATTATAAACCTCTTGGGAGCAAGAATAGTGTCTGGCTCCTACGTGTATCTTCTGCATCCCCAAGACTGCTTCACTCAATAAATATTTGTCGAACTGAACTGAGTGGAACAAAATTGAGTTGTGGGGGAAAATCATATCAATACTATTTTGGCCTTGAAAGTGAAAGGAAAGGAATTTGTTAAGAGAAGAGCAAGGACTTGGGGTGAAGAGAAAGCAACTCCCCTGTTTTCTGATAAGGCCACCAGTTGGGAATTGAGGGGACATGCTCAGCCCTTCTTCTAGGACATTATTATCTTTGCAAGGGCCCCACAGCTCCTTGTCCTCTTAATAAGGATATACAGCCTGCACCTTCTTTATATTTTCAGAAGTATTTGGCCTTTTTAAAAGGCATCTCTGGGACTTCCCTGGTGATCCAGTGGCTAATACTGTGGGCTCCCAGGGCAGGCGGCCTGGGTTCGATCCCTGGTCAGGAAACTAGATCTCATATGCCACAACTAAAAAATATCCCACATGCCACAGTGAAGACCTGGCACAGCCCAATAAATTTGAAAAAAAAAAATTTATTTGAAATTCTTGGCATCTGGTTTGGTTGAAACCTGTCTCTGTCCACTCAAACTGAGTGCTGAAATGCTCCAGCTCTGCAGAGTATACCACCAGCCTTCACGGGTAACACAGCAGCCACAGGCATAAACAGGGCTCTCTTCACCCCACTCCCTTCCACCCCTCCATTCATGGGAATTCTGGTTCCCTTTATCCTCCATCCAAGCATCACCAGATGGTGTCTCACGGATTCAGAGAAAACATCTTAGCTGTATGTACCAATGCCATTTCCCTAGGCTTCACATTTGGCTCATTGACGTGGTGTCTCTAGTTGCCCCGAAATGCCAGCAGTGTCACTGATGCCCACTCTGTCACCCTGTGATGCCTGGCATCCTGAGGGATGCATCTGTCAGTCTGGGACTAGAGAGCCAAAGAGCTGCTACCGACACTGGACCCACCCTCTTCTGCACTACTGACCCTGATAGGCAGGGCTGCCCCAGGCAAGCCACAATGCCAAGGTCATGACCGCTGTCACTAGCGGTGCTTTCTACAGAGCCAGCACCTCGCTGCAGGCCTCCAACTTTGCCAGCAAAGCTTCTGCCAAAGCAGCCGTCACCAGCCCCGAGGCTAGTATCAGGCTGGGCTCTTCGTGCCACTTGGAGGATCTAGAAATAACTCTGGGTGTTTGCAGTGCTGGCTTGGCAGCCTCATCCCCCTGAGTTGCAGGTGTGAGACCATGCGGGCCGAATGATGTGATCTGAGTGGAAGAACACTGCTATTTTTCAAGTGGCCTCTCCTTTCTGGGGACGGATCACCGTGCTTGAACCTAGTGCAGGTGTCTGCATTCTTTCTCTGCTCAGTGTCAGTCCCCAGGCTTCCTGCCTCGGGGCCCTCAGGGCTCGGCTTTACTGGACATCCCAACAGGCCTGAATACCAGCCCAAACTCAGATAAAACAGAGGCTGCAAACACAGATGCAGACATAGAGGATGGGCTTGTGGAAACAGTTGGGGAAGGAGAGGGAAGGGTATGAATTGAGAGATTAGGGTTGACGTACATACACTACCATGTGTAAAATAGCTAGCTAGTGGGAAAGTGCTGTATAGCACAGGGAGCTCAGTTTGGGGCTCTGTGATGACCTAGAGGGCTGGGATGGAGGCGGGGGAGGGAGGTCCAACAGGGAGGGGATGTATGTATACTATGGCTGATTCACTTTGTTGTACAGCAGAAACTCACGCAACAGTGTAAAGCAAGTATACCCCAATTTTTAATTGATAAATTAATTTTTAAATTGCAAAATAGATAACTGAAAAAGACATAGTGTATAGCACAGGGAACACTAGTAAATACTTAGTAATGACCTATATGGGAAAAGAATATGAAAGAGAGTGTGTGTGTGTATATATATACAAAACTGATTCACTTTGCTGCGCCGCAGAAACTAACACTAAATTTATGAATCAACTATACACCAATAAAAATTTTTTTAGAAAATAAAAAAGAAACCTAAGGCTACAAATTCAAATATGCCAATTAAAACTTAATTTTTGCCTCAAATGTATTTTTGTGGGAACGAAAGTAAAGCATAATGGCAGGGCCTAAAGCAAATGGGACAGAGTCACACGGCAGGTCTAACAAAGACCAAGCAAAGGGCAAAAAAAGAAACCCCGTGGCTCCCTTTTCTTCTCCTCACTCAGCTTTTCCAGGAATTCTAAATGTGTTTGCTACAGCTTTCTGAATGTGTTTACTCTGAATGTATCTCCTTGCTTTGGGAAATTGTTTAAGAACAACAGCCTCGGCTTTGATAAAATCAGAAATGCCCCAAATGGTATGGGATAAGATAAAGTTTATAGTGCAGGTAGCCTGCTAGCTTTGTCAAAACCATTCCCAAAGCAGAATAAAATTGGCTCTATCAGATTCTATCTATTTACTTTTTTCCCCATGAGGAAGCTCCAATATCCTACAAGTCCCCACCCCACTTCCCTTTATGATCTCAAGGCCACACCAGGTCCTTGGATGAAAGCAAACCTCTTCTGGGATGTCCTTGCCTGGAACTCACTGAGGACTGATGAGGATTCTGATAACCACCCAGGGTTCTTGGCCTTCCCCAGTCAATAGAAATTGACTAGAGGCCAGACAAGAAATTCAGGCGAGGCTTTATTGGGGTCTGTGCTACAGCTTCCCTGATAGCTCAGATGCTAAAGAATGTGCCCGCAATGGAGGAGACCTCGGTTCAATTCCTGGGTCTGGAAGATCCCCTGGAGAAGGGATAGGCTACCCACTCCAGTATTCTTGGGTTTCCCTTGTGGCTCAGCTGGTAAAGAATCTGCCTGCAATGTGGGAGACCTGGGTTCGATCCCTGGGTTGGGAAGATCCCCTGGAAATGTTACCCACTCCAGTATTCTGGCCTGGAGAATTCCACTGTATAGTCCATGGGGTCACAGAGTCGGACGTGACTGAGCGACTTCCACTTTCTGCTACAGCAGGAGAGAGTGAAAACGAGTAACAGGTCTCCTTGCTCCTCTTGAGGTGGGCCAAGCTGCTTTCTTATATGGGATGAGGGTAGGGGAGGGTTCAAGGACAGGGCTGGAGGAGTGGCTTAGGTGTCTTGCCCACTCCTTTTGTGGTGTTTAGGGCAGGGGGCATGAACAGTACAGTTTTTTGCTCCCTACACTCAGTTTTTTGCCCCTGGCTCTTCAGAAGTAGCAATTGGGTGGGGTTTTTATACTCTTTTTGTATCTTTTTGTCCAGAATATGCCCCAAGTGCACATGCTTGCAGTTATTTTTAGTCCCCATATAGTTTCTTTGTATTTTGTTGCGAGATGAGAGGTTTGTCCAGGTGTAAGCACTGCAGCAAAGGGTCACAGGTCCCAGCCTATCAGAGACCGAGCACAACATGAATGATGGGCCATCAGGAGATCTGAAGAACAGGCAACTTTACTCACTACTCTGTAATGACCCTATATGGGGAAAGAGTATCAAAAAGAGTGGATATATGTATATGTATAACTGGTTCACTTTGCTGTACAGCAGGAACTAAAATGACATTGTAAATCAACTATACGCCAATAAACATTTTTAGAAAAAAGAAAAAAAAAACCCCTGAGGCTACAAATTCAAATATGTCAAGTAAAATTTATTTTTTGCCTCAAATATATACTTTCTGAGGCATTTGAGGAGTGCAGCATCATATTAATAATGGGACCAGATTCAAACCATCCCCTCCCATAGCTCCCCTTGACCCCAGGGGTCATGCACAGGAAGGCCCTAGATGTGGCTTGAAGACTCCAGAACCTTTATCCTTCAGGCAGAGAGAAGAGAATGACTCCATAGGCACAATGGGAACAGGAGTGGAAAGAATTGAAAATAAATCTATCCTTTCACAGGCATGGAGAATCCACTCTGTGTCTATCTAGCTCTAGGTTATGTATGTGCTTCAGAAATGCAGGTAATTTGAGACTTGGCTCTTGTCTTCAGGGACCAGATTCTTTTTGAGTAAATGTCATGACCAAAAGTAAGCCATGGAACACCAGAGAGAATGAAGGAAAAAATGGACATATAGAAGAACCAGCCACTCACCTTTCAGTTCTTACTCATGAGAATTTTCTTCAGCAAACAACAACAACAACCAGGAGAGTAGCTTCCTCTCTGACTTTTCTAGTTCCTGTTCATTTTGAATGACTCCTTGAGGAAAGAGATATGAAGAGCTGTCACCAGGAAATTGTTTGCTATTAACACCTATGTGAAATAAAAGATCAGCCAGTTAGGTTCCACCTTATTCAAAGGATTTAATTGGTAAAAACCCTACTTAAGTAGGCACTTTCTTACTTAAGTGAATGTGGATTGAATTGTATCCCCATCCCCAAATATATTTCAATCCTGACCCTTGCTACCTGTGAATGTGGCCCTTTTTGGAAGTAAGATCTTTGCATATATAACCAAGTTAAGATGATTGGAAATTACAGGATTAGTGTGGGTGGTCTCTAATCTAATGACTAGAGTCCTTATTGGAGAAGGCAATGGCAACCCACTCCAGTACTGTTGCCTGGAAAATCCCATGGACAGAGGAGCCTGGTAGGCTGCAGTCCATGGGGTCTCACAGAGTCGGACACGACTGAAGCGACTTAGCAGCAGCAGCAGAGTCCTTATAAAAAGAGGGTAAATTAAACATAGGCCCATCACAGCATGTGAAGATGGGGGCAGAGATTGGTGTGACATGTCTGCAAGCCAAGAACACCAAGGAATGCTGGCAACCACCAAGGGACTAGAAGGATCCTCCCCTACAGCCTTCAGAGAAAGCGCTCCCTGCCAAGCCCTTCATTTTGGATGTCCAGCCTCCAGCACTGTGAGAGAATACATGTCTATTGTACCCAGCTTGTGGTACTTTATCACAGTAGCCCTAGAGAAAGAATACACTTCCCTGACCTCTGCTTCTCCCGGCTGCCACTGCTCTTCTCACGCCCCTGCTTCCCAGTACATACACACACACATATACTTCTAAAATCAGAAAATTATTTTAAAGCCTAGACTTGGGTTGCTTCCTGCCTGACCAAGATTCACACATTCTTAGCCTTTAATCCCACAGCAAAATCTCCTGTGGCAGAATAACCCTAAAACTGACAAAGAAGCCGGAAGAGCACCCCAACAGTGCCTGAGGATAAACACAGTAAGACAATGCTGAGGGGAGAAGCCCCAAGAGAACATACTGCTACTGGCTGGGAGGCGGGGAGACGCAGAAGGCAAAGACTCTTGAAAGAACAGCAGTTTCTTTGCTTCAGGCTGGCACAGTCCCAGGATGGGCCTCCCAGGACCACTTCAGCCCCTTGTGTCTCAGGAGATGTGAGGGGTGGTGACCTGGGAAGGTGGATGGCATTAAAGTAGGAGACTTTCCGATTCCTTCTCAGCTCCTGTACCCATCCTAACTCAACAGCAGAGGCCTCTCGGCTCTCTCCCATCCATCCGTGCCCGTTCCTGAAAGCACAGGCTCAGTTGCAGTAAGGATGCCTTAGAGCACAAAAAACTCAGCAATCAAAACCTCAGACACCTGCAGACTTGATTAGACCCAGAAGGTTTGGTTTTTCCTCGTGGAATTTATTTACATCATTATCCCCCACCCCCTAAATTGGCATATTCATAAATACCAATCCATTTACTAACCCATTAAGGCACAATTAGGCGTCAAGAGATTCACATCCAATTCAAGCTCTTCTAAGACAAAGTTGCCTCCCTCTTCTGCAATTCCTCAGGTGCCCAGGGGGAAAGCTCAGGAATGCCGCCAAATGGAAAGTTTGGGGACCCAAGTTCTGGGGCAGCATGGATCATTGCATCCAAGGAGGTACTGCACAGAACCAGGTGCCTGCCTATTTACCTCCCTGGGACAGAGTTCTGCATTATGTTTAGAAATCCATCTTGGCAGAATGATAGAATGGGAAGGAAAAAATCACTGAGCATCCATCTGGCCCAGCACCTTCATGTTACAGCTCAGAGATGTGAAAACACTCCCTCCAGCCATACAATCACTGTGACAGAACAAGGACTTGACCCCAGTTTCCCTGACTCCCAGTCCAGTCCTCTTTCTGTAACTGTGATCAAAGAAGCAAAAATAATATGCATAGGGAATCCTAGGCCATTGAGGAGCTGGCACATTCTAAAGCATCGCCTTGATGGCCCTGACCAGTGGCCCCTTTTCACCCTCTTGGGGTCAACCCCAAGTTGTCAAATCAAATGAATGAATTGCTGATATTCTTGCTTGCCTAAGACATGCACCTCTTGGAGGGTTAATAAAAGCTGTCTGGGCTTCCCTGGTGGTCCAGTGGTTAAGAATCCGCTTGCTAATGCAGGGGGCATAGGTTTGATCCCTGGTCCTGGGACATCCCATATGCCTTGCACTAACCCCATGTGCCACAACTACTGAGCCAGAGCCAGTGTCTAGAGCCTGCAAACTGCAAGTACTGAGGCCCTTGCACCTAGAGTCTGTGCTCCGTAAAGAGAGAAGCCACTGCTGTGAGAAGACTGTGCTTCGCAACGAAACGGTAGCCCCACTCACCACAACTAGAGAAAGCCCGTGCATAGCAGTGAAGACCCAGAACAGCCAAAAATAAATAAATAAGCACGTTTTTTAAATATACATATACATATATATATGTTTTTAAAATTAAAGCTGTCTCAACCATTCTACAGGAGGCCACCTTACCTTCAGAGAGCACTGCTTCACTCTGACAATTGGTGTTATGATGCCCAAGTTCAGTTCAGTTCAGTTAAGTCACTCAGTCGTGTCCGACTCTTTGTGACCCCATGAATCGCAGCACACCAGGCCTCCCTGTCCATCACCAACTCCCGGAGTTCACTCAAACTCACGTCCATCGAGTCGGTGATGCCATCCAGCCATCTCATCCTCTGTCGTCCCCTTCTCCTCCTGCCCCCAATCCCTCCCAGCATCAGAGTCTTTTTCCAATGAGTCAACTCTTCACATGAAATTCTTAGGCTTATCATTGGATATCTAGGCCTTCAAGGCCTTCTACAGTCTGATTGATATCAATCAGATTTATAGACTGATAGACTTATCAATCAATCAACCACACTTATAGACCTTGCTTCTCTTCCAGGTGGAGATGCATAAATTGTTTTACTGTCTGACTTCCATCTTTCTTCCTAATAGCACCCTACATTCATTTAAAGTAATATCAGCTACAACAGTGAAACCTCAAAACTTCAATGACTTAACATAATGAACATGCTTCTTTTCCACCTAACAGTCATTATAGGCACGTCTCCTCCAGAAGGTAATTCAGAGATCTAAGCTCCTTTCCTCTTATGATCTGCTGTCTCTAATGTATGGCTCTCAAGATGACATTGGGTGACCTTCACTGTGGCCACCAGATGGGAAAGGAAGAAGCACATGCCTGGAAGTGATAAATGCAGAATAGCATCACTCCCCCCTCATATTCACTGGTTAGAACTCAGTCACATGGCTGCACCCAACTGCAAAGGAGGCTGGAAAACACAGTCCAATTCTGCCCAGGAATAAGAGGAAAGAATTTTGTTGATTAGTTAGTGTTTTCTGCTGCATGTCCCAAATAACGTAGGTGGACTTTCCTTTTCCTTATCTTGTGAAATCATAACAGAGGATAATGTTTAAGTTCCCTTTTCACTGGCCATCTCCCAAGGAAAGCCAAGGGGCTGAGTCCTTGGCTGTAGACTACCTGCACAGACATTAACTTAAACTCAGCCTATCATGTATTTTCCATCAGGATTTTGAGTCTTGAATGAGACAAAAAGATGCAACAAGAGATGGAGAAAGTGCTTGGAGGTCATTTTTATTGCACTGTGGTGGGACTCGGTGGTGGTGATGACCTCTGGTGGGCATTCAGATGTCCAGTTAAGCAGAGCTCAGGCTGATGTCTTCATTTCCACCTCTCATGCCCACTCCACTGATCCTTCTTTTTGCAGTGCCAGAGGGTTACCTCCCACATCTCAATATCACCACCATATTCTAGAGTGGAAAGATGATTGAGAACAGCTGCATGGGAAATAAAGAGATTATCCTTAAAAGTCATCTAACACTCCTCAGGCTTCCATGGTAGCTCAGACGCGAGAGTCCGCCTACAGTTCAGGAGACCTGGGTTCAATCCCTGGCTCAAGAAGATCCCCTGGAGAAGGGAATGGCAACCCACTCCAGTATTCTTGCCTGAAAAATCCCATGGACAGAGGAGCCAGTGGGCTATAGTCCATGAGGTCACAAAGAGTCAGACATGACTTAGCAACTAAACAACAATGAAAGCTCCTCTAGAGTAAGGAAAGCGTATCCTGTGATGTTCCCTCAGCATTCCTCTCATTCCTGCTGAAATACACCCCCTTCACCTTCATGTGTGCAAAGGGATGCTGAGCATCTGGAGTTAAAGACCATACGAGGCTCCCCATAAAGAGGGTCCCCAACTCTAGATGCAGAGGTGGGTGGGTCCTTCAGAAGTGAGACTCAATGCCCCTAAAAAAGGCATGGCATCTGAGAAGTCTCTGTCCCACTGTCAGAATGTCTCCTTGCTATTTAAAAAGAAGCTTTCAGTTTCTCAGGAAATTCTCAGAAGCCCAATTTCCTTACTGTTTGGCTGTGAGGCACTGCATTAAGTAGCCCAGGGCTGCCTGCTTAGCTCTCAGCCCCCTCCATAAAGCATTACCTTTATATCTCACTGTTTGCCTCCCAGGAAGATGAACAGATACTTTACTAGCCCAGGGCTTTAATTAGCACCAGATGGGAGCAGCTCTGTAAGCATCAGCCCTCCACTTCTTGGGGATGGGGGCTGCGGGGAGAGGGGAGGCACCTTCCTGGTGGAGAGGAGTGAGCTCTGAACACTGTGGTCTCGGCCTCCTTCACATATCTGGTGATGAGGGCATCTCAGAGGGTCCAGGTGCTTTATTGGATACCTCCCACCTTCAGCTCCAGAGACTCCCAAGCAAGAGAGGGACAGAGAGGGGGGCAGGGGTTCAGAAGATGACGTTGAAACTGTCAAATCAAGCCCATTGTCCCAGCAGCCCACACCATGTGGGTTGCCCTACCTGAACACTAGCCTTCTATAGGCACATTCTGGATCCATCAAATTCCAGTGAGAATCATGCAGCAAGAGTATTATCAGTTCCCCAACACATGAGCAAAAGATGCTGACCGAGGATAAGGCTTTGACCTGCATGGCACATGGGGATTTTGGCAGACATGCTAATAGGTCACGCTAGTGGTAAAGAACCTGCCTGCCAAGGCAGGAGACGTGAGAGACGGGGTTCAGTCCCTGGGCAGGGAAGAATCCCTGAAGGAGGAAGTGGCAACCCACTCCAATATTCTTACCTGGAAAATTCCATGGACAGAGGAGCCTGGCCGGCTATAGTCTATAGGGTTGCAAAGAGTAGGACACGACTGAAGCAACTGAGCGTGCACACAAGTGCTAACTGGGGCTTCAGCACCCTAATTTAGGCAGCTAATCGACCTGATGGAATCCTGCTCCCTCCTCACTCTGAAGGGACGCTGCAGGCACGCTCATCTGACACTGCAAAGAGCTCTGCTGAGAAGCCAAGCGTGGGATGAGAGAATTGGGAGAGGGTTCAGGGGCTCTTAGAGGCACTAAGCCAGGGTTTCCCACACCAGCTATACTTGACACATTCTAATGAATCAGAGACAAGCATCAGATTCAACAGAGTAGAAAGGAGGTTACATTGAGGGTCTCAGCTCTAGACTTCCCTGAAACTGTGAAGAGGTAGCACTCACTGGGAAGATTAAATATCCATGCTAGAGAACATGCTTACGTCACATTGGGGAGGATTTAGGCTAGATAGAAGAAAGAATTTCAAACATCAAATATTTCAAAATGGTGTCCAAATCTTTAAGGCTTGATAATTTCTCTCAAATGTTTGTTTAATCGGCCCTCTCTTCTCTAAGGTCAAGGACACATCGGCTTTCACCTACACAACGGAGTTAGTCCTCACTGCTTCTTGTGTTACTTACTTCTAAACCATTTTCCACTCGTCCACATTGTAGACAGAAGTATCTGTGAGCAAAGTCTGACCATGACACTCCCTTCCCCAGATAAAGGCCAGGACGCTTGCATGTGGGCTCACACTTTATCTTCCAGCAACATCAGTCTAGTCTCATTTTCTGCCTCATCCCAGGCTGTTTGCAGCTCTGTGACTTTGCATATTTCTAGTCCCCTTGCCTTGAATGCCTTTCTGTCCTCTGCTTCACTCCATCCTCTTCCTCACCGGGAAACTCTTCCTCTCCCTCCAACACTCAGCCCACCTCTAGAAAGTCTGTTCCAGCCATAGTGGATTCCGTGCCTGCCTCCTGGCAGCCTGGGCCCATCTTTAGCCTTGCCTGGACCATTCTCTATCATCATGGTCTGTATTATCTGTCTTTCCAACTCTTCAGTGTTCCTTGAGGACAGCAGACCATATCTGGCCCACTCATCATTGTATGCACAAGGAAAGGCATGAAAGGGGTGTAGTAAATCCTGGTTGATCTAACTGGAACTGAATTTGCCTAGTTTGGGGTAGTCCTGGGCTTAAAAAAAGCCAAAATGATGTTTCTAGGTGAGAGCTCACTCATCAGAGCTTTGAAAGAAGAAATAAATACACTTGTCTGTGATCAGTGTTGCCGGTGGCCTTCAGTCTGGCTCCATCCTGGGCCAGGTGAGTTCTCTGTGCAGCACGCAGGACACGACTCTGCCCGCAGCCTCCCTGGCTCTCCACCAGCAGCCAGGGACTTTCTGATGGGCTTGTCCTGAGGCTCTGAGGCCATGGAGGTTGTGCAGGGGCTTGGAGGTACACCAATAAGTTAGATATCTTGTTCTTTGCTTTCTGATCAAGATGGGAAGAGCTGGGCTTCCCTGGTAGCTCAGTGGTGAAGAATCCACCTGCCAATGCGGGGGACACAGGTTCGAGCCCTGGTCTGAGCAGATCCCACATGCCACTGAGCATCTAAGCGCATACCCCACAATGATTGAGCCTGTGTTCTAGAGCCCGGGAGCTGCAGCTACTGAAGGCCCCATGTCCCAGAGCCCCTGCTCTGCAAAAAGAGAAGCCACCACAGTGAGACGTCCGCTCACTGCAACAAAGAGTTGCCTCCACTTGCTACAACGAGAGAAAAGCCCGCGCAGCTTCGAAGATACAGCACAGCCAAAAATAAATAGATAATTTATTTAAAAAAGAAAGATGTGAGGGGGCCCTTGCTTCAAGTCTACTGTAGCACAGCTGATTCATCTGGAGAGAAGACTTGAGGGCAAGGACTCCAGAGGGTCTGGCCTCTGTGCTCACTTCCTCTCTGTACGTGGGGTCCGTGTGCCCGTCGGCCGCCTTGTCCCAGTCATGAACCAGCCCCCAATGGGAATGACCTAACTACCCCCATCCCCAGAGAAGTAGCCACAAGAAAGGAGCTCCCAGGTTCACATTTAAGAGGGACTGCTCTGCCTCGGCCGCACAGGAGAACTCACTCTCCTCAAAACTCCGGGTGTAATTTTAGGGTAAAATATCATGGTTTGGTTTTGCTCTTGGAAAAAGACAGAGGACTAAATTTAGCAGCCTGTCTGGAATACACTCCCTGGGGAGTCTCTACCCTTTAGAAAGAACTGGAGAGAAATGTCTCCCAAGCAGGAGCAATCCACTCATGAGGGATACAGGCCTCAGGGTTCATTCCTCTCTTTCTCAGAGAGGAGCTCTCTCCTCAAGGTTTTGACATCCCGTCCATTCCTGCTCTGGGTCCTGCAATGACTCCCCACTGCCTTTAGGATAAAACTCAACCTACTTCAAAGGGTCCTATAGGGCTCTGTAATCTGACCTCCACCGATACATTCATTGAACAAGTAGTAACTGAGTGCCTGCCTGGTGGCAGCTTGATGCCAGGCCTGTGAGTGAGAGATGGCATCATGGCCCCTGCCTTCAGGAATTCGCAGTTTTGTGGATATGACAGTTGGTTTTATGTGTCACACTTGGCTAGACAACAATATCCAGTTATTCACTCAAACACTAGCCTGTGTGTTGCTGCAAAGACATTTTGTAAATGAGATTGAAGTCCACAATCAGCTAACTTTGAGCAAGGAAGGATCACCTCGATGATCTGGGTGGCCCTGATTCTATCATTTGAAAGGCCTGAAAAGCAGACCTGGGACTTCCTGGTTGAAGACATTCCATCTGTGGCCAGAACTCCAACCCATGTCTAAGAGTTCTGGCTTGCCCACCAGACAGCCCACCCTGTGGATTTCTCACTCAAGTGGCCAGTCCCCATGGAATTGCACAAGCCAATTCTATGCAATAAATTTCTGATACAGTAGCAGTGCTCTGGCTTCCTTGGTAGCTCACCAAGGAATCCACCTGCAATTCAGGAGGTACTGGTTCAATCCCTGGGTCAGGAAGATCTCCTTCTTCAGAGAGGAATGAGGTCCTTCTTCTTATACCTGGAAATTAAATGGCATCAGACTCTAAGGAAGGGGAGGCTGCTCTGAGGATGGAAGTGGGGCTAGGAGGCCTCAGAGACAGGGGGTGAGATGGGGAGTGGGAAAGTTGGGGGAGAAAAAGGGAGCCTAGAAATGGCAGGTCTGTTTTGCCCAGTGACACTGTCCAAGGTCTGTAGAACAACCCACCCAAAGCACAGTAATTAGAAAGAGTGATTTTTTTTTTTTAAGCTGGAGGGAAAGGACTTTAAAATGATCCAAGTTTCACATTGGCATTAACATGGAGAGAGACGGAGATGTCCTTCAAGGAAAATAGAATCCAAGAGGCAAAGGAAGTGAGGACGATATAGATTTCGCTTTGCCAAAAGTCTATCTATCCACTGCTTTAGAGATTAGTCAGAATCTTGGCAAAATCTTTCACTTTAATAATCCATGGAATTAGGAGCCTTTTCAAAGCAATTTCATCTACACGTCAAGGGGCTTGAAGGCCTTAAACCGACAGCTGGTTGACAGAAGCGAAGTACTATGATCCAGGGGTCATCTGCATCCTTCATGCCAGAGCTGGCTCCACCCCCAGGCACTCAAGTGCTGACGTCAGCTCACCCCCGTGTAGGGTTCGTGGCCTATTGGATTTTGTTGGATTTTGTCTATTAGCGAGTCTGACTGGTCTTTTCCGGCAGGCTGAATATTCCTGAGTTGCTGACGTAAGGATGAAATCTCATGCTTCTCGGTGGCCCCCGGGATTCCTGACTCAGAGTCTGGCTCATGGACAGAGGGAATCCTGCATCTGTAGGTTGACTCCTGCCCTGCGTTCCTAAGGAGAAGGACAGGGGTCGGTAGCAGGGACTAAAGAGTACTGTCCTCGGTGGTGATCTGGATCCTGAGCCCAGAGAGCCACTGCTGGGACCAGGGGCCCCACCTCAGCAGTTGGAGCAGAGCATACAGTAGGATCGTGCTCAGGACCAGGTGTCCAACCACTGCAGCCCCTCCAGGGAACATGTTCCTACACCAGGGAACTCAAGTCCTGACCAGGGAACAAGGATTCGGCAGTCCTGTGGCTGGCAAAGGATCCCTGACCATCCCCCAAATAATGCAGGTAGGAGAAATCCAGCATCAGAAGGAGGAAATAGGGTTTCCCTGGTGGTCCAGCGGTTAAGAATTCCCCTGCCAATACAGGAGACACAAGCTCAATCCCTGATCCGAGAAGATCCCACATGCCACGGGACAGCTAAACCCACGCGCCACAACTACTGAGCCTTCGCTCTAGAGCCTTCAAGCTGCAACTACTGAAACCCAAATGCCTAGAGCCCGTGCTCTGAAACAGGAGAAGCCACCTGCAACGAGAAGCCCTCACACTGCAACTAGAGAGCAGCCCCTGCTCGCCGCAGCTAGTGAAAGCCCGTGAGCAGCAGCAAAGACCCAGCACGGTCAAAAATAAATAAATAAATACATTTAAAAAGAAGGAGGAGGAAGTAACCTCGAGTGTCCTCTGTGTGGGGTCACACGCCCAGGACCCCCAAGAGAAATGAAAATCCCCCTGATCTTTCTAGACCCTGTGATGACCACATGGTCAGTCACAGACCTGACACCTCCTGCCCTTGCAGAATCCCTGCCTCTCGTCTAAACCGTCTCCACCAGCCTTCAGAGCTGTCATTTCAGGAGCAGAGGGAAGGCAGCCCTCCTGTATTCTACTTTAGGGGAAGGCTGTTTTGGAAACCTCTGGAGCTGCCACGTGCCTCACTGCTGACACAGTTAACCTTGACCTTTTCCCCTTCTGCCTGCTGTTCCTTCTCTAGTGACACCTGTGTAATTTGCTGATGAGAGCAAGAGATGCAGAGAAAGTCCACCTGGAAGGCAAGGGAGAGAAAGAGCAAAGGGCTCTAGGAAGACAGGACTGGTCAGACGCAGACATAAACGGATGAGATCTCTCCTTCCCCGTGTCAGTGATGCACTTCGTCAACAGCAATGAGCTCAGGTGACAGAGCCACTGACCCCACGCTTGATTGCACAGACTTTTCTGATTGTAGAGCTGACACAGGACCCCACATCTCATCAATGTGTTCTGGCTCCCTGATGGGCTCACTGGACACAGAGGCAGAAGAAGAAGTGAGAAGGGGAAGGGAAGACTGGAAGGAAGATTTGTACAGAATCATCTCTGGCCTTCTCAC
The DNA here is from genome assembly GCF_000754665.1 of Bison bison bison. NCBI lineage: Eukaryota > Metazoa > Chordata > Mammalia > Artiodactyla > Bovidae > Bison > Bison bison. The sequence continues at coordinate 17,236,005 of NW_011494861.1, forward strand.
TCTCTGTCTTTTTACCTATTTCTGCTTACTGCTTCCATGACTCCTCAAATGCTTTCCCCTCCTTTGAATCAAAACTGTTCTCCTGTCCAATTTAGCTGCTGACTCCATTTGGGCTCTCCTCCTCTCACCAGGATTTTCAGCCCCTTCAAGACTCGCCTTCTCCTCTTGCTCCTTGGCATTCAACATGTTGGCCATGAACCAACTGTCCGGGCTGGGCATCACCTTGGAGCTTGTTAGAGATGCATGGTCTCAGGCTCAACTCAGACCTACTGAGTCAGAATCCTCATCACAGCAAGATGCCCAGATGATCTGTGCACCCATCAAAAATTGTTACTCCCCTGTAAATTAGAAGACACATTCTTGGGAATCCCCTGGTGGTTCAGCAGTTAGGACTCAGACCTTTCACTGCCCAGACCTGGGTTCAGCCCCTGATTGGGGAACTAAGATCCTGAAAGTCATGTTGCTTGGCCAAAAAACAAACAAACAAACAAAAAGACAAATTCTTGACAGCAGGATTGTTTTTGCCCCATTATATTCCCAGAGCTGACCACAATGTCTGGCAAAAGGTAGATCCTCAATAAATATTGACTGAATGGGTAGATTTCTGGGCCTTTTCTCTCTGACCTCGTGTACCTTGTCCTCTTCTAAGAAGGCTTCTGACTCATTTGTACCCCCCACACCACCCTTCCCCTTTCCCCTCCACACTCACATTTTTTCCTCCTCCTCTGCCACAGGGGACAGGAGCAGCTGACATACAGGAGAAATGTTTGCTGAAGGTGGCTCAGAGGCCCTGCAGAAGATGGTAACAGGTTTTGCTGGTGTGTGAGCCGCAGAGAGGAGCCACACGTGGAACAGGAAGGGTGTCACACTCCTATCGCTGACTTCTTTGCTCATCAACCAGCAAAACCTCTGACATGATGAGGGGCCCAAGAATGACTTAGAGACAGTGCTCTTAGGGACAACAAATGCAGGTTCTGAATGACACAAAACCCTAGCTCTGGTTTGCTTCTGTGTTCACCCTTTCATTAAATGCACACATTTGAAATATTAATACTAGTAACAGGGGAGGGGATGAAGAAAATATAAAAAGTACTAAAAAATATAACATGCCCTCAAGGAGCTTGCAGAAGCCCAGGCAATGTGTCCTAAGATAACTCAGTTGTTTCTGATGCTTTTCTTTCATCATAGCGTAACCTCTCACAGGAACGGCAGGAAATCAAATTGAACTCCTGGCCAGATTACACAAGGATCCTAGGATTGTCAAAGTGTAATTAAAAGGAGGAGGAAGGGAGAGAAAGCTCAGAAATGGAAGCTGACTGCACTGTCAAAAGAAGAGGATAAAATGTAAAAATAAGGGAGAAGAGAGAGAAGAACCAAGAAAAAAGAATATTTTTTACAGCTATAAAATAGTCACACTGTAAACCTTTTATATATATATATATTTTTAATTGAGGTATAATTGCTTTACGATGTTGTACTAGTTTCTGCTGTACAAAGAAGTGAATCAGCTAAATATATAAATGCTTTTGAATTGTACTGTTAGAGAAGGCTCTTGAGAGTCCCTTGGACTGCAAGGAGATCAGACCAGTCCATCCTAAAGGAAATCAGTCCTTCATTGAAGGACTGATGCTGAAGCTGAAGCTCCAGTACTTCAGAAGAACTGACTCACTGGAAAAGACCCTGATGCTGGGAAAGATTGAAGGCGGGAGGAGAAGGAGACGACAGAGGGTGAGATGGTTGGATGGCATCACCGACTCGATGGACATGAGTTTGGGTAAACTCCGGGAGTTGGTGATGGACAGGGAGGCTTACCATGCTGCAGTCCATGGGGTGGCAAAGAGTGGGACATGACTGAGCAACTGATACATACATCGCCTCCCTCCTAAGCCTCCTTCCCACGCCACGCCTCATCCCACCCTTCTAGGTCATCACAGTGCACCGAACCAACCTCCCTGTGTTATACAGCAGCTTCCCACTAGCTCTCTATATTACACACTGGAGCATATGTACCTGAGCGCTACTCTCCCAGTTCATCCCACCCCACCCCACCCTGCTTTGTCCACATGTCCCTTCTCTATGTCTGTGTCTCTATCCCACATATATGCCTTAGTGAACGATATTTGTTTTTCTCTGACTTACTTCACTGTGTATGATAGACTCTAGGTTCATCCACATCACTACAAATGACCTGATTTCATTCCTTTTTATGGCTGATATTTCGCTATACCACATCTCCTTTATCCAATCATCTGTCAGTGGACATTGAGGTTGCTTCCACGTCCTGGTTATTAAAGCCACCTTGCAGTTACTTAGTAAGCAGGTGAGAAATTTCAGCTGTGAACTTGCAGACCGTGTGTTCAACCGTCTTCTGAATATCCTGGGTAGAAGGCTAGTAAGTCTTCTCCCAGGGGCCTACTCTCAGTTGGTACCATATATTCTCCAGTGCTTCATTCCCAAGAGTGAGTTCTGCAAGGAGATACCAATGCGAGCCCTACATGCTGAACTCCTCCTGGATGAAAACAGGAGACAGCTGTCCCTACCCCCACATCCAGTGGGTACAAGCAGATCATGACAAAATCTACAAAGCTTGCCTTCCTGTGAAAAAGCTTTAGGTCACAGTCATCCTGGCTGGGCCAGGCAGGGGAGCTGCATCTGAGGGTGCTTTGCTTGAGCTGGCTGCAAAACCAGGGGTTTCTAGGCAATCAGTGTATGCGCTGGGCGACATTCTGACTAGAAGGCATAGAGCCAAAGATCGAGGGACTTTTGCCAGCTGAAACTGTGAATAATCACTGAGAAAAAGCTGATTGCTTAATTACGAGGTGGAGTATAAACACAGAGACAGGAAGACAACAAACAGGAGTGGGAGGGCGGGGGAGCATGGGAAGCTGAGGGTCCCTGGATCCCCTCTCCATGGTTGCCATGGCTTTCCAGCCTACTGCTGCCACACACCAAGCCCTGCACCATTTCTCCATCACACAGGCAACCACTGGGTTAATCAGCTCATCTTTCCAGGAGGCAGGAAAGAGATGTGAGCGGTTGACCTGGAATTACAGCAGAGAGACCAGGAACCCCAGAAAGACAGGTGTCCTGGTTGGCATTACAGAGGGACTTGAGTCAGGAACAGTTACTTGAAAGTTCCTTAACCTTGTTGATCATCATCTGTGAAGTGGGGTAATAATATAGATGTCATGAGTCCTCAGAAGAGAATAAAAGGGTAATTTTTCTAAGCCAAGGAAGTTGAGTTAGGAGGGAAGAAAGGCCATCCTGAAAAATATGGAAATGCAGAAGCAATGAGAATTCCTTTTTTCTTCCCCTTCTAGCTCCGGGTTTATGCTCAACTTCCCCAGCCTCCAGCCAGCTCTGCTACACCTGACTTTGTGACCAAAGGTAACCTCTTGATTGTCCCATCTAGAAATAAGAACTATGTCCTCTCTACTATGAGTAACAAAAACTGATCATGGCCACCTCTTCAGGCTTGTCTTCTGCAGCCATCTAAACTCTTATGCTTCCAAACTTTCATATTGCAATGACTCCTGCCATTGCTTCTTGGCGATGAAAGTACTGCTCATAAAACTCAGTTCAAGCATCAGCTCATCAGGAAGCCTTCATTGAATGCTTGGTTTCATTTGGATGCTCCTCCCCACACACAGTTTCTCATAGCACCCATTATAGGACCTGTCATTCTCTTCTTTTAAAAATTCATTAATTAATTAGGCTGAGCCAGGTCTTAGTTGTGGAATGTAGGGATCCTTTAATAGTTCTCTGTCTAAGGACAGAGCCTGGGTCTCCTACATTGGGAGTGTGGAGTCTTAGCCACTGGGCCACCAGGGAAGTCCCCTAGTCTCTGTCTTCTGTATCTGTTGTCTTTTCTGTCTCCCATGAGAGTCTGAGTAAGGACTGCCATATTCACCTCTTAGCACAATACCTGGCCCATTACAGGCTTTCCTGGTAGCGCTAGTGGTAAATAATCCATCTGCCAATGCAAGAGATGTAGGTTTGATCCCTGGATGGGGATATCGCCTGGGGGAGGAAATGGCAACCCACTCCGGTGTTCTTGCCTGAAAAATCCCATGAGCAGAGGAGCCTGGTGGGCTACAGTCCATGGGGTCACAAAGATTCAAACACAACTGAACTACTGAGCTCACCTGCTGGCCCATTACAGATTATCAACAAGTGCTCAAATAATTAATTAACTAATTGGAAATAAAATGGATGGGCAGTAAGCTTCCTGGATATGTGGGGGGCAGGGGGAGTGAGAGGCAAAAACAAGATATACAACTGCCCAAGGTTGTAATACACTCGAGCTTTAACTCCTGGAAAAAGGAAAGTGAAATAAATGACCAAGTGCACTAGAAAGATTTTTAACAGCCCTGCTCTGTGGCCCTAATAAGAAAGTGAGTTAGAAAAGGATGTAGGGCATCTTTCCTGGATAGATTTAGAATAGAAATGAAATATCTTTATGCAGCTACAGGCAAAAGTCAATACCAAAACAATAAGTGAGAAAAAGGAAATTTCCAGTCAGAAAACTCCTTAAAGGGAGGATTTGGGTTACAAGATCCCGATGGGAGTTTAAGCCAAGATTTCTTCAACTGTAGGCGTGCCCTGTTGAACTTACTTCCCAGTGAAATGCAAGCAGGCCTGGCCTGGCAGAGCTAGAAAGTCCTTGGATGTGACATCAGGGAAATTGCCTTACACATTGAACTATATACTTGTTCCTCTTTAATAGTTTCCTGGGTATAAATTGCCCTAAGAAAACTGTGGGTTATTGAGGGAAGGGCCTGTGCCTTTAAATTGATCTGTTTCGCCTCCTCCTTACACACACACACACACACACACCCCATCTAAAATGGGTCCAGGCAGCTACATGGGCTG
>NW_011494861.1:17240976-17252292 GCF_000754665.1 Bison bison bison
GCTGGGCGAATACTCAGTTAAAACAGATTTGAGTAAATAACGACCCATCTCCTTGGGTTTAGATTGTTGACAAACATTTACAGATTATTTACCACATGTCCTTCTCTGTACTAATAGCTTCATATGCTTTATTTCACAAAATTTACACAATTAGTTACTGAGGCTGGAATATCTCTATTCTCCTTTCACTGATAAGGAAACTTGAGGCCAAAGAGGTTAAGAAACATGCCCATGTTTATGCAGAAAGTAAGGGGTGAAGCTGGGATACAAACCCAGGCAATTTGACCTCAGAGTTCCCACTCTTAACCATGACTTCTTTTTTTTTACTGTACCACAAGGCATGTGGAATCTAGCTCCCCGACAAGGGATCAGAATCACACCTGCACTTCTGCATTGGAAGCACAGAGTTTTAACCACTGGACCGCCAGGAAAGTACACCACTGCTTTCTGTCTGAAGAGGTAAAGCACACGTAGATGCTGACTGCTGATCTGTCTCTGGCACCACCAGGTGTGATGGGCTGAATGTCTGTGTCCCCCTAAATGTGTATGCTGAAACCCTAAGGCCCCATGTGACTGTCCTTGGAGACAGGGTCTTTAAGGAGTTACATGTGTGCTCACATGTGCTCAGTAGCTTCAGTTATGTCCACTCTTTGTGACCCCATGGACTGTAGCCCGCCAGGCTCCTCTGTCCATGAGATTCTCCAGGCAAGAATACTGGAGTGGATTGCATGTCCTCCTCCTGGGGATCTTCCCGACCCAAGGATCGAACCCACGTGTCTTATGTCTCCTGCATTGGCAGGCAGGTTATTTACCACTAATGCTGCCTGGGAAGCCTGATCCAATAGGACAGGAGTCCTCATAAGAAGAGATGCAGAGAAGAAAAGCAGTATCAGGACTCAGTGAGACAGCAGCCATCTGCAAGCCAGGAAGAGAATTCCCACCAGAAACCAACACTGCCTGTACCTTGATCTTGAACTTCTGACCTCCAGAGTGTGAAAAAAAGGTATGCTGTTTCTAAATGGGAAAATACATAATGGAATCACTCTGCTGTCCACCTGAAACTATCACAACATTGTTAACCGACTATACTCCAATATAAAATAAAAAGTTAAAAAATAAAAGTGTGCTGTTCGAGCCACCCAACCATGGTATTTTGCTATGGCAGTCAGAGAAGATTGATAAACCAAGCCAGCATCTTCTGACACAGGCCAAGTACACACTGAGTGCCTCCTCAGAGCCCAGCTAGGCACAGCCTCCTCCTCCAATTCCCACCCTCTTCTCCGGGGTCTTGGAGCTGACCCCAGAACCCCAGGCTCCAGTGGCAACTCATCTTATGACCACTATCAGAGTTTTCCCATCTCATGTTCCACTCTAATGGTGCAAAGGCTAGCTGGGTTTGCTGTAGTTTTGCAGGCACTATATTGGTCTTCTTAGCATTGCAGACTTTAATCCCCATCACCGCCCAGGGAAACCAGTGCTGTGGTATCTACCCAGTTGGTTGTTTTGAGGATGAAATGCAATGGTTTGTGTACAGGGCTTTGAACAGTGGTCATCACCTGGTCAGTGTTCACTTGGGAGGATTATTAACTCTCCCTGCATCCCAGCTGGTAATTTGGTAAAAGCTGGACTTTGACCCTTGATCTTTCTGCCTCCAAAGACCAAGCTATAAGCTTTCCAAGGTGACAACCAGCTCATGTGATAACTCAATTTGACATCATACCAGTATGACTCTCTCCACTATTCATTAAGCAGAATTTCTTTCTAGTTCTATTCATTTTGGTTGAGGAAAAAAAAAAGACTGTGTGTGTCTGTTGTATGCATGTGTGTGTATGCACACATATATTTTTCAACTAAAAGTCAAGTCGTGCTGTCACAGAAGGGAGTGGCCTAAGTGAAGTCTGGTGGAATAAAGCTTTTTACCTTTACCCTCAGGAACAAGCTGCAAATAGTGCAGATCAACCAGAGATGGACTGGAGTGGCCAAGGCTTGTTTTCTCATCTACACAAAGGTCTCCAAAACATTCCCAAAGTTGCATTTATAGTAATCCTTATGCATACGAAAGGGTCACAAAGGAGGGAGGGGTGGATGCAGAAACTCAGGTATCCTGGGCCTGTCATGGGACCTTCAGAAAGAATCTAGTCAGAGTGGGGACTGTGGTAGAAGTGTGCTGGTCATAAATCTGTACTCAATTCCAGACCTACTTGTCAGATCTTCTGATTTTTCAAGAAAAGTTAGATACACCTGAAACTACCACAGCGTTGTAAATCAACTATACTCCAATAAAAATTAGAAAAAAAAGTCATGCCCCAGGCCCTCAAAACCGTACTCTGTCAGCGCTCCAGGCTGTGAAATGAAGGGCAGAGTCTGGTGGACTTGACGTTCAGTGCTTCTGACGGCTGACTCTATTTCTTAAAACGCAAAAATGAGATGCACATTTTTAGCACCAGCCCACGACACATAGTGGGTTCTTAGTATACTCTTGTTCTTTACTGAATTCTATTGAATTGCTCTGGGGGTAAAGGGAGGCAGGTACGGGGAGGAGCTGGCGTGGAGCACACAGAGGTCCAATCCGGTGTAAAAAGCCAAGAACCAGGGTTGTCCCTTTGTTCCAAGCAGGCCTCTAGCTCATATCTTGGACCTACTGATTAAGCACTCAGCAGAATAGCTGTGTAAGTGTTAGGATGGGAGCAGAACTTTAAGAAGCCATTCAAAATAAGCACAGCCCGTGACATCATTGACTGTTTCACAGTGATGTTGAGAGAGCCTCAGTGGCCAACCAGGAACTGGGTCACAAAGACAGCAGGAACAAAATATGGATCCACGTGTGCAGGACTGGGAGAAAAGGGCCTCCATCCTGTTCCTAGTGTGGGGAGCCTGGGAAGACAACAGACTAAGTGTGCGCACGACTGCTATTCATTAGGCTTCCCACCAGCAGTTATGAGCCAAGGAAGACGAAGAAAGGGCTCCGAGTCCCCATCACTGGCTCCCAGTTAAGTGCAGAGGCCATGATCTGCCTGCAGCTAGTAAGCTAGACTTCCAGCTTATGCTCTGCTGTGCAATTTGTAAGCCCCAACTTTGCAAAACCAGCACCAGTTTCTAAATTTAAGCAGCTAGAAATGTTCATTTTAAGGCCAAGGATCTGGAGTTGGTGTAAGCAGGGAAAATACCACAGTCCCCATTGGCTCCCTCTCTGTCACTGTGACAGTGTCGGCAATGAATGGTAAAGCTGCAGCTTGCCTTCCAAACTGTGGCAGTCATTTTTTAAATGAGATCATCCAAATAAATGGCTATTTTAAGTCCAAGGCAAAGACGTACACTTATGTCATAGGAACACTCTGAAAGAAGCCAGTCCACCAAGTTCCCAGGTCCCCAAAGAGCTTAATTCACTGGGTCTTGCTGGGGACGTCACTGCCAGGGACTCAGAGGTGAGAGCCCATGTTCTAAGCCCATTGCCAGGGATACAAGCATGTCAAGTGCCAGAGGCAGGAAGCCAAATCGCTCTCAACCTTCATGAAACTAATCTAGGGGAGCTCTGCCTGCAGATTGGGAGGAATGCTTCCCTCCACCAGCCAGCTTGCCTCAGAAGGATGCAGGGCCCCAGAGCAGGTCCAGATTAGGGAGGCCAAATTCCCAGATCTACACAGAATATTTGAACTTGAAGAACATTCTGACAGTTGATGGCAGCAGATAATTCTCAGAACCATAGTGGCAGCCAGCCTGGAATGATCAGGAATGGGATTAGCAGGGAAGGGGCTAGAAGGATCAGTGAAAGTGGTAGCCCCTCAGTTGTGTTCGACTCTTTGAGACACCGTGGGCTGTAGCCCACCAGCCTCCTCTGTCCATGGAATTCTCCAGGCAAGAATACTGGAGTGGATAGCCATTCCCTTTTCCAGGGGATATTCTGACCCAGATATCAAACCCAGGTCTCCAACATTGCAGGCAGATTCTTTACTGTCTGAGCCACCAGGGAAGCCCCAGAAGGAGCAGAGTAAACTTCAAATCTGGGAAAGAACTGAGGTATGGCAGTGAGAGGATGGAGGGAGAATTAAACCACGCAGCTTTCCAAGGAGGGTATGTGTGTTTAAATAAAAGCTCTCTGTTTTGCTGAGCCTTTGATGGATATGGATAAACCAAGGACAAGCCTTTCTTCTCTAGCATCTTCTATTAGCCTCTGTGTAAACAGAGAGAGAAGAGTTCAAGGTCCAGGGGCCCAGCCTGGAGTAAGGGTTGATGATGGGTGCCCTGGCGAGGCAAAGAAACTTGCAAAAATGCCTGAGGGGCAGATGGCCAACCAGCTTTTCAGAACAGGAAATATCTACTGTTTCATTTGAAGATGTGAATGCTGCCGTGTAAATAAGCACCTTCCAAATTGACATCGAAGTCTGTTCTACACTCACAGATCATGAATCAAAGAAAATAGATGCGTTTCCCAGTGGGGTCAACGTGAGGCAGAGAGAAGCAGCTGATGCCACGGGACGACGTGACGATTCATAAAATGAGCTCATTTAGTAGAGGCGGGCACTCAGGGCGAGGCAGTGATGAGAGCATACACATTCCGGGAAGGAGGGCCATCTTGATGCAGGCATTGCAATTCCACAGGGCCTGCGGTGGCAGCCAGAAGAAATAGGAGCTAGATCTTAAGGGCTGGGGTGATCCACCCCTCATGCAGGCAGATTATGGGGAAAGGGAGAAGTTAGACCAGAACGCAGACAAAGTGGGACACATGGGGGACCTGCATGAAGGAACCTCACTATCAGAGAAGGAGGCACAGAGGGCAGAGGTCTGCGGCTCAGAGGTCACCACTGAGACCCTCATTGTGGGATTTGGATTCCAGGGTTAGTTTAATAGGATGAAAGCTTCAGAATCTGACCTCGTGTAAAGGAGGAGCCGGGCAGCTTACATCTTTAGGCATCTCCCTCTCCCAAGTGGGGAACCCCAATAGCTTAGTTCTGAATAGCTCTCCAAGGAAGTGTCCTGGCATATCCAGTGGAGAAAGAAAAATAGGTGCCATGGAAGGTTTTGAAGAAGAAGGATGATACAATGAAACAGATGTTCCAGGAGGATAATTTGGCCGGGATGTCAGGGTGAGATGCTGGTGAAGAGATGAGATGTAGAGAGAGGAGATGGATGGCCCCTGTGATGGCTGGCCCAGAAATTATAACCTTCCGAATGAGCAAGGTGGCTGGGCTGATGGTGGACAAAACAAAACTGAGCGCATCCACGAAGACTACACAGACTGTGTGCGGAAATCAAAGACTTCCAGCTTGTCTGAGACGGAAAATGATAGTGAAAGTGGTACAAATATAGAAGGGGCTGTAGCTTTAAAAGGAGAAAGCAAGAGCGTCTCAGAAATGCTGAGTCTGAAGCGACAGCCAGACAGCCAAGTGAAAGTGTCTAATTAGACCTTTAAAATTATAAGATGGAAATTAAGGCCAGGGCTTGAGATTGTGTTTGTGAGTCATTTGCCTAAAGTAAATGAAACTGCAAGAGGGAAGCATGTGATGGAAAATTGGAGATGTCTGCAGTTACAGAAATGGGAAGAAAGAGGGTGGTCAGAGAAGGCCTCACTCAGGATGAAGGGTGAAGGACGGAGAGGGCCTTGCAGCGGAGACTGTGGATGTGAGACAATGGCCGCAGAGAGGCCTTCAAACCTGGACTCTGAAAGTGACCTTGATTGGTGCTCTGGAGAGAAAGTGGCCTGGTCAGTGGCCCCTGGGGGCCCATTTTGAGGGACAACCTCAAAGGAAGACACTGAGGAGGGAGACCACTCTGCTAGAGATCAGAAGAAATCACCACCTTCTCACAAAATCTGGCAGAAGGAAGGCAGAAGTTGGGAAGAGGTGGTGTGGTGTGCTCTCCCCCGAGGCACACAAAGAAGAGGCAGCCAGTAGGGAAAAGGCTCTTGGAAAAAGGAGCAGTAAAGGAGCCAGAATCTTCCAGAAATGGAAAAGGAGGAGACTGGGAACAGATTAGGCCCATAAAGGAAACTCTTCTCTGTATCAGTTAGCTCTTGCTGCATAACAAGCATCTAAAAACTCAGTAACTTAAAACGTTCATCTGTTTCATCTGTATCAGTGGGCTACATGTAGTTTGGTCAGTTCTGTTTTCTGGACCAGGCCTGACTGGTATCAGCTAAGTTTTCTCAGACACAGGTGGTCAGCTACTGAGTTGGCTAGGAGCTTGGCTGGTCCGAGATTACTCTGCTGGGACACCTTCGCTTTCCTTCTTCCTGCTTCCCCATCTTCCAGCAGGCTCTCCTGGGCTTATTCTCACTGCAGTAGAGGGATTCTGAGAGAGCGAGTTGAGGCCCATGAGAGTTCTTCAGGCCTCATCCTCAAACTAGCATGAGATCCAAGCAAGTCACAAAACCATTCCCGATTCAAGGGGAGCAGGGGCGGTTCCACAAAGTCACATTGCAAGAGGCACAGATATCAGATAAAAGACTTCAGGCCATTTTTGCAATCAATATCATCCCAGGACCTCCTCGCCTTCATCGTCTCTGAATCATGGAGGTGAGATGCATCAGTAAGGAGGCAAAAAGGTAAATAAAGTCTTTTTTTTTTTCAAGGTCTTTTTTTTTTTTTTAAAAAAAAGAACAAGGTCTTGGTTTGCCCAAGTTCCACAGAAACAGAATAGACCTGGAGGTTTTGAAGAATGAGAAAAACTTGTAAAACTTGTGGAGGGAGCTTGCATTTAAAAGAGGAAGGGTTGCCAAGGAATACAGTGAGGACCAGCTGAGAGCAGGAAACAGGGACTGCAATGCCATCCACAGCCACCCAGAGCCACCCAGGGCCACCCAGGGCCACCTAGAGCCTGGGCATGGGAAAAAAACATGCACAGTGGAGGCTTGGGGGAGATAATGAGACACAGCAGCAGCAGCAGCAGCAAAGCCAAAGCTGGGGCAGAAGTGGCTTTTGGCCAGCATACCCACTTGCCTGGTTAGCCACTGGAGCCTTGTCTGGGGAGAAGTCCTAGGCCCCTTGTGTCTCTGAGGTGCCCTCCATGTTGATGGGACTCCCCATGAGGAGCCCCAAAAAATGTAAAAAGTAACTGAGTGAGTGGATGTGACTCTGAAGGGCAACAAAATCAATGAATGGAAAATAGTTCATTTCTGTCCCATTGATTTTTTTTTTTTTTTTAATGCTCATTGAGGACACGGCTACCCATTGTCATTAAACTAACCACTTTTCAGTGAAATACTTTAATTCTCTCTAAGATCAACTCCTGCATAACCAATTCCTAAAATAAATCATTTATAACGCAGCTCATTCTCAAAAGAGTGCATTTTCAGATTGCATAACCACAGTGAGGCAGTCAATCCAAAGGTTTTTTTCCCACCTAACATAGCCTCACCCCCTCGCCCTGTCCAGGTGTCGCTATTTCAGCCCCCACCCTCAAATGTGAGACTCCCCTGCCCTCTGCCTCCATCCCAAACCAGGGCTTTCCCTCCCAGACCCTGAGCCCTTGGTTCCTCCTGCTCTGAACCCTTGAATAGCTCTTCATCATTCATTGCTCATCCTCTAAGCCTCCAGCAGTTGAAACCTTGAACCCATCCAGCACATCAGACAGCCCATGCCCTCAGTTCAGTAGCCTTAAGCTCACCTTGGGAGGGGCATAAGTGTTGATCTTTAAATCCCCCCAGTCTGTGGTTCGAACAAGCATCTCCCTCCCCTGAATCCTTGTTAAGATTCCAGCTTCCCGCCCACCTCTCTGGTCTCTGTGAGAATGCTTGTCCTCATAGAGCCTGGGAGTGGAATAAGTCTCCTGTTTGCCAGGAAATCTGACCACCCACCTAGCAGGCTGGCTCTCCTCTGCCGGACCCTGCAGAGGGGTACAGATTGCCCTAGAAGTGGTGAAGAGGTGAGCGTGGTAACTCTCAAAAGGGCCTGGAGTTGTTTAGCTTTTATTTTGAACTGATCTAGAAATCACTTGATATACAAAATAACTTTTAAAATCTTCCCCTTGGGCCTGGTCCCATGGTCCTGTGGTTAAGATAATGTGCAATGCGGGGGATGTGAGTTTGAGCCCTGTTCCAGAGAACTAGGATCCCACATACCCACTGTGTAGCAACAAAGCCTGCATGCTGTGATTCACACCTGACGCAGCCAAGTTAATAAAAATAAAATAAATAAATATTTAAATAAAACAAAATATTTCCCTTGGAATTTTTTTTTAAGGTGGTGATGATTTTCAGACTTTCACAGGTAGAAAGCACACTTGTTCCCATAAATCCATCACCTTCCTGAAGGATCCTGCCCACTGTCCATTTTCAAGATTAATCTTTCTCCTGAGTGTTTTAACTCCCACCACCTATGAGACTCTTTCAGTGGGGTCCAATATTAAAACTCAAAATGCCTCATTTTGTATTTTATGACTTGCTCCCCAAAATCCAGGCCGCCTAGTTTCTAGAAATTAGAAACTCCCTGGTTTCTATTAATGAACCATTAGTAGAGGTTAAAAAAAATATTTTGTCAAAAGAACAGACTGATGGTTTGCCCAGGCCCCTGGGTCCACCATCATCCAGGGAGTAGGATGGGGAAGAAATTGGAGCACTGCTGGGCTCCTGACACAGCAGAAAAAGCGCTGGCTGGTGGGGAGGTGAGGATGCAATCTCAATGCTGCTTTTTATTAGCCCTATGACTTGGTAAATTCTTCCAAATGGTAGGAAAGTTGAAGCTGAGACCCAAGGGGTAAACAATGAAAATAAACATAGTTTTACTAACACTAAAAAAAATTGTCTTCAGATTTTTCAAATAAAGAATCACAGATTATTATTACTAAATTAACCTGATTTCACCTGCATAGTCATGTACAGAGTGGTAATGGGGTTCAGTAACACTATCTGTGTGTACAGCGGCATATTAAATATCTTAAGCTGAAAACATTTAAGAAAACAGCAGATTCAAGTCATTCTAGCACATACTCAACCCTTCTTTTCTGAAACATATTATTAAATTCCCATATGGAAAGTACTCTCCCTGTCCCAGGAGGAAGGAAGATGCTCTTACGACCAGAAATGGGGAATTGAGGTCTGAGAAACCTGTACAAACAAGCCTTGCCAAACTAACTCTTATCTTCCTGGTTACTTCTTCACCACCTACTAACCCTACCCAAACCCCTCTGTCTTGTCAATACTTCACAAATTTATTGTTTCTTTGTCTAAAAGGTATAAAAGCTTCTTACTCTGATCACTTATTCAGGTCTTCATTTTCTTGTGACAGCTCCCATGTACCTGTAAAAATTCGCTAAAATGTGTATACTTTTCTCACATTAATCTGTCTTAGTTTAACTTTCAGACCCAGCCAGGGACCCTGAAAGAATTAAAGAAAGCCCTTTTCTCCCCTGCAGTGGACTAAGGGAAAATGGATTTCCACAGTGGGGTTTTTCATGGCTTCTGATTCCCTTAGATTACCTGCCCATAGGGTTACCTGAAATAATAACCTGAAGAAACATCCCAGTGTTGTTACTTCATTCATTCAGGAAACATTTCTGACTACTCTACCCCAGGCATGTTGTAGGGATATGGCAGTAAATATAACAAAGACCCTGCCCTCTTGGAACTTACCTCCAGTAAGGGAACCTGATCCACCCCCACTAAATTAACAACAACCAAGAAAATGCCACACACATAAAACGTCAGGTGAAAAAAGTCAAGTAAGAAGGAAAGGGAGTCCCTGGAAGTGGATCTTTATACGATAGAGTCAGTGTGGGCTTAGAAAGCTGACACTGAGGGGAGACCCGGAAGAAGTGAGGACTGACTTCAAATGAGCAGTCTACAACTGGCCTGCCCTGGTTTGGAATGGTTCAGATTTGGCCACTGTGCCAGGGGAGGGGTTCTCAGAGGTGGTGTGGTTGGTCTCAGCAAGAGTCAACTGAAGGACCTCTGGGCCCCACTGAATGCACCGTCTTGTTTTCCTGCTCCAGCTGGTGAAGTTGTAAAGGGGGAACCTCATACTTGGGTGAACCCAAATCCTCTCATCCCTTTCTGCCCCTCTTGAGATACACCAAAAGCAAGCACATCAGTGATACAGGAAGGTCCAGAGAAAAGTGGCTAGCAGAGGAGTGACTGCTCTGATTGACAGGAGCGTCTCTATTGTTTTAACCTGGCTTGGTACCTCCAAATACCATTTGCCACCAATGCAGCTCCAACCAAGCTAGATGAGAGAAGAAAAGTTCAGTGGACCATCTGAGGGGAAGCCTGTCAACAGTTCAGAAGCAAGAAAGTTGGATCTGATGGGTTTAAGATTTCCACCAGCAAAATGTTCTGTTAACACTTCAGAATTACTACTCTTGCACATAAATATGCATTCTCCCTGTCCCTATTCCTCTGCCAGGGCTCACAGTTACAGTCAAAAGGAAGCTTTATGTTATATTTTAAATTTAACTGTAGGTAGTATTTAGCCTTTCCCTTTCTTTCTCTTCTGTTAGGTCCATACCATTTCTGTCCTTTATTGAGCCCATCTTTGCATGTAATCTTCCCTCGGTATCTCTAATTTTCTTGAAGAGATCTCTAGTCTTTCCCATTCTGTTGTTTTCCTCTATTTCTTTCCATTGATCACTGAGAAAGGCTTTCTTATCTCTTCTTGCTATTCTTTGGAACTCTGCATTCAGATGCTTATATCTTTCCTTTTCTCCTTTGCTTTTGGCTTCTCTTCTTTTCACAGCTATTTGTAAGGCCTCCCCAGACAGCCATTTTGCTTTTTTGCATTTCTTTTCCATGGTGATGGTCTTGATCCCTGTCTCCTGTACAATGTCACAAACCTCCATCCATAGTTCATCAGGGTGATTGCAGCCATGAAATTAAAAGACACTTACTCCTTGGAAGGAAAGTTATGACCAACCTAGATAGCATATTCAAAAGCAGAGACATTACTTTGCCAACAAAGGTCCTTCTAGTCAAGGCTATGGTTTTTCCAGTAGTCATGTATGGATGTGAGAGTTAGACTGTGAAGAAAGCTGAGCGCCGAAGAATTGATGCTTTTGACTGTGGTGTTGGAGAAGACTCTTGAGAGTCCCTTGGACTCCAAGGAGATCCAACCAGTCCATTCTGAAGATCAGCCCTGGGATTTCTTTGGAAGGAATGATGCTGAAGCTGAAACTCGAGTACTTTGGCCACCTCATGCGAAGAGTTGACTCATTGGAAAAGACTCTGATGCTGGGAGGGATTGGGGGCAGGAGGAGAAGGGGACGACAGAGGATGAGATGGCTGGATGGCATCACTGACTCGATGGACATGAGTTGGGTGAACTCCGGGAGTTGGTGATGGACGGGGAGGCCTGGCGTGCTGCGATTCATGGGGTTGCAAAGAGTCAGACA
>NW_011494861.1:17252392-17295991 GCF_000754665.1 Bison bison bison
TTTTTTTTTTTTTAATTTACTCTGACTCATGAATAATAGATCAGTTTTCTGAATCTCTGAGTCAACATATATGCTGACTGCTGCTGCTAAGTCACTTCAGTCGTGTCTGACTCTGTGTGACCCCAAAGACAGAGGTCCACCAGGCTCCCCCGTCCCTGGGATTCTCCAGACAAGAACACTGGAGTGGGCTGCCATTTCCTTCTCCAATGCATGAAAGTGAAAAGTGAAAGTGAAAGTGAAGTCGTTCAGTCATGTCCAACTCTTAGCGACCCCATGGACTGCAGCCTACCAGGCTCCTCCAACCATGGGGTTTTCCAGGCAAGAGTACTGCAGTGGGGTGCCATTGCCTTCTCCGCAACACGTATACTCCAATATCAAAGTAGAAACATTGGTAATAAAAAGGAGAGAGTGGCAAAAAAAGAAATAGCAGGAGACAGGAAAGAAGAAAAGTTACTATAACAAAGAAAAGACTACAAACAGAGCAGTAATGGATAGCTTGATGATGCTCCTCAGTTTTACCAACCCCTCCAGGTCCCCACAGCCTCAACTCTTGTATTAGTCTGCTTGGACTGCCAGAACAAAGGACCACAGGCTGGGCAACTTAAACAACAGAAATTTATTGCTTCACATTTCTGGAAACTAAAAGTATGAGATCAAGGTGTCAACAGGGCTGGTTTCTCCTGAGTCCTTTCTCTTGTGCTTGTATATGATGGCCATCTTCTCCCTGAATCTCCACATGGTCTTCTCTGTGTGTATGTGAGTGCTTGGTTGGTCGGTTGTGTCTGACTCTTGCAACCCCATGGACTGTCACCCTCCAGGCTCCGCTGTCCATGGGATTTCCCAGGCAAGAGTGCTGGAGTGGGTTGCCATTTTCTTCTCCAGGGGATCTTCCTGATCCAGGGATTGAAACCACTTCTCCTATATCTCCTGCATTGCAGGCGGATTCTTCACTCTCTGAGCTGTCATTTTGCCTGTATCCAAATTTCCTCTTCTCATCGGTATACCAGTCACTGCATTAGGCCCCACTTTAATGACTTGGTGCATGCGACTCCATGGACTGTATCCCACCAGGCTCCTCTGTCCATGGAGATTCTCCAGGCAAGAATACTGGAGTGGGTTGCCATGCCCTTCTCCAGGGGATCTTCCCCACTCAGGGATCAAACCCAGGTCTCCTGCATCTAATCCATCACAGAAGATTCTTTACCACTGAGCCACTGGGTAAAACTTCATTTCACCTTAATTACCTCCTTAAAGACCCAGTTTCCAAATAGAGTCATATTCTGAGGTTCTAGATATTAGAACTTCAATGATGGATTTCGGAAGAACACAACTCAGCCTGTTCCAACCCTGAAGCTTCAGATCTCTGGACTTCTGTTTCCTTTGCATTCTTTCTGCCTCCTTTCTGATATGTATTCTGGAATGGAGAAGTAAGGAAGAGGGCATTCAGAGCCAATGCCACCGGGAGACTGGCTCCACCACAGTGGTGGCCATGGTGTGGATACCCTGTCAGCTCCTCCCACTCAGGACTGGCCCCAACAAGCAGGGGCTACACAGCCCCACCTCAGTCCCAGTGAGCAGAGCAGCAGCCCAAGTCTCCTGGAACAAGGGACTGGAATTTCACTCTAACAAAAGATGAGCGAGATGGGTTTCCTTGTGATGAACCACTAGGAAAATGAATTTCTTCTTCTCTAGGGGGTAGTCATGAATCCACGAACAGAAGTCAAGCTTCTAACCATCCCTGTTCCCTTCATCCACACCCTTATCTGTCCCTGCTCCCCAGATCTGAACATTCTGGAAAAGAACCTCCATCCCGTAGTCCTCAGAAGTGAAGACAAGTTCTTAGTTCCATCAGCCATCAACTAGCCATGCCCTCCAGACTTCTAAGAAGTTCTCAGGTCTCGTCCTAAGACCCTAATCCTCATGGCTTGAACTTTTGCCTGAATGTCCCTGTGGGGGTAAAGTTGAGAACACTAAGAAAGCTTCAAGCTCACAGCCCAGGGAAGCAACTGGTTGTCGTGCCAAAGACAGGACTGTTTCCTCATTTGTCTCCCTCAGACTCAGCCAGCTTTGTGGGGAAGCCAGACTTGAGCACCAGCACTGCGCCTGGAAGACACAGTTACACACCTGGAGGACACAGTTACACAAAGGCTTTCTCCTCAGACAACGGAAGGTTCACCCTGGGCTAGAGCGCATGGCGCCGTGCTGACAAGTTGGATTCCAACACAGAGCTGTCAAAGGATGGCAGCGCTTTTGGCTGGACTTTAACGATTTTGCAGAAATGGGCCCTCAGGCTTCCCATCTCACCAAGGACACAAGCAAAAGCTGCAGATATTGGCTGAGCCCTGAGTCCCTGCTCTGTGCTCCTCCCAACCTAACCCCACCCCACTTCCACTTCTCAAGAATTCAGGAGAAATGGGCTGTTCACAGGGGTGTCAAGTGCCCCTCAGGGCCCATCAGACAAAAATGTTGAACAAACAGTTATTATTTCAGAAAGAACAGCACCATCTTTCAGGGTCTTAGCAGTGTTCCAAAAGAGGGGCAATCGAGACGAGTATTTCTAGCATTTGGGGTCTAGGCTTAAAGAATTTAAGGTGGATGCTTGAAGGGAATGACTTAGACAAAATTAGGCAGAGTTCCTGACCTAATAAAGTTTAGTGGACATAGTAAAAATAGGACCTTGCTATGAATCTTGGTAGGCACACTCTTGTTTGATAAGCAAGTTCTTTATTTAGGTGAACAAATTATTAGTATAATAAAAGAGCTGTTTGTGCACATAAGAAAACCATTGCTGCATAAATTGGGCTTCCCTGGTGGCTCAGTGGTAAACAATCCGCCTGCCAATGCAGTAGACACAGAAGACACGAGTTCGATCCCTAGGTCAGGAAGATCCCTTGGCATAGGAAATGGCAACACACTCCAGTATTCTTGCCCAGAAAATTCCATGGACAGAGGAGCTTGGCAGGATACGGTCTATGGGGTCACAAACAGCCGGACATGACTGAGCACGCATGCACGCACGCTCTATAAACCGGTTTGCAGTGAGCTTGTGGTCATGGATGTCTCAATTCTTAGTCATCCCTCATGGCCATTTTCCAGTCTAAGGTGGAAAATAAACCATTACCTTCTAAGGTTGTGATCAACCCAGATCTGCAGTGCTGTTTAAGGTGTCATGGTCATGTCAAATTCTGACTGTAGCTCTGTAAGTATCAGGTTTTCCTGTTTCTGGTAGGCAGAATAATGGCTTTCCAATGCATGGCCATACCCTAATTCCTGGAACCTGTATGTTATATCATGTGGCAAGGGAAGCTTTGCAACTATAGTTAAGGTTACTGATATCAAAGAAGGAAGATTATCAGGGATTATGTAGTGGGCCTGGTCTAACCACAAGAGCCCTAAAAAGCTAAAAACTCTCTCCAGCTGGAAGCAGAAGAGATGCAGCAGCAGGCGAAATAAGAAAGATTACAAATGTGAGAAGGGTTTGACATGCCTATGCTGCCTCTGAGATGTAGGGCCCCATGTTCAAGGACCAAAGAGAGGCCCATAGGAGTTCAGGGTAGTCTCTAGGGACAGTTAGAAAGAAAACGGTACCTTCTGGTTTATAGCTATAAGGAATTAGATTTTGGCAACAACTTGAATGTTCTTAGAAGCAGGTTCTTCCAAAAGCCTCAAATAAGAGTCCAGACAGCCAATACCTTGATTTCAGTCTTTTGAAAACTGAGCAGGAGAAACAATCAGAGCACCCCAGGCTTCTGACCTACACAATAGTGACATGATAAAGTTGGCTTGTTTTGACCCACTGAATGAGTGGCGATTTGTTATGGTAGTGGTGCTGGAAAACTGATACACTGCTTTTTGCTGGCTGCTCACCTGTTGGGTCTTTTGATGGAATGGCAAGTGCACACCAGTATTTGAGTGCTGCAGCAAGACTAGTAAAAAGAAGGGAATTATGATCAGCGTTTGCAGTCCATTCCTAAGTGAGGAGCCGAGTGTGTCCAACAGAAAAACTTCCATTCTGAAAGGAACAGCTTACAAAACCATGTATTAGTTAAGTTATCTACTTTCCTATTTTTTATGCTTGTTTCCCAAATCTCTAGAAATTTAAATACAACATTTTTAGCCCATAATAGTCCATGTTTCACCTTGAAAGGCCAATATTATATCTGGGGCTTCTCCATTGTGAATTACCATCTGTCCAAACTTACAGCCTTCTTGGGTCAGGACTTCTATGTCTTTAGCAGATTATCCAGCTTCCTCAACAATGAATGAATGAATTTCCAGAATTTGAGGGCCTTTATTTAAGACATGAAATAAGGAGGCTGGAAGAAAAAAAGGAAATAGTTCAGAATTTTCCTTAATGATTACGATTTGGGCTATCAAACCAAGGCTTAGTTTTTTGAGTTATCTAAATGTCTCTTTTTCCAAGAAGGAAAATGGATGGGCAGATGCAAATTCTGGGTGATAGCAGAGACTATTGGAAGGCAGGCAACAGTTTTTCAGGATAACAAATCCCCATCTGGTTTGTGAGTTGTAGGCTTTTTGCTCACAAATCCAATCCTAGCTATTGGGAGCCTCCCAATGATCAGAAATCAGCCAAAATATCCCTATGAAATTATTGAATTTTGTTTTGGCAGTACTTGACAAGAGTGATTTGGCATGAGCCAGTGAGATTTATAGAAAAGAGATCATTAGGTTGATTTGAAACAGAAAAGCAAGAAACTGGGCTTAAGTCATGAGCCTTTCTGGAAGGGTCTACAAATGTAAGGCAGCTCCCAAATGCTTATGGTACCCTGGCCCATATGTTTCATAGTCCATTTCCAATGTCTGTTTCTGGGAACATTCAGTTACATAGGCCAGTTCCCATAGAAAGTTCCCAGGTCTTGTTTCCATGGAAATAGAAAATTTCCTTCCAAGGTATGATATGACAGCAAGTCTTAGATTTTTAGCTCTTTGGCCATGTTTGATGTTTGCCATCTAAAACGTCAAAAAATGATTGAGGAAACAAAATGATTCATTACAAAGGGCTGGTGCTGAAGAAAGATGGATGGTAACCAAAGAAAAATGAGTATAAAGTCAACTGTTGATTTTATTGTATATTTTGGCAAATCTTGAGCCAGATATTAGACTATAAAATGCAAAGAGCAGTATGAAGACAGGGGTCTATGAGCATCACAATTAAACTGTGAGCAGATTTTAAAATTAGTTAAGAGGAAAGAATAAGGTGCTAAGAAAAAGAAATAAGAAATACAAATTAAAACCTGATCACGTGTGGCTCTGGAAATCCAGATTTTGTTCTGTGGATGTTGGGTGGAAGTTTGCAGGAACGCTGCATGCTGCTGTCTACTTGACCCAAATATTGGTTGATGCTGTCTCCTCCTTTCTGAAGATTGTCAGAAAAGTGTAAAGCCCCTAGTTGGGGCAGTCTTCCAGTGATCTTTATTCGAGAGAGATAAATCCAGGGGTCAACCCTTCAGAGTTTTGCTGCTGTTCTAGTTATTTCCTGACAGTTTTGTTTTTTTTCTACCCCAGAAAACCATGTTAGCATGATATATCTGTCTTCATCCATTTACTTTGAATTAAATATTTATTCATTTGGCTGCATTGTGTCTCAGTCGCGATTCAAAGGCGTCTCCATTGCCATTGCGGGCTTAGTTGCCCCGCAGCACGTGGGATCTTATTTCCCCAACCAGGATTCAAACTTGCATCCCTTGCATTGGAAGGCAGGTTCTTAGCCACTTAACCACCGGGGAAGTCCCTTCATCTGTTTACCTTTAATCTGTATGTGTCATTATATATAAAGTGGATTTCTTATACACAATATGTAGTGGGATCTTGCTTTTTGATCCACTCTAACAATTTCTGATTTTCAGTTGTGCATTTAGACCACTGATGTTCAAAGTGATTATTAATATAACTACCACGTTTTTACCATTTTCTACTTGTTGCCCTTGTTGAATTTTTTTCTTTGTATTTTTGTCTTCCACTTTCTATCTGCCTTTCATGGTTTTAATTGAGCATTTGATATAATGCTACTTTCTCTCCCCTCTTAGCATATTTAGTAGAGAAATGATCTGGTTTTCTCAACAAATAAATAACATAATAAAAACACAAGTGGGAGAGATGGTACAGTTTTAAAGAGGTATCAACCAAATGCAATGTATGAACCTTGATTGGATTCTGAAACAAACAGAAAAGAAAATTTTTGAGGTAACTAGGGATATTTGAACACAGTCTGGGCACTAGTTATATTATTGGATTATTGTTAATTTTGTTAGTTGGGATAATAGTTTTGGTGTTTAATTACATTAAAAAATGACAAGAGGACAGGCAGATAGATGAAACCAGCTTGGTAAATGTTAGCAAGCTAGGTAATGAACACATAGGATCTCCTTATATTTTTCTTTCTACTTTGTTTTGTGCCAAATTTTCCACTATAAAGACTTTTTAAGCTGATAAAAGTGATCTTTATAAGATTGGAGCATATAAGGAATATTACTTGGCCATTAAAAAGAATGAAATAATGCCATTTGCAGCAACATGGATGAACCTAGAGATTATCACACTAAGTAAAGTCAGACAGAGAAAGACAAATATCATATGATGTAACTTATATGCAGAATCTAAAAATATAGTACAAATAAACTTATTTACAAAACAGAAACAAATTCACAGACTTAGAAAACAAACTTACCAGGAGGGAAGTACTGGGGGGAGGAATAGATTGGGAGTTTGGGATTGACATGTACACACTGCTATATTTAACATAAATAACCAACCAGGACCTACTGTATAACACAGGGAAGGCTGCTCAATATTTTGTAATAACCCACATGGGAAAAGAATTTGAAAAAGAGAATAAATACATGCACATGTAATTTTTAAAGTAGTCTGTATTTGAAAAAGTCAGCAATCACTTTCATAGAAATGACCCAAATAAGTAATTCACAACTCTTTGCTACCACATGGACTGTAGTCTGCCAAGCTCCTCTGTCCATGGAATTCTCCAGCAGGAATACTAGAGTGGGTGGCCATTCCCTTCTTCAGGGAATCCTCCTGACCCAGGAAACCCAGATCTCCTGCCTTATAGGCAGATTCTTTACCATTTGGGCAACCAGGGAAACCCCACATTAGGTGACAGAATGCTAAAAACCTATCTCCAATTCATCACCGTGGTGTGATTCCTTTGCTTATAGCTTATTCACGTTGTACACATTTCTGCTGTTTTGTGGAACAGAAGAAACCAACACAAAAACTGTAAAGCAATTATCCACCAACTAAACATAAATAATTTTTTAAACAATGAAAAAAGAAGGAGAAAAAAGAAATAAAACCAAAATAAGGAACCATAAAACATGGCTTCCAATATTAACTGGAATACTCACTTTAACCTTCCTGGATCTCAAATGATTCCTGCTCCGTGAAGCAGAATAATGACTTCCCACTTATTCAAATTAAATAGGCATTTTAAAACCTATAACATTAAATAAGATAATTCACATTAAAACTATCTAAAATATGTAATGCTACATAAATGGATGGGATTGTTATTTTTGTGGTTATTTTCATCAGCATAGTCATCATTATTGAAATGTATTTAGTTATAGGAGAGCAAAGGTGAATAGATCAGGATATTTCCTATGAGGGTAAGTCTGTGTAATGGACCTGAGTGCTTGATAGAGAGGAGATGATGAAATAGACCAGAACAAGGTGGATTCTCCATACCTGGCTTGAGAGATCTAGATATGGCCAAGAAGGTGGGGCCTCTTAGATCAAGACAGCTTTTTATTTATTTGTTCATTTACTCATTCAACAGACACATATCAGGTACTTGCTACTACATACCAGGCACTGTGCTGGATGCTGAGGGACAGCTATCTAAGAAGATGATCATAACAGAATGTGGGATTGCAGGAACATGGAATAGAGACACCCAACGCAGCCTTGGAGCGGGAAGGAGAGACCCTAGGTAGGCTTCTTCGAGCCACGTTGGTCAAATAGAAAGAGGGGGAAGGAATGTTCCAGCAGAGGGATAGCACGACCACAGACAAGGAAGATGTGCTTTAGGAGACCACAGAGCGGCCGCAGTGGTGGTTTTCTGCCAGAGGCAGGAAGATGTGAAATTGAAGAGCTGCGGCGGGACAGGATGGCAGAGGCAAGAAGCCAGGCATGCGGAGTGCAATCCTGAAGCCAGAAGATCTGTGGGCCTGGGGACCAGACTGCAGTGGCAACAGGAGGCCCCTGGGAGCTGGAAGAGGTAGGGAGGGAGCTGTGGGCTTTTTCTTGCTTTCTGGCTCAGTTCTGCTTACAGGGCCTTCAAAGTGGTGCACCCGACCTTAGGCTGAGGAAGCCGAGGGCACTTCTCAGGCGTGAGCAAGCACTGGGTGGGGGGTGGTATAAACAGCAGCTAACTTTAATCAGAGATGCCGCAGAGGAATGCGTGGTGCTGAGTGCACGTTAATTAGGGCCTCCCAGGTGATCAAACAGAAGGACCACTTCCAGCTCAGTTAAGAAAAATGTTAATTAAAAAAAAGCAAATACAATAAAGTTCAGATGCCTCTATGCTGCCTCTTCAAGTCGAAACTCGATCTGTTCTTTGATTTGGGGGTGGTGAGTGAAGATACCCTTCTTGTCTGTGCAGCTGCAGAGCAAATGGTATCCTTTGACATTTGGGTCCGTTAGATGCACCCTGGAGATGCCGCCAGCCTTCATCTCCCAGCTCCTGTCTGACTCACATAGCACTCCTCCTGGCTTCCTTATCCAGGGGTGAAACTCAGTGTTGCTGCTTTCCCAGTAAGGAGATAGAGGTAGAGTACGTAGATACAGAAGCTTTTTCTCATCTCTTTCCACTGAGCTGGGTTCAGTCCATCATTCAGAAAGCTAACACTCCAGGGAACAGTATGAACTACATGCTTCTCAAACCAGAATCGTAGGATATCTAGGTGTGGGGCTGTCCCTGGATGTTTATTCCCAGTATTTCCCCCAAATCTCTACATTACTTTTTAAATTCTGTGTTAATCCATAACCTTAAAAATAATGAAATCACATCCCAGAATCATTTTACAAGTGGCATAGCAAGACTCAATGCTCAGGTTTACCTTCGTGCCATCAGAAGGCCCAATTGTTTCAAGCCACACCGTATGAACAAAGGTTTCCAAACAGTTTACATCAAAACAGTTCTTGGACTTCCCTAGTGGTCCAGTGGTTAAGACTCCAAACTCTCAATGCAAAGGGCCCAGGTTCGATCCCTGGTCAGGGAACTAGATCCCACATGCTGCAACTAAGTGTTTGTATGTTGTAACTAAGGCCCCACACAGCCAAATAAAAAATCATTGTTGTCTCCAATCCCTTAGTGTCAACCCCTCCCTAAGTAGTATACGTGTCAGAATTTGCAGCATTAATGATTGCAGGTAACTTGTATATGAAGGATAAGCGGTAACAAATTCTGGTCAGAAAGCAGGGAATTCAATTCTCACATTAGAGCTGCAATGCCACACTCACAGTATTTTGCTATCACTGTAACCCGTTGATGCCAAAAGAATGGTTTTATAATAAAAAAAAAGTATAGATATATCCTAAAAAACAAAAACAAATTTGTCATAAGAACACAGTCATCATATCTACTGTCTCACAATAGTGTATTTAGTTTGTATTTAATTTCTGCATTAAATAAAATCTTTAATATGAATACTTCCTTCAAGCAAATAGGATACCTTTGAAGAATTTTTAAATAACATCTCACTAGAACTGGCATTTGAGATTGACATGCTGGCCATCTTCATCAATTTTTAGATTTGATTGTCCTGAAATGGCATACACAGCCCTGAATTTATCCAACATTGTAAATATATTTATAAGCATTTAAGACCCAATATATTTTAAAGCATTCTTGTCATTATTATTACTGAAGTCAAAATAAGGAAATAATGTAAAAGTGAATGTGATGCTGCAAATTTCTCCTCTTTTGTTGTTGGTTTTTTTTTTTTTTGGCACATGGTGTATGGGATCTTAGTACCCCCCACCCAGGATTAATCCCACGCCTCTGGCATTGGAAGCATAGGGTCTTAACCACAGATTTCTCATATTAAGCCAAACAAGTTGCCTTCAGGAAGCCCCATCATCTGTCAGTGTGGACTCATGGTTCTACGGACAGGCTTTGGAGGTAGTCTACAGGGGTAGATACAGGGTAAGTCCCTGCTCTGTCACCGCCCAGCTATGTGTCTTCTCTATCTTTGCCCCTTCAGCTCTAAAATGGGAATAATAATGGTAATACCTGTTAAACAAAGTTGTTTCAAGAACTAAATGAGTAAGTGCGTGCGTGCTAAGTCGCTTCAGTCTTGTCAGACTCTTTGCAACCCCATGGACTATAGCCCACCAGGCTTCTCCGTCCATGGGACTCTCCAGGTAAGAATACTGGAGTGGGTTGCCATCTCCTTCCCCAAGGGATCTTCCCAACCTGAGTACCATATTGTGATCCTGAGTATTGGGGATACTGTGGCTCCTGTATTACAGGCAGATTCTTTACCGCTCAGCCAGCTCAGAAGACCTAAATGAGTGATTAAATAAATGTAAAGTTACTGAAGCAGTGCCTGGCACTTAGAGAGGGATTTTAAAAATTCAGTCATGAAACAGTAATGTTTTCAGTATAGCTACGGGCAACTTCTTCAAATCAAGGTGGGGACAATTGAATGGTTATTCATGACTACCCTTTGTGTGCCCTCACTGGCTTCAGAGCTGTGCACGTTGGAAGAGAGGGGTCTTTGTGGACCAAGTGGCCTGCACACATTTCAGGGGGCTTTCCACCTGTGCTCCTTAGAATCCAAGGGCATCCTGAGTTGAATGACATATTTTGGGTTCCACGAATGTTCTGATTCAAATTTATAATATGAATTTTTTTAACTCTAGTAAGACTCAGTGAAAGTGAAAGTCGCTCAGTTGTGGCCAACTCTTTGCCACCCCATGGACTGTACAGTCCATGGAATACTCCAGGCCAGAATACTGGAATGGGCGGCCTTTCTCTTCTCCAGGGGATCTTCCCAACCCAGGGATTGAACCCAGGTCTCCCACATTGCAGGCGAATTCTTTACCAACTGAGCTATGAGAGAAGCTGCTAATAAGACTCAACACAATCTCAAACACTCTCTGTGCTAACTTTGATAGTGAGGACAGCCAACCAATGGGTTAACTTTGTTCTGTCACATTGACTTGTTTTCATGCAGACCTTGGAGAAAATTGTCTACTGACAGATCTGGGGATATATTTGAAGGACTTGTCAATGAGTCATTGATTATGATGTCTGTAGCTCTGTACTGATCTTTTTAAAACTCAAATATGTACAAGTAAAAAACCAAAAAGTAAAAATAAAAATGTATATATAATCCAGTACTCTGTGAGAGATCAAGCAAGTTCAGTTTGGTCATTCGTTCATTCAACAAACATTGATTTTTGTGTCTGCTAGGTGGTTGGTTCTTCTCTGAGCTCTTTTATATAGCTATGAACAAGGTTCAGACACATTTATTCAACCTGTTCTGAGTCATAATTAATATGCAATAACAAGTAAAACCAGAACACTTTTTGTCTCATTACTGTCATAAAATTTATAGACTAAGCATTTATTGTGAAATGTGAAATGTCTACTGAATGACTTTTATATTGACAATAAGGAAGTGAGTTTGTTGTTAGTTTTTGGTAATTTAACTTTGAAACAAAAAAGTCCTACAAATCCTCCCTAATGCTTTTGGATCAGTTTGATTGAAGAGAATCTTGAGATAGCAAGGTAAGCTACTTGTCTGTTTGAATCAGGATTTTCTTGATACTGTATATCCAAAATGGATTACAGAAATCAATTGGACGCTGAGTCTTGTATAACACTGCAAACGTCAACCACTATCATTATTTTCAAATTCTGTGTTCATCAAAATAGATTCGATGTCCTTTTTGACTGACTTTGTAATAATTAAGAAAAGGTATAAGTATGAATTTATTAAATAAGCTTATACCCATAAAATGCTGCCATTGTATATTTTATATATTAGGATACTAAGCAAAATTTTGTCTGGAAAAAATATGCCTCTGACATTTTTAAGTTGCTGGTGTAAAAATTCAGTGGACTGAAGGAGAGACAAGGTTTGATGAGGTCTGCCTTCATACACGGAAAATTAGAGCAGAGAACTATCAGGCCTTCCAGTTACTAACACAAGAGAAGAGGCAAAAACAGGATAATTCCCTGAAGAATGCTGTAAGTTTCCAGAATCTTTATATTTCTTACAGTTTTGGTGTTGTCTTTTTTAATGCCTCCAACCTCTTAAGTATTGGCAATAGAACCCGTCAAGCATAAAGGCTCTGTAGTTCTGTTTTAAGGGACCACAAAGAAAACAGCCACTAGGGAGACTGGTCCCATAACATTCTAGAAATATGGCCAGCCTTGAAAGCTCTGATTTGGAAAGCTCCATTGCTCTACCAGCCCCAGCTCTCCAGCCTCTCCTGTGCTCTCAGTGTGGATAGCAATCTTTTCCCATTTCCCTAGTGAACTTTCTCTGTCTCCTTACTTAGAGCAGTTATTCCAAACATTCAACATCTTCTCAAGTTCCCTGCTGTACCCTAGCCCAGGCTCTACGGTTAGAGGGGTAATCTGTGTAGTGGTTAAGAACATGTACTCTTGAGCCAGAATAACTGGGTTTGAATCTCAACTCCATCTCTCAGTAGCTGCTTAAGTTTGAGTTGAGTTAATTAACCCCTCATGTGCCTTGGTTTCCTCATCTCTAAAGTAAGATAAAAATGTGCTGGTTAATTCTATGTGTCTACATGCCTGGGCCACAGGGTGCCCAGCTCTATGGTCAAATACTATTCTGTGGGTTTCTGTGAGTGTATTTTTGAGCAGGATTAACATTTGAATTATGGGGAATTATTGAATTATGGGGAATTATTTCCCCAAATAGTTGGGGAAACAACGGAAATAGTGACAGACTTTATTTTCTTCCCTGGTGGCTCAGATAGTAAAGCATCTGCCCACAATATGGAGACCCAGGGTTCAATCCCTAGGTTAGGAAGATCCCCTGAAGAAGGAAATGGCAACCCACTCCAGTACTTTTGCCTGGAAAATCCCATGGACAGAGGACCCTGGTAGGCTACAGTCCATGGGGTCGCAAAGAGTCGGACATGACTGAGCGACTTCACTTCACTTATTTTCTTGGGCTCCAAAATCACTGCAGATTAAATTAATAGACTGCAACCATGAAATTAATAGATGCTTGCTCCTTGGAAGAAAAGCTATGACCAACATAGACAGCATATTAAAAATCAGTGACATTACTTTGCCAACAAAGTTCCGTCTAGTCAAGGCTATGGTTTTTCCAGTAGTCATGTATGGATGTGAGAGTTGGACTATAAGAAAAGCTGAGCATTGAAGAATTGATGCTTTTGAACTGTGGTGTTGGATAAGACTCTTGAGAGTCCCTTGGACAGCAAGGAGATCAAACCAGTCAATCCTGAAGGAAATCAGTCCTGAATATTCATTGGAAGGACTGATGCTGAAGCTGAAACTCCAGTACTTTGGCCACCTGATGCAAAGAACTGACTCATTGGAAAAGGCCCTGATTCTGAGAAAGAGTGAAGTCAGGAGGAGAAGGGGACAGTAGAGGATGAGATAGTTGGATGGCACCACTGACTCGATGGACATGAATTTGAGCAAGCTCTGGGAGTTGGCGATGGACAGGGAAGCCTGGCATGCTACAGTCCATGGGGTTGCAAAGAGTTGGACACGACTGAGCAATTGAACTGAACTGAATATTTGAATAGGTAGACTGACTAAACCAAATGGCCCTCCTTATTGTTGGGTGGGCCTCATTCCCTGGTGGCTCAGATGGTAAATAATCCACAAGCAGTGCAGGAGACCCAGGTTTGATCCCTGGGTCAGGAGGATTCCCTCAAGAAGGGAATGGCTATTCACTCCAGTATTCTTGCCTGGAGAACCCCCAAAACAGTGGAGCTTGGCGGGCTACGGTCTATGAGAGTAGATCATACTGTCTCAAAGTCAAGACAGTAATGAGCGACTAAGCATCCATCCAATTGGTTGAAGGCCTGAGTAGAACAAAAGGGCTGACTCAACCTTGAGTAGGAGAGAATGCCTCCTGCTTCACTGCCTCTGAACTGGAACATTACTTTTCTTGCCTTAGAACTCAGATTGAAACATTGGCTCTTCCTGGTCTCAAGCCTGCTGGCTTTTGGACTGGAACTTATGCTATTTGGCTGTCTTGGTTTGGGCCTTTATACTTGGGCTAGAACTATATCATCAGTTCTGGATTATTCTGCTGGGTCTCCTGCTCACCAATGGCAAATCTTGGGACTTGTCAGCCCCCATAGTTCTTTGAGCCAATTCTTTACAATAAATCTTTTCTCTATTGGCTCTGTTTCTCTGGAGAATGCTGAGAATACAAATAATGACACCTTTCCTCACAAATTAAGCTAATGCTCTGATAGATGTAGGGCTCTGAGGAAAGAAGATGGCACCTAGTAAGTGCTCAGTAAGTGTTAATTGACTGAACACAGAACATTGCCTCCCTTCTCTTCCATAATCATGTAATGACAAAAGAAATAGAAAAACACATCCATAGCAGCACTGGAAAGTCAAGAGATAGGCAACTAGTAGCCCACACCAGAAGAATCTTCTGAAAAGTAAAATGGAAAAGATTGACAACAAAGCCCACGAAATAGAAGAAGTCACAAATCCAACAGGTGAAAAAAGGAAAGCTTAAAAAAAAAAGTGAATTTTCCACTAGTCCTCCAGAGAACCCTCAGAATCACAGGCACCAGAGGATAAAGTAAGGGAAACTAATCAATCACTGAGTGATGGAAGAGCTGTTCTAATTTCTCACTTTCAGAACAACTTATTCTGGAGTTTATCTCAGTTGACTTTTAAATACTGCTCTCTAAAATGGGAGCTCTAACATTAAAGTTTTAACTACCAGTAGGGCTGGAGTACTGGGGTACTGTCCCAGATAATTTAAGGCTACAGTGACATTTAGATAGCCCTCTCCCAGAAAACTAGCTACATTCTTACCCTAAAGCCATGGTTCTCAAACTTGGCCACAAATTGGAATCATCAGTGGCACTTTTGAAAGCTGAGTTAAACTTCCAGTGGGTCTCATCTAATTGCTCTAAGGAGCAACCTGAGTGTCATGATTTTTCAAATCTCACCATGGTGACTCCAGTTTGCAGGCAAGTTTGAGAGCATGCTACATAGAAGCCAACTGTCAGTAACCCCTCCCACTTGAAACTCTAACTGAAGTGAGGTAGCTATTAGATCAACTATATGAAATTTCCAACATTCAACCTTTCTTTCTTTCTTTTTTTTTTTTTTTTGACCTATAAACATGGCAGTTTCACATAGTTCATTGAGCATTGCAAACTGGAGGAAAGGGAATCTTTGTCATGATAGAAAGTTTAGCAATACCGTCATTTGCGGTGATGTGGACAATAAAAATATATATACCCAATGAATTGGATAATTTAGCTGGAGACGTTTATAGGCAAAATGTCTATAGTGTTGATAGGAAATGTAAAAACTGAAAGATATACTAAAGAAAAGACTGTTATACATGAAGGAACTGGACATTTATGGTTTTGAAAACTCTCAGCCTCTCTAGACAACAAAGGATGTCAAAAGTAAGAAATGGACCTAAGCACAGATCAAGTTCAGGGCATTACCAGGAATTTAAAGATGAGCTGAGGGCATGGCTATAATATTCTTTGTTAAAGCTTCAGATATATTGAAGATGTTACCTCAGCATAGCATTCCTTTTTTAAAAACAGCAGTCCCCAACTTTTTAGCACCAGGGACTGATTTTGTGGAAGACACATGTCCCACGGCCCCGGGCTAGAGGGGAGGTTTCAGGATGAATCAAGCACATTACACGTATTGTGGACTTTATTTCTAATCTAAAGCTGCCACTGATCTGACAGGAGGTGTCCAGTCCCTGGCCCAGAGGTTGGGGACCCCTGTTTTAAAAGATTCTTTAAAAATTTCAAGAGTATGCCTAACAGTAATAGGGCTTCTAGGAAACTTAAAGGTGTTGTCCCTTAGCAAATTTCCAAGATAGAGAAGGGTGTATCTGAAAAAATTTTTGTGGGAGTAGTTTTTGTCTAATGGAGTTGGCCTCAATAAGATTCCCAGGAGGTGTACAAAGCTTTCAAAAGAATTACACCAAGAGAAAAACACTACCAGTTTCAAGGAGAAAGACATAATACAAAATGAAAACAGGGATCTTTGGATTCTTAAAATTCTACTGAAAGGAAGCAGGCTAAGATAACTACTTAGCTAAACACACATGCTACTGTTTATAACAAAGGCCCAGAAAGAAAATCTGTGAACCACAGAGAATAAGTTTCAGAATGAGTAAGACTGAGTCCTGACCAAGGAACTTCCAACATTCTCTTGGCTGACTATATGAAGTTTAAGAACAGAAAAAGTTATTGTAAAGCAATAGGAATCAGAACAGTAGTTGTGAGTGGTGGAATGGATGGTGGAAATTGACTGGAAGGCTGGAAATTCCCTATATATACATGTCTGCAGGCATTTATCAAAACCTATCAAAGTGTACCCTAAAGATCTTTTAATTTCACTGTATGTACATTTTACTTGAGTTAATAAAACATAAAAAGAAATTTAAAAATTAAATATAGGCTGCTGAGCTAAGGCTAAAAGTTAAATGAAAAATCTAATTCAAATTAAATAATGAGAGAGCTAGAAGCTCAAAAAGAGCAAAATAATTTTTAATAGAAGGAAAGAGTTAATAAAGATAACTGAAAAATAATGAATTATTTAAAATAGACCTAATAAATTCTGGTTCCTTAAAAAAAGACAACTTTTGACATAATGGTCAAGAAAGATAAGAAAACATAAATGAGGTTAAGTATATGATTGCAACTATTTAGGAAATTTTAAAGATTATAACAGTTTATTATGTACAACATTTACCACTAAATTTGAAAGTCTAGGTCAAAATATTATTTGCTAAGAAAATACATAAACTACTAAAAAAACTTTTTTAAAGAATGTTAACCCAGCTTAGATCAATAGTCATGGAAGAAACAGAAAAATATTGTTGAAAAAAAAAATCTCCCTTCTGAGAAAATCAATACAATCAGATCAATTTAAAGATGAATTCTACAAAATCTAAAGACAGTTTCTTTAACAGTTGAGTGCTTTAAGGGCTGTAAAGAGATGTGATGCCATCCAGTTCACTTCATAAAGCAAGAATACTTATGATACTAAAGGCAGACATGGTACCCATAAAAAAGGGAAATCTTAAACTATAGATAAATATGACTTTTGATAGAATTTTAATGAAATAAAATAATAAAATATTTAACCCATTATATTCATACACAGTGCCAATTATGATTATGTTGACTTTATTTGAAATCACAAAGATGGCTGAAACTGGAAATTTAGTAATGAAAATTATTGCATTAATAAAGAGTAGCACACGTCATTCTGATAGTAAAGGCATTAATAATATTCCACACTCATTTTTTAATGTAAATAATCTTTGAAAAGTGGAAATGTAAGTAAACTTCTTTGTTATATGAAGTATATCTACCAGAAATCTGCCCAAACATCAAACTTACTGGTAAACCTTTGAAGATTTCCCACTAAAGTCAAGAACAGTATCAGTCTCATTAGGAATGTTCTTATTCAACACTAGATTGATAAGAATAACTTCCATTCTTACACGCTTGCCAGTGCAGTAAGAAGATTTGAGTATAAACGCTGACCAACCTGACACTAAATTCTAATTACCCAAGGGTAATATGATTCTTTATCTAAAAAATCCAAAGGAATTAACTGAAAAACTTGTATAGCTAGTAAAAAAGAAATTCAGTAAATTGGCCAGATAAAACTTATATCAAAAACTAAAGAGTATTAATCAGAACTCTTTCAACTTCCAGTTCATACCACATCTACAAACTTTTTAAAACTTCCCTACCACACCTTCATTCTTCTTGTAGCTCCTGTGTCTCCTATATTTACTTAATTGCCTCAGAAACTTTGAAATCTCCTTCAATTACTTCTTCCAGTTTATTAGTCACCAGGCTCTGATTACTTGACTTACTAAGTACCTTTCTGAACCATCTCCTCCTCTCCAAACCCACTACTACACCCCTGTTTCAAGCCTTCACTGTCTCTCCTATGGTTTTATGACGGCATTTTGTCTGATCTCCCTGTATTTAGTCTAACGTAGTCAGTTTCTGGACAGAAATCTCTCAGTTGGTAATTATCATTTCCTTCTTCTTCCTATAGACCAGTGATTGGTTCTCCCAAATAAGTAGCACCAGTGTTGCTGTTTTGTTAACCACTCAGTCATGTCCAACTCTTTGTGACCCCATGGACCATAGCCTGCCAGATTCTTCTGTTCATGGTATTCTCCAGGCAAGAATAATGGAGTGGGTTGCCATGCCCTCTTCCAGGGGATCTTTCTGACCCAGGAACTGAACACAGGTCTCCCTCATTGCAGGCATATTCTTTACCATCTGAGCCACCAGGGAAGCCCAAGTAGCTCCAGCTCCACATTCAAAGTCACCATAAAAGAAAATAGCCGCATGAGAACTATGTACCCCAGGTAGTGCAATGTAATGAGAATCTGGAAACAAGAAGACTTGAAGCACTGCTGATGCCAAAGAAGGTTGAAGCATTACTTCTAGGCCAGAAAATGCACTTGGGAAAGTTCCCCAGACTGATATCTCTTTATTCTAGTTATCTTTTGCATTGGCATACCGTAATGATAGCCATTCTTAATTAAATCCTCATTTCCCATTTACACTTTGGGACTCAATGACACTAATTCAGTAGATCCTTGGTATCCAAGAAGCTAACATCACCTACCATTTACCAGCAGACCCAAGGAACTCTGACGTGTGGAAATGTGTGATTTTGCAGAGGCACAAATCTCAACCTCACAGGCTATGAGACTGCTGTTTGTGAGTGAATCATTTAGTAGTGAGAGAGCCAGCCATCCTGGGGTTTGTTGAGTCATACACTCAAGAATGGAAACCAAAGGCCAAGGCTCTGGATTTGTAGTACATGGTTTGGGGCAAAGGGGACCTGGGTATTTGTCATCTGGAGGCAGAAAGGAGGGAGAAAGCTGAGATGCCCTTTACAACGAACCTCAGCAGGGGAAGAACCCCAAGAGCAGAGTGGCTGATGGTAGAAAGCTGAGTTCCTGGGAACTTTGACAAAGAGAAAAGTATGAGACAAGTTGGTCTGAGCCTGAGATGGAGACCCAGAGCTGGGCTGAGTTCAGCAAGGGCCGTATGCAGCTTACAACAAGAACCAACCGAAAGAGACAATCTAACATTCTTTCTTCCCCATCAGCATGAAGTCATCACTTTTATTATCCTAAGTAGAAATGACTTAGAGCACCGCATGTCAGCCAGGATGAGGTAGCTGGAAGAGGCTGGGATGTAAGACACAAGTAAGAGTGACAGAGAATCCTCAGCTACCTTGCCCAGAAGGGCAACCCTTCAGAAAAATGAGTCTGATTTGGGCAAAGATGTCAGACTCCAGTACCCATTTATATGACTTGTTTCTGCTCCATCTTGCACTCAGAGATGTCTGGATAACTCTACCCAGTGAATAATAAGACCATCTTATCTCCTTAGGGGATTCTGTACCTTTGGGGGATACATCATCCTGGAAATCAAATTAAATCCCCTTTCGTATTGAGCTCATCTGCTTGTCGCCCAGGGCCAGGTACATCAGCCCAGGGAAACAATGTTGCCGGGAAATGGGTTTAAGCATCTAGTTCAGTTTCAACACTTGGAAATCGTCCATCTTGATGAGGAAATGAAATCAGATCATCTTTTCCTTTGCTTATTTGAAGGCAACGAGACATTTCTCTACATCAGACAATGGGCTTGTGACCCTGAAGGACACTTGTTCTCTTTCCTTTGCCTTGGCAGCTGTAAGCTCTGAGCAGCAGACGTGAGCATGAAGGAAAGGGGCTTCCTTAAGGAGCACAGTCAAAGATGGATAGTCTGAGCCAAGAGTGAGGTCAGGGATACAGGGAACCCCAAATGACAGTTAATTTTCATTTTAATTGGTCTTGGTATACCATAAATGACTTCCTGCACAATAAATCCATCTTTTTAATTATTATCTTAATTAACCTAATTATTGGTTGAGCTAATATTTAAGTTAGTTGGTATTCTCAAAGTCACTCACAGTGCACAAGGGTGCAGAACCATGCAGAACCAGGCGGACTGGGTTGAGATAACACTGTTGGGTAATTGGAAATTGACAGCCACTCCCACTGGGGATATCAGGCACACTGTTGACCCAGTGAAAACCAGTTATACAGTGCTCTGGGCCAGCCAGGCTCCCCAAACTTTTTAGTCATCCTTCGGGGTGATTTCTCACAATGGTGTTGACATTACACAGGGTGCTGAGACGGGAAAAGTGGCCCCAAATCACCATGTTGGTGCTCACCTCCATGCCTGATGCACCCCACCAGTAGTACCCTAATCTTAAATTTCCCTGGACATGCTCCTCCTCAAACTTTATGATCAAGCTCAACGACACTGCCTCCTGGCAGTCTTCTCAAAGGGCTTCCTAATCACTGTTTCTGTATCAATAGCATCGAGCACATTGTCTTGTGGGGAAAGGCACTCAATAAATGTTTGATGAAGAAAGGAATCAATTACCCTGTGCTTAGCACTTTTTACACTCTACAGCTATTGCCTGTTTTCTTATTTATAGCTCCAAGTACTGTGAACCCCTTGAGGACAAGAAACCTATTTTATTCATTTGTATGTCCCCACTCCTAATAATTTATGGCACCAAAAAGGCACTTAACAAACAAGAAAAGAGCCCATCTTGGGAAGCTGACTTTTCTGTTTAGAGAATATACTTCAGTAAGCTAACTTTCACATAAACTTTCTGGAATTAGAAAATGTTTTCGATGTCTTATTAATGCTTGCCTTCATAAAGGATGGGGGCAGGGCAAACCATGAATTAAATACTTGTATCATTCCCATTGGACAGATGGGAAAACTAAGGCCCACGAGGTCACATAACTTGCCTGTGACCACACAGCTTGTATATGAAGCAAGAACTCAAGAAGTTTGTCTGACTTGAGTCTATATTCAGTTACTTTCTAATCAAGAGCAAAAGTTTGTTCCCATCTCCTACTCACAAGTCCTGTCTCCCTGGAGCACCTTCCTCTCAGGCTATGAATTAATGTTCATTCAGAGGTTAGCTCAATGCAGTTTAAGGGTTAAGATAAAAACAAGTTCAGAGGTTTTTGCTTTTTAAGATGACACTCTTGAAAATTGATGTCCAGAAGAGAATGACTTTCAAGTGCAAGAATTTCAGACACAACACCAGACAAGCGGAAGGTGGTGAATAACTGTAGGCAGTAACCTGGGTGACCCAATAGTCATTTATTATGTATGGTATGTAAAGTGATGATATTAGTCATTTATTGCTGCATAACAAATTGCTCCCAAACTTGGCGACTTACAACAACATAAATATTTACTCTCACACACAATTTTTTAATGTCAGGAATCTGGAAGTGGCTTCACTCGATGGTTTTTGCTCAGGAGGCCCTGCAAGGTTGCTGTAAAGCTGTCAGGTGGAGCTACAGTCAACTGCAGGCTAGACTGGGGCTGGAGGGTCCACTTCCAAAATGGTGTACTCACATCATGCTAGTTATTGGTAGGAGGCCTCAGATCATCCCCCATTGGGCTTCCATTTCCATGGGCTACTTGAGTGTTCTTGGAATACAGGGGCTGGCTTCAATCAGAATGAGGACTCCAAGAGCAAGCAAGACAGAAGTCACAATGTCTTCACCAACCCAGCTTTGGCAGTCATACTTCCTCCTGTCCATAATACCCATAGGTAGCACAGACTGTCCTCCTCAAAGTAGGAGGGTCAGTAGGAGGTGAGGATCGCTGGGGACCTCTTGGAGGTGATTCCCACCAGCCAGTAGGTTGCTGTGGCCAGGATCTTTACTCTGACCCCTTAGGTTTGCTTCACTGATGGCTCCAGCATGAAATAAAAGGTTTTGTCTTTTTTTATGTGTTTTAAACAGGCAGACCTTTAGTACTATATTTAATCAAAGAAAGCCAAAAACACGAAGTTAAGTCTCCTAACCTGATGAAGATGAGGTGGTCAAGATCGGCCAGGTAGTTTCCAGAAGAACTCAGAAGAGACAAGAGGACAGGAGAGCTGGTTGGGGTCTACACTGACCATGCCCTAATATTAAACTTTTGACGTTCTCTCAAAGTTATGCTGCTGCTGCTGCTGCTGCTGCAAAGTTATGCACACAGTCCTAAAGATATGCAGATGGAACTGAAGGAAGAAGACGCTCACCATTCAACCTTAGACTTGCTTTTGTGACCATACAGCACTGCTTATAGCAGGATGAATTCATATTTTTCTAGATTTTTTGACTATTAAATTATATTGCATTGATTTTTTTCTATAAAGATCTTTAATTTATAAAATATAATAAACAGTTGAGATATTCTACAATTTTTACAACTTTTGTTTTTGTTTATTTTATTTTAATATAAAAGGATCCTTGAAAAATTGAAGTGCCCTAGGTCTTTCTTAACATCTAAGAGGCTCTGCTCTCAATACCCTCCATTTTTGTTCCATTTGAGAAAGCACAGGGGTTGAGTAAATGGTCACTAAGTTTCTTCTAGGTCTCGAAGTTCTTCAGGCCACTAGACCCACATTGTCAAAGTGTATCTGTCAGTGTCCCTGGATGATCGTTTAGTAAAAAGGAGGAAGCAGGAAAGGAAATGTAAAGGATAAATTCTGGCCATCACACTGGTACTCTCTTCCCAACATAGTGAGCAATGAGAGAGGTAGGGCTATGAGGTGGGAGGAAAACATAGGGATCAGTTTACAGGGTTTTTCCCTGATTCATAAAGTCGCATTGAGTTTGGCTGTTGGTTTGAAATAAAATGGAAGTCCGGAATATTCCGCTGAGAGTTCATCTCTCCTCTGTGGTCTGGGTTGGCCAGGGCCTCCGACTGCCCCTGCAGCAAACCTGCTCTGGAAGGGCTATATATAGATGTTCTGCCTCAGAAACTGGGCCACAGGAGGGCTGGCCATTTGTTTCTGTTTGCTTCTTGTCCCCACTCACATCTCTGAAAAGAATAATGATTGCAGCCATAGGCCAGGGCACAGGGCTGGGACAGTGTGGGGAGGCAGGTAACACAGCAAGGATTCCTGGTGCCCACAGGTGGTCAGGCTGCCAATGGTGCTGCTAAAAACACATTCTGGATGTGTAGGACTGATAAATGGGCTTCTTTGGATTGGGGAGGTAGATATGGCTGGGTGAATGAATGAGGAAGGAAACCTCTGCTCACCCGCCACCCACTTCTGAGCCATTTCCTGACCTTGGGAAAGGCCAGTAACCTTGACTTGGTTTGATCAGTACCCTTTCCCCTCCTCTTCCTTTCCAATGATCCCTCATTGACGAAATGTCCCTGTCCCATAGCAAGGACGCTCTGCTCTCCTCTTCTCCTGGCATTCAGCAAAATCCCCAGGAGGATACAAGCATCTCCCCTAAACTTCCCATCATGCCTGACACCAGGTAGAGCTATAGAGTCCAATCCCCCAAGAACTTGCCATATCTCTGAACAGTTAAGGTGCAGAGAGTAAATTCAGCTCTTCTTTTAAATGCCATTGCAGCTGAGGTCTTTTGCCCTGGGGTGACTTCCCTCAAACTCTAAGGCGATACTCTTCTGGCCCCTGCTTTTCCTTTGGTCTTTCCTTTTGGAGGAGTATCTGCGTAAGAAGAAAGAGAATCAGCTGGTTTTCAGGGATGGAGATGTTCTCTTGTGGATTATCTATTGACACTGTGATGCCACCAGAAACCAGCTGGAGGGATGGGATTCAGTGGAACTTTTTAATGTTACTGTCTGATTGGGGAAAAAGAAAACCAGAACATCACTGTAGAAACAAGCAAAGAGCTGCCACAAAGAAGAGAGGATTAGGCTATTCATTAATTCCACAGGAAGGGCTAAGACCTTGGGAGAGGTTAGTGAGAGGCAGATTCTAGCCCCAAGTAGCATATCCTGCCTCAAGACATGGTGAGCTCCATCACTGGAGGTGTTCAAGAAACAACCTTTCTAAAATATCAGACAAATTTCAAAATGAAAAATAAATTTGAGGAGACTCCAAATCCAATTGAGATTTTTTTAATGGAGTTGAAGGAATGGATGGATAAGTGTGGAAACGGAGGGAGACTTGAGCACAGGGATTTCTTGTTATTTTTTCAGAGTTCCAAGTCTCTGTCCTCTGGTTCTTCCCAACTTTCAGAAAGCATGGGGCTCCAGAAGGATTAAGACAGTGTGCCCATGCCAGGGCCCTGAGGGAAGATGAACTGAGGGAAGACTGGGGCCTCTTAAGCATCTGTGAATCTGTCAAGAAAAAAAAAAGTCACCCAAGAGATAAGAAAAATACTCCAAATCATTCCCAGACTGAATATTTAACAAAATTGGGTTTTGATTTTTTTTAATAAGGCATCA
Source organism: Bison bison bison (assembly GCF_000754665.1). NCBI lineage: Eukaryota > Metazoa > Chordata > Mammalia > Artiodactyla > Bovidae > Bison > Bison bison. The sequence goes on from NW_011494861.1 coordinate 17,276,930, forward strand.
GTGGCTCTTTTTAAGCAACAAAGAGACTGTTTTATGCAAATTTCCCCTCAGGGCTTTCATTAAGATGTTAACATCTTTCTTGTCACAATATCTACTTTAGTACAATGAATCATAGGACTTCTCTATTCTCTGCTGAGATATCTTTGTAAGATACTCTCTGGACTGAGAGCAAGGCCTTTTTCTTTTTTTAAGTGAGAAAGTTGAGAGTTCTAAGGAAAGGGTTGGGAGACAGAAGATTAAATGTAAAAAAAAAAAAAGAAAAAAGGGCCTCTGGTGTGGGCGACACTCCTCTAGTGTGGGCTACTGGGCACAAAAGCTGTTTTGTCCTCCATATCTTGTAGGCAAGACTCCAGCATCCATGACCTTCCCTGACTTCCAAAGGGCAGATTTGAATAGTTCCTAGTCAAGGAAGGAGCAGCCAAGAAACCACCTGAACCAAGATTTAAAGGGACCAGAGAAGATCATCAAGGTCAGGAAAGGAGATGAGCGTGCTCTGCACACATCCTATCTTGTCATCAGCCTCACCCTTGAACTATTGCTATAAAAGTAAACTTAGTGAAAGTGTCCGTCACTCAGTCCTGTAAGGCTGTTTGTGACCCCATGGACTGTAGCCCACCAAGCTCCTGTGTCCCTGGAATCAGGAAAGAATACTGGAGTGGGTAGCCATTCCCTTCTCCAGGGATCCTCCCCACCCAGGGATTGAACTCGGTCTCGTGCATTGCAGGCAGATTCTTTATCGTCTTAGCCACCAGGGAGGCCCTCATCAAATCCTTCCAAGAGAGGACACAGAGTTTTCGAGGGTGGAAGTCAGCTATGTCCCCTTTTGCCTGGCAAAGCTATAAAGCTATTTTTTTACGTTTCACCCGAAACTCTGTCTCTGAGATTCGATTCAGCACCGGTGCACAGAGGTGAAGCTTTTGACATCAAGACCAGCGGGGAAATCTGGACACCATTCTGATGAAGAAAATGGGCTGGCTTGCACTGATGGTCATGGTTCAACTCCCACTGGACATCAAGCTTGTGTCTCTTGAGCTGGAATGTTTGAATCATTCTGCTTCTACCAGCAAGGCAACATCTAAGCTCTTTGAGGACAGCCTTCACCTCCCCATCCAAGCCCCGTCTCTGGGCCATGGGTAAGTGGCTATTTGGTCACAGATATTATTTTTCCTCTGCAGGGACTCATTCCATGGCTCTAGAATTTAAAAAAAAGAGGTCACAGAGAAAAAAATGCCATATAGAGGATTTCCCTGGTGGTCCAGTGGTTAAGATTCCGACTTCCAATGCAGGGGACAGATATGGGTTCGATCCCTGGCCGGGAAACTGAAATCCACCATGACATGGAGTAACTAAGCCCATGCACCACAACTAGAGAAGCCCCATATGCCACAACGAAGACCCAGGGCAGCCAAATAAATAAATATTAAAAATAAAAACAATAAAGGGCTGTCCTGTATTCTAAAAGAAAAAGAAAAAAGAAAGAAAATAAATGCCGTATATAACTCCATGGTTATGTGGGTGGGAAGTCTTTTGAATCATAAGGTCCCAAAGAAAGAGAATGGGAGTGCTTTCCATTGAGACTTAGACAGGAGAGCTGAGACCAGAGGCACAAGCTCTCGGGCTCCTTCTGCCCTACAAAGGCAGAAGCTGAGCGGGCAGGTCAGGGGCAGCCTTCAAGGAGAACACACATTCCTACAGACTGAGAGTTGGCAAAGGTCTGTGAATGGACAGAGAGTAAACATCCTAGGATTTGAGGGCCATGTAGACCATATGGGCCCAGAGAGAGTGTGGCCATGTTCACAATTAGGCTTTATTTATGGATACTGAATTTGAATTTCATATTAGTTTCAGGTCAGAGACAAAAACATATTCATTTTGCTTTTTTCCCCCAACTATTTAAAAAACATGGACTTCCCTGGTAGCTCAGCTGGTAAAGAATCTGCCTGCAATGCAGGAGACCTGGGTTCAATCCCTGGGGTGGGATGATCCCCTGGAGAAGGGAACAGATACCTACACCAGTATTCTGGCCTGGAGAATTCCATGGACTGTATAGTCCATGAGGTCGCAAAGAGTAGGACACAATTGAGCGACTTTCACTTTCACTTTCATTTAGAAACATAAAAGCTGTCATAGCTCGCAGATTGTATAAAAACAGGTGGAAGGCCTTCATTTTCAACCCCTGATGTCGTCTGAACGCTTTCATGATGGAGTCTCTCCCACACTTGCGTGTGAGGCCCAGATGTGCGTCACAGCAGGACGGGCGCTCCCCAAACCCTGGAGCGGGACAGCTGCCTCCCAGTTCGTGCTTCCTTTGCCATCTGACCTCAAACATGATATTCCTGTGAGGAAACCTTGTCTATGGGTTCAAAAGCACTTCTATTCTGGCATTGGAATGTGATTAAAGTGTGCAAGAGGCAAGCAGAGGCCAAGGACCTTCCAGGAGACGTTTGGTTCAGAGAGCCTGATTATAAAGAGTTCTTTTAGAATCATTTTAAAGAAGGTTGGTGCTAAATATCAGGAAAGAGGAGGTTGTGTGAAAGTGAGTTAGAAGAGAAGGCCATGGAGCCCAATCTTTTGGAAATGGCTTTGCTGGAAAATTGGGTTACAGGAAAGTAAAGACAACAGACAGTTCTAGGGAAAGGGGGCTGGGGACTTGTCTATATGAAAGGAGAGGGGCAGGACTGATAGTCTATGTGGTCTAAACCATAGGGCTGAGGGGGAGTTAGAAGAGCAGGTTCCCTGTGAGGATGATTCTCCAGGCCTTTAGCTGAGGAAACCCCCACACTCACCCCACTCCCCTGGGCAAGTTACTTAACCTTGCACAGTGGCTCTGGAAGGCATACCCACTGCAGATGACATAAACAAGGGTCAATGAAAGCTGGTCCTTATTATCATCACAACCATCACCACTTCTTAGCGTCTCTCTCATAGGTTTCAGTAAATATATCTAATTTCAAATTTGTTACGCTCAGTGGATCTTATGTTCTGTACTTTGCTCTTAAAATTTTTGTATATGCTTTTCCCATGTATCTCAATAACTTTTAATTTGTGGCCAATGGTTTCATAATATTTCTTTGAATTAATAAGGTTCCAGTCACTTAACCTCTTGCCAGTTTGTAAGGAATTTGGTCTTCACTATTACAAGCAGTGAAAAAAAAAGTGAAAGTGTTAGTCGCTCAGTCGTCTCCGACTCTTTGAGACTCCATGGACTGTAGCCCACCAGGCTTCCCTGTCCATGGGATTCTCCAGGTAAGAATACTGGAGTCGGTTGCCATGCCCTCCACCAGGGGATCTAACCAACTCAGAGTCTGAGCCAGCAGGGAGGCAACACTCCCATGAATAACAAGCTTGACTTTCTCAGAGGGTGAAACACAGCCCGAAGATGGACTCATATGTGGGTTACTTACAGTCTGTCCTCCAGAATATTAACATTGACTCTGATAATAGGAGAGAACCGCTGTCTGCAGAGAGCTGCACCAGCCTTGGGTTTTATTATTTTAGTTTATTTTTGCTAATAAATGTGAAGTGGGAGCTCACAATTGCTTTATTGTTCTTTTTTTAAAATGATTTACATATGAGATGGGTCACCTCCCTTGTTTACTTTATTAACTGCAATTGATATTTGTTTACATTTACCAGCTACAGGGTTGATAGACATGTGGTTTTGTCCTTATAGACAGGTGTAGGCTCTTTGTTTACATTGAATGTAAAACTTTTCCACAGATTTTTTTCTACATTGTTATCTGTTACCCATTTCCTATTTGTTTCCTCCATATATGGTTTTTCATTGTTTTTTATGAAGCTTTAAATCTGTATGGGTCTTAACCTGTCAACCTTATTAATGAAAATGTTATGAGTCAAGCAAAGAAGAAATCAGCTTCCTTCACAGTAAGGAAGGGTAAGATTCTGTTTTATTCTCTTTTTTTTTTCAACATTGTGTCTCTAATCCATTCAGACATACAATGCTATAGGCTATAAGTTATGGACCTGGATTTTTCTCCATGTTGCTTTTAGTGATCCCAACAAAATATACAATTATGTGTTTCTCCATGGTTCTTTATACTTCTCTTGTCACATATTTTTAAAATATTTCCTCTTTAGAGTCTATTTCTAGAATCTGTTATCGCCCAATGAAGTGACCTATATTCTGTTCTTAAGTCAGTGCTATAGCATCTTAATAATTGTCACTGTGAAATAAAAAATACCTGTAAGAGCAAGTTTCTAGCAAACAGCATGACATACAGTAGAAGCTCATTAAATGTTTATGGAAGATATGAACAAAGTTTTCCAAATTATTTTTATTGTTAAGCATCATCATTTACAGTAGTTTCCATTTATTTCTATGAAGTATCTTCACTATTTAATAGGATCAAACCTGTAAGTTAACTTGGAGAATACTGTCACACTGTACTTGTCTTGTCATTCAAGAGTAGCTTTGAGTGAAGCTATATGAGATTGTAATTAAGAATCTTATATGCCTTCCTATTTTCTGTTGATGGGTGGAGGTGTGTTCCCTCCCTGCTATTTACCTGGGGCCAAACTATGGTGCAGGTAATGAAGATAATGGTGACCTCCTTCAAAAGATCCCACGTATGTACTGCTACACTCAGTGCCCCCAACCCTGCAGCAGGCCACCACCGACCCACGCCTCTGCTGGAGACTCCTGGACACTCACAAGCTAGTCGGGGTCAGTCTCTGGTGGGGTCACTGCTCCTTTCTCCTGAGTCCTGATGCACAAGGTTCTGTCTGTGCCCTCCAAGAGTCTGTTTCCCAGTCCTGTGCAAGCTCTGGCAGCTCTATAGTTGGGTTAATGGACACCTCCTCCAAGAGGGCTTATGCCATACCCAGGTCTGCTGCACCCAGAGCCCCTGTCCCTGCGGCAGTCCACTGCTGACCGCTACTTCCACAAGAGATGCTGAAACACCATTCTGTCTCTGTCTCTGTGAGGTCCCTGGGTCCTGGTGTGCACAAAGTTTGTTTGAGCCCTCTGAGCATCTCTGGCGGGAATAGGATTTGAATCAAAAAGCAAATTTGCCCCTCCTGCCATTTTGCTGGGGCTTCTCCTTTGTGCTTGGACATGCAGTATTTCCTCACAGCCACTCCAGTGCTTACCTTCTTACTCTGATCTTGCTCCTGACCTTGGACACACCCATCAAAGGAAAATTGGCTTAAAGATTTATTGAGCATGGCCCTGCCCATCAGAACAAGACCCAGTTTCCCCCTCAGTCAGTCTCTCCCATCAGGAAGCTTCCATAAGCTTCTTATCCTTCTCCATCAGAGGGTAGACAAACTGAAAACCACAATCACAGAAAACAAACCAATCTAATCACATGGACCACAGCCTTTTCTAACTCAATGAAACTATGAGCCATACCATGTAGGGCCACCCAAGACAAGGTCATGATGGAGAAATCTCACAAAATGTGGCCCACTGGAGAAGGGAATGGCAAACCACTTCACTATTCTTGCCTTGAGAACCCCATAAACAGTATGAAAAGGCAAAAAGATAGGACACTGAAAGATGAACTCCCCAGGTTGGTAGGTGGCCAATATGCTACTGGAGATCAGTGGAGAAATAACTCCAGAAAGAATGAAGGGATGGAGCCCAAGCAAAAACAACACCCAGCTGTGGATCTGACTGGTGATGGAATAAAGGTCTGACGCGGTAAAGAGCAATATTGCATAGGAACCTGGAATGTCAGGCCCATGAATCAAGGCAAATTGGAAGTGGTCAAACAGGAGATGGCAAGAGTGAACATCGACATTTTAGGAATCAGAGAACTAAAATGGACTGGAATGGGTGAATTTAACTAAGATGACCATTATATCTACTACTGTGGGCAGGAATCCCTTAGAAGAAATGGAGTGGCCATCATGGTCAACAAAAGAGTCTGAAGCAGTATTTAGATGCAATCTCAAAAATGACAGAATGATCTCTGTTCGTTTCCAAGGCAAGCCATTCAATATCACAGTAATCCAAGTCCATGCCTTGATCAGTAATGCTGAAGAAGCTGAAGTTGAATGGTTCTATGAAGACCTATAAGATCTTTTAGAACTAAAACCTAAAAAAGATGTTCTTTTCATTATAGGGGACTGAAATGCAAAAGTAGGAAGTCAAGAAACACCTGGAGTAACAGGCAAACTTGGCCTTGGAGTACAGAATGAAGCAGGTCAAAGGCTAATAAAGTTTTGCCAAGAGAACACACTGGTCATAGCAAACACCCTTTTCCAACAACATGAGAGAAGACTCTACACATGGACATCACAGATGGTCAACACCAAAATCAGATTGATTATATTCTTTGCAGCCAAAGGTGGAGAAGCTCTATACAGTCTGCAAAAACAAGACTGGGAACTGACTGTGGCTCAGATCATGAACTACTTATTGCCAAATTCTGACTTAAATTAAAGAAAGTGGGGAAAACCACTAGACCATTCAGGTATGACCTAAATCAAATCTTTTACAATTATACAGCGGAAGTGAGAAATAGATTTAAGGGACTAGGTCTGATAGAGTACCTGATGAACTATGAATGGAGGTTCATGACACTGTACAGGAGACAGGGATCAAGACCACCCCCAAGAAAAAGAAATGCCCAAAAACAAAATGGCTGTCTGAGGAAGCCTTACAAATAGCTGTGAAAAGAAGAGAAGCAAAAAGCAAAGGAGAAAAGGAAAGATATACCCATTTGAATGCAGAGTTCCAAAGAATACCAAGGAGAGATAAGAAAGCCTTCCTCAATGATCAGTGCAAAGAAATAGAGGAAAACAATAGAATGGGAAAGACGAGATGTCTCTTCAAGAAAATTAGAGATACCAAGGGAACATTTCATGCAAAGATGGGCTCAATAAAGGACAGAAATGGTATGGACCTAACAGAAGCATAAGATATTAAGAAGAGGTGGCAAGAATACACAGAAGAACTGTACAAAAAAGCTCTTTGACCTAGATAATCACAATGGTGTGATCACTCACCTAGAGCCAGACATCCTGGAATGTGATGTCAAGTGAGTCTTAGAAAGCATCACTACGAACAAAGCAAGTGGAGGTGATGGAATTCCAGTTAAGCTATTCCAAATCCTGAAAGATGATGCTGTGAATGTGCTGCACTCAATACACCAGCAAATTTGGAAAACTCAGCAGTGGCCACAGGACTGGAAAAGGTCAGTTTTCATTCCAATCCCAAAGAAAGGCAATGCCAAAGAATGCTCAAACTACCGCACAATTGCACTCATCTCACACGCTAATAAAGTAGTACTCAACATTCTCCCAGCCAGGCTTCAGCAATATGTGAACCATGAACTTCCTGATGGTCAAGCTGGTTTTAGAGAAGGCAGAGGAACCAGAGATCAAATTACCAGCATCCACTGGATCATGAAAAAAGCAAAAGAGTTCCAGAAAAACATCTATTTCTGCTTTATTGACTATGCCAAAGCCTTTGACTGTGTGGATCACAATAAACTGTGGAACATTCTTCAAGAGATGGGAATACCAGACCACCTGACCTGCCTCTTGAGAAACCTTTATGCAGGTCAGGAAGCAACAGTTAGAACTGGACATGGAACAACAGACTGGTTCCAGATCAGGAAAGGAGTACATCAAGGCTGTATATTGTCACCCTGCTTATTTAACTTATATGCAGACTACATCTTGAGAAATGCTGGGCTGGAAGAAGCACAGCTGGAATCAAGATTGCCGGGAGAAATATCAATAACCTCAGATACGCAGATGACACCACCCTTATGGCAGAAAGTGAAGAGGAACTAAAAAGCCTCTTGATGAAAGTGAAAGAGGAGAGTGAAAAAGTTGGCTTAAAGCTCAACATTCAGAAAATGAAGATCATGGCATCCAGTCCCATCACTTCATGGGAAATAGATGGGGAAACAGTGGAAACAGTGTCAGACTTTATTTTTCTGGGCTCCAAAATCACTGCAGATGGTGACTGCAGCCATGAAATTAAAAGACGCTTACTCCTTGGAAGGAAAGTTATGACCAACCTAGATAGCATATTCAAAAGCAAAGACATTACTTTGCCAACAAAGTTTCGTCTAGTCAAGGCTATGGTTTTTCCTGTGGTCATGTATGGATGTGAAAGTTGGACTGTGAAGAAGGCTGAGCACCGAAGAATTGATGCTTTTGAACTGTGGTGTTGGAGAAGACTCTTGAGAGTCCCTTGGACTGCAAGGAAATCCAACCAGTCCATTCTGAAGGAGATCAGCCCTGGGATTTCTTTGGAAGGAATGATGCTAAAGCTGAAACTCCAGTACTTTGGCCACCTGATTGGAAGAGCTGACTCATATGAAAAGACCCTGATGCTGAGACAGATTTTAGGCAGAAGGAGAAGGAGATGACACAGGATGAGATGTTTTGATGGTCTCACTGACTCAATAGACAGGAGTTTGAGTAAACAGTTAGAACTTGACATGGAACAACAGACTGGTTCCAAATAGGAAAAGGAGTTCGTTAAGGCTGTATATTGTCACCCTGCTTATTTAACTTATATGCAGAGTACATCATGAGAAACGCTGGGCTGGAAGAAGCACAAGGTAGAATCAAGATTGCCGGGAGAAATCTCAATAACCTCAGATATGCAGATGACACCACCCTTATGGCAGAAAGTGAAGAGGAACTACAAAGCCTCTTGATGAAAGTGAAAGAGGAGAGTGAAAAAGTTGGCTTAAAGCTCAACATTCAGAAAACGAAGATCATAGCATCCGGTCCCATCACTTCATGGCAAATAGATGGGGAAACAATGAAACAGTGTCAGACTTTATTTTTCTGGGCTCCAAAATCACTGCAGATGGTGACTGCAGCCATGAAATTAAAAGACACTTACTCCTTGGAAAGAAAGTTATGACCAACCTAGATAGCATATTCAAAAGCAGAGACATTACTTTGCCAACAAAGGTCTGTCTAGTCAAGGCTATGGTTTTTCCAGTGGTCATGTATGGATGTGAGAGTTGGACTGTGAAGAAAGCTGAGTGCCAAAGAATTGATGCTTTTGAACTATGGTGTTGGAGAAGACTCTTGAGAGTCCCTTGTACTGCAAGGAGATCCAACCAGTCCATTCTGAAGGAGATCAGCCTTGTGATTTCTTTGGAAGGAATGATGCTAAAGCTGAAACTCCAGTACTTTGGCCACCTCATGCGAAGGGTTGAGTCATTGGAAAATACTCTGATGCTGGGAGGGATTGGGGGCAGAAGGAGAAGGGGACAACAGAGGATGAGATGGCTGGATGGCATCACTGACTAGATGGACGTGAGTCTGATGAACTCCGGGAGTTGATGATGGACAGGGAGGCCCGGCGTGCTGCGATTCATGGGGTCGAAAAGAGTTGGACACGACTGAGCGACTGATCTGAATCTGAATCTGAATCTGAGTAAATTCCAGGAGTTTGTGATGGACAGGGAGTCCTGGCCTGCTGCAGTCCATGGGGTGGCAAAGAGTCAGACACAACTGAGCAACTGAACTGAACTGATGCCTTCCTAATTGCTTTTGCTTCTATCGTTTAGGTTGCAAGTTCCCAGAGACTTTTATTCTGTTTCTCTCCTTTTTATGTACTTGATATATCCTCTATCTTTGAAGATATACAGTAATATTTTCTGATCATCTTTCTCTGGTAATTAATCCTAAAAGGGACTCTGTACAGGTTCAATCCTTTACTAAAACACCCTGGGAAAGTTTCGACTATTATATCTTTATTTAATGTTTTCTTATTTGTTAAACTTTCCTAATTCCTATCTTCTATAGAGTTAAACTTATTTAACTCTAATAAGTTTATTTAACTTATTAGAGTTATTTAACTCTAAGTTAAAGTTTATTTAACAAATAAACTTTTCTTATTTGTTAAACTTTCCTAATTCCTATCTTCCTATCTTCTTCCTATACAGCTAATCCTATTTTGTGTGTGTGTGTGTGTGTGTTGTACTTATTTATTTAATCATTCTATTTTTTGGTTTAATTTTCCAACTTATCCTGTATCTCACACTTCTGTCATCCAGAGTCAATTCTAGTATTTTTTTCATTTCTAAGAACATTCCATTTTTTATATTTATTATGAAACTATAGTCTCCACCTCCACACAAGGTGGAGACTATATTATTCATTTATTTATTACAATCATTTATAATTATTATTATTAAGCCTTAAATTTTCTTTTATTTTTTTTCTAGTCATATTTTCCCTGTTTCCTGATCCCTGGCTTGGGGGCATGTTAGTTTCATTAATGTTTTTTCCTGAGCTTTTACAGCTTTATTTATTTCTGCTGCAAACCTTGTATTAATGTTTGGATGGGACTTCGCTGGTCGTCCAGTGTTTAAGCCCGGCACCACAACTAGAGAGTCCACACACCACAGTGAAAGAGCCCCCGTGCTAAAACTAGGACCTGACACAGCCAAATAAATAAATATTTTTAACATTATTTTTAAAAATAAGTTTGGGTTACTTTAGGAGAGATTAGGACACAGGATCCTTTGAATAAGGTTGAAATACGTCATTGCCCAGCTGAGGAAAGGTCCAAGCAATGAGAGTCATAGGAGGAGAAAGGTTCATTGACTGAGAGATGCTTGAAGAAGAGGAAACCAGCAGAATGATTCCAGCAGTAAATTGATGGGACACAGGGGAGACTGGGAGCATCTCCAGGTTGGGCAAGAGGAAGAGAGAAGAGCAGACTCACATGCTCTGTGCTTGTAGTTCAGGAAGTCAGGCTTCAAATAGACTTGCAAGACAAACAGGAAAATAATTGGCTCCAGAGAAAGAGGCGGAAATTGGAGAAGTTTCTGGAAGACTGATGAGCTGAATTTATGGTGCTATGTAAACATGAAAGCTTAATGGGAAGAGTTTAGTAAGAGGTCATGATCTCACACTACTGTACAACCAATTAAAAGTTAGAATTGGAGCCTAACTGCTGCTTGTATCTGAGCCGATAAATCAGATAATTAGATCGGTTGCAGAATTTTAATGCAGAGAACAGCCCTGCAGCTCTCAGATCTCATGGGCTCACCCCTCACCCGCCAATAGGAGGGAGCAGTCCACAGGAACAAACAAGGTCCTGGTGGATTGTTTTGTCCATCACAGGGAGCAGAGGATGGGAGATACTGGGTGTGCAATCCAGAAATCCAGGAGTTTAGAGTGTGCAATGTTTCATTAAAGTGTCTCCTTCACTCCCCAGATGACAAGAGCCCACACCCAGCAATAGGGGTGGCTCAGTCAAGTGACTGCTGTTAGAAGGTGACCAGCCACCCTCCAAACATCTGCTATTTGATGCTTGACACACGGTTGCACTCATATTCTTCTCCCAAGTAGATATGGTTCTGGGAGGAGAACTCACTGTCCATTAGGAGCTTTCCAATCTGCTGTGTGTTCTGTTTTACTTGTTTTTTGTGACCTCCAAACTGGAACTAACAATAATTGGGCAGAATCTGCTTGGAGACTGATTTGGGTATAGTTTTAGAAGGAAGCTCTCGGATGATAGAGTGGGCAGCCAAGGAGGTGTAAGTGAGAAGATTGCAGATGGGGTTGGAATTATGTAAACTGTTGCAGGAGACCACCTTTAAGACCACCTTCCAGTCCTGAGTTTCTGTGAGGTTAGGTACCATGAGGCAACCTCCGAGTCTTCATCTGCAGGGAGAGACAGCCTCTTCCAAAAGGTGAAAAGAATCCTCAGAGGAAAGCCAAGGAGCGAAGTTGTATATTGATCTGCCAGCTCTTACAGGCTTCAGGACCTGACACAGGTCCTCGAACTTTCTCTTAAGAGAAGGGGCTTAAACTTGTTTTATCCCCAACCTTTAAGTCCAACTGACGGTACCTTCAAAACATACCTCGTATACCCTCTCCATACCTAGTGCCTCAGCCTCTGCTGGACCCTAGTCCTCTCTCAACCAGGATATTACCAGAGTTTTCTAATGAAGTCTCTGGTGTCCTCTGGTATCCCACTCCCAATGTCTCCTCCTCCTGGCCTCCAAAGTGATCTAAAATGCAAGTTGGATCACATCACTCCCCTACTTAAAACTGTTCAGAAGCTCCCTGGCACCTTCATAATAAAGGTCAGCTTCCTTAGTAAGGCGAACCCCAGGCTTCCCAGTCAGCCAGCTGTAGGGACCACATGCAGCTCATTCCAGCCTCCCCAGGACCTAGCTCCGTGCCTGGCACATGAAAGAGCTCCACAAACATTAGTATATGTGATGCGTGCTCAGTCATGTCCAACACTTTGGGACCCTATGAACTGCAGCCCACCAGGCTCCTCTGTCCATGGGATTATCCAGGCAAAAATACTGGAGTGAGTTGTCATGCTTTCTCCAGGGAATCTTCCCAACCCAGGGATCGAAATCCGGTCTCCTGTATTGCAGGCAGATTCTTTACCATCTGAGCCACCAGGGAAGCCCATTGTTAGTAGAGTGAATGAATAAACAAATGTCCTGCCAACCCTGTTATTAATCCCCTACATCAGCCCCAACTGACAATGTCTCTAAAGTTCAAGCCTAGCACATCTCTGTATTCTCAAGTGTTCACTATCATCTCCCCCACCCCAGTCATTCCCCTACTTATCCCTCAATATCCCACCCTGCTTTTTCTAGAGGTTTCAGAACACAGAAGTATCCAGAATGAAGCTTGGCTTTTGAAAGTGCACACTGACTGTATCTGCAAAAAAGCCTCAGGATACCCCCAAGGAGACAAAGGTCACTACACTGATAGGAAGCAATTAAAGCCTACCAGTGCCCTTGTAGTCTCAGAGCCCTAGGTCTTTGAGAAACAGTGAGAGGCCAGCTTTTCTTAGTGGGGAGGAATCAGAACCTACTCAAGCCTCACTCTCCCCCTCATACACCCATCAGAAAAGAATATATAAGATGAAAAGGGGAAAAGGGTGGGGAGAGCACATTATAAGCCAAGGTCAGCCCGAGGGGTTGGCTCTGCTCTTAATGAGCAAGGAAAGCCCCACCAGGTAGGCAGCGGGGAGAGGAAGGCAGCATGAAGCTAGTAATTTTCAGCAGGCTGGGAAACCGCTGAATTTGACTCTGGTGAAGGGGAGATGTCAGTTGGACATCCGTTCCCGACACCGCAGCAACTAATTATTTCTCTGTGCTGCGGTCGGTTGGGGTGGAAAAGACCAGAGGCTGGCTGAGTCCTGTCAATAAACTGGAGTTTGACTGGCAAAATAAACCAGTAAATAAATAAACACAACCCATGGCTACCGGAAACAATAACACCCAAGCAGCCTTCCTTGCCTGTAGGAGCAATTGACCTTTGTGCCTGGCGGGGCAGGCGTGGGCAAGACTGAGGGCATCACATCCCCATCTACCCCACCATCATCTGGTGTTCTCGGGCTCTCTCCCCCTCCCTGGCCTCAAGGAGCAATGGCCCCCATTTCTGAGCCTCTTATTCCATGGCTGCTGAAAATTTCATCCTCCGTCAGCCCACATCTTCCTTGTTATCACAATCTGGGGGACTGGAAGGACTAAGAACATTTTTTAAGAGGATTTTCTTATGCAGTGTCTCCTATTGGATTAGATTTCAGCCAAGTTGCAAGTTTCTTTTTATTTCATTTACTTTTATTTATTTTTTGACCTTGCAGTGTACTATGCGGGATCTTAGTTCCCTGACTAGGGATCAAACCCACATCCTCTGCAAGGGAACAAGGATTCTTAACCACTGGACCACAGGGAAGTCCCCAAGTTGCAAGCTTTTTGGGGAAGCTCTTCCTGCATCCTTTCCCTCTTTTGGCCCAATCCTGCCTCTCTCCACAGCTCTAACCTTCCCTTGGGTCTCTGACAAGAGAAATACCTGGCCAACTTATTCACACACCATTAACAATTTAATCTGTGTCACCTGGTTTTCATAGCTTTTTCTCCAACCTGGACAAGAATTATTTCTGTAAACCTGATGCCCGGTGCATAGACAGAGTCCACTAAAAGTCTGAGGGAGAAAGGAAGTGAAAGCGAGACAGATGATGTTAGCAGGAATGATTGAATGTTGGTAACAGTATGTTGCCCCTGCTGAACTCCATGAAAAAAAAAAAAAAAAAACTTCATTCCAAAATACAAATTGGGGCAGGAAAATGAAGACCACACCTGCATGCTTGGAATTTTCCAGTACAGAGAAAGAAGTCAAAGCCCTGAAAAGACAGAAAGGGAGATAGTGCTGCCCAGTCTGAGAAGGAACAGGCAGAAATAACCATGATTGTCACTACTGAGTGCTTGGGCCAAGGGTGGGGGTGATGCTGTGGAGGGGAGTAAAGGTAAATGGGTACAAAGGGCTGCGGCTCTGGACCCCAGAGTCAGCCATCTTGTTGTGGGCCCCAACAAGTGCCATCAACTATCTGAGACTCAGTTTTCTTGTCTGTAAAATGGGTATAGGAGAACCTTCATCAGGGGATGAATGTCAGTAAAACAAATTGAGCTTCTTTCATCCTACAATTGGAAACTTTTCCAAGACACACATTTGACCAGGATGCTTCTGCTGAAATTCCTCCTGTGACTTCTGACAACCCTTAGAAAAAAGACCAAGGTCCTGCAAGAGGCTCGCACAGTCCCACGAGGTCTGTTCTGCCCATCTTTCCAGCCTCCCCTCCCCTCTCATCTTTGCCTAGGCAGCCAGATCTCCTTTCAATGCCTCAACCTTGACTTTCTCCCCCACAGGGTATGCATATTTATGTTCTGGAATATTCTGTCCTTTTATCTTCACTTGAGGAAATGGCAACCCACTCCAGTATTCTTGTTTGGAGGATCCTGGAGGGTTACCATCTATAGTGTTGCAAAGAGTTGGACACGACTGAAGCGACTTAGCATAGCACAGCACAGCTACTTCTACTCAGCACAAATGTTGCTTCTTCTGAAATCATAGAAGATTCCACCTCCCTAACCAGGTGGAATCCCTTTATGATAGAGGAAATTCCTAAACCCACACCATCTCGCCTCCTCCCCGCCCACCACCAACCCAGCCCAAGCACCATCATTTCCCTCGGGGCTCCTGCCGTGCAGCCTCCTGCTGACCACCTCCCACCACCGCTGCCTGCCTAATAGTCTGTTTCCATTTGCAGCCAATGTCCTTCCAGCCTCAGGACCTTTGTATATGCTGCTCTCTCTACCTGGAACAATCTTCCTCCAGATTTCTGTGGGAGTCTTTGTCAGCTCTTCTGTTTCACTGCTCAAGAGTCATCCTTTCAGAGGGGCTCCTCAGTACCATCCTGCCTAAAGCCACACTCTAACCTCTTCCTCTGCTTTGTTTTTATTATGGCACTTACACATCATCACACTGAACTTCCATTATATGTTTATTTTTACATTTTATGTTCAGTAGTCTCCTGTTGTTGTTATTCAGTCGCTCAGTTGTGTCTGACTCTTTGCAACCCCATGGACTGCGGTGCACCAGGCTTCCATGTCCATCACCAACTCCCGGAGTTCACTCACACTCACGTCCATCGAGTCAGTGATGCCATCCAGCCATCTCATCCTCTGTCGTCCCCTTCTCCTCCTGCCCCCAATCCCTCCCAGCATCAGAGTCTTTTCCAATGAGTCAACCCTTCGCACGAGGTGGCCAAAGTACTGGAGTTTCAGCTTTAGCATCATTCCTTCCAAAGAAATCCCAGGGCTGATCTCCTTCAGAATGGACTAGTTGGATCTCCTTGCAGTCCAAGGGACTCTCAAGAGTCTTCTCCAACACCACAGTTCAAAAGCATCAATTCTTCGGCGCTCAGCTTTCTTCACAGTCCAACTCTCACATCTCCTGTACTAGGACATAAAATTTAAGGGGGAAGGATTTTACTGTTTACTGACATATTCTCAGCTCTTAGAACAGTTCCTGACACATAGAAAAGACCTTCACAATACCATGAACTCTTGGTAGTAATCTCACGGTGGCTTTTGACTGCTTTAACGTCTGCCTCTTCTGCTGATTTATAAGGTTCGTTAGGGTGGGGACAGTATCAGTGTTTCCTTGTCATAGTCTCCACAGTCTCAGTAGCCTGCCTGATACATAGTAGGCACTCAATAAACACTTACTGAATAAATGCGTGCATAAGAGGAAGAGTGCAGGGAAATGGAAAATTATAAACACAAACATCAGGTCCTATGATTAGCTTCAGTTGTATCTCCTAATCATACTTGCTAATACTGGGAAGCACTGAGGTGGAGAATTTAAGTCTGTACTGTCTTGGCTGACTTCCCTCTATTGCTTTTCTCAAGGCTTTTTGGAAGGAGGGGCAGGTTCCTGGGAACGTATTCTCTGCCTCTCTGATTTCTCCTATATTTGAAAAAAGTTCAGGCCCACAAACTTAGTTATAAGATTTTCCAACTTGCTTCCACCACATTTTATGCCTTTCTCCAATTCAGTGCTCAGAGTAACTGCACATAAATATCATCTTCTACATCAAGAACACTTGTGAAATCTCCATCTTCCTTGTGGGCAGCCTGCAAGCTCAACTTACAGCAAATACTCTCCCTGTCTTATGCCCTCTGTTCTATGGGAGAGGCCGATAAAGCAGCAGAAAAGAGCTGTGGTTGCCTACAGGTTGGTGGTGTGTGATGGCATGAACTCCATTGCCACATATTTGCAGAGACAGAAATAAGTTGCTGTATCTCTGCCACTCAGATGAAACATAGTTATTCCCAACTCAGGAATATAAACTTTATAGCACCCAGCTCTCTCAGAGAATAACTCACATTCCAAGTGAATTCATCAAAATCCAGTTTATTTCAGTGCACATTTCATTGACCTGCTTTCTCTTGTATATGTGAGCAGTGTTAATCTTACATGCTATACAAATAATTGAAGGTTAATTAGTAGTAAAACTAAATAGAAATGCTGCCAGTCTCCTTCAGACAAATAAAAAATCCACTTTATTTCACAACAGCATTTAGTGTGGCGATTCAAATTACTATAAGCTCTGCAGAAATCGTCTAGCTATCCTATAGCTCATGGAAGTTAGGGATAGACATCAAGCCAGACTAACAAAAATGTCAACAGTCATAGATCTGAACTCTTTTCCTATTCTAAGACCTTGATCAATATCTTTTGCTCCATCTACTGTCTCTTAGAAAGTACAGGAAAAAAACTGATGGAAAATGTTGCAGTGTAGTCCTTTTAGAGTAAAATTGCTGCAATGTTTTTATAAATTTGCATTTTGTTTTAAAATGTGACCTATATTATTTGACCTCCCTCTGCAACATTTCCCAGCACTAACTAACCAGCACTGGTCTATGGTTTAGTAAAATGTGTGTGGAATTAGAAGACTATTGATTAATCCTGTGATACAGGGCAAGACATCTAATTATTCTGAGCCTCAATTTCCTTCTCAGTCATTCCTCCAAATCAAGATGACCAGTCCTGCTTCATAAAACTGTAATGAGAATTAAATGAAGTCATCAAGGGGGCTTATGACAGATGCCCAGTAAATACTGGTTTCTTGTGTGGAACACCATCTCAATCCATTTTCCCCAGTATCAGACTCAGCCTAATTGGTCAGCCCTGACTCCTAATTCTGCTTTGAAAATTCCCTCCTATTTTTTTTTCCTTGTGTTTGTTCTGACTTCAAACTAGATTGTAAACTCTTTGGGGATAGGAACGGCCTCTTCTCTTTCCTTTGTAAATCACAGTTTCACAACATCTAACTATCTTGACCTGTGTACAAGACAATGTTCTATTGACTGTGTGGATTTACAGGTGATGAGCATGGTAACATCAGAGAGAAGGAGAAGGAGAGCTGAGGAAGGGCCGAGGCTTGAGCACTGGTCTTTTACATGTTCTAAGCAGCAGAAAGTTCTCACCAGAGAAGAGCAAATTCTCATTTCTCATGTAGCAAGAATTTTCTCTGTGGTTCTGAAAAGGCAGCTGTTTTGTTTTATTTATTAATTTTTGATGACCTAAATATCATATGGGGGGTAGCCAAAATCCCGGTAATAAAATCTGGTTCTGGATAGGGGTATAGAATGACAGGAATAAGGTTGCCAGATATAGCAGCACAGAGACTTTGCTGATGGTCTGTGACTAAGACTCCACACTCCCAATGCAGGGGGCCCAGGATGGATCCCTGGTCAGGGAACTAGATGCCACATGCTGCAACTAAGACCCAGTGCAGCCAAATAAATAATTTTTTTTAATGCACCATACCCAATTAGATTTAAATTTCAGTTAAGCAAAAAAATTTATGATATTTTTGATTCAATATTTGAGACATCCTTACACTAAAAAACTATCTGTTATTTATCTGAAATTCAAATTTAATGGGACATCCTATATTTCACCTGACAGCTCTAGTCAGATAAAGGCAGCTGTAAAACATCTGGGTAGAGAAGGCTAAGAGGAAGAGAGGAAAAATAAAAAACCAAAACTTCCCACTCAAAATGAACGTTCAAACCAAAATTCCAATATACATTAAGAAAGTAAAAGCTAATACATGTACAGCAGCTATCAGTTCAGTTCAGTGGCTCAGTCGTGTCTGACTCCTTGTGACCCCATGAATCACAGCACTCCAGGCCTCCCTGTCCATCACCATCTCCCGGAGTTCACCCAAATTCATGTGCATTGAGTCGGTGATGCCATCCAGCCATCTCATCCTCTGTCGTCCCCTTCTCCTCCTGCCCCCAATCCCTCCCAGCATCAGAGTCTTTTCCAATGAGTCAACTCTTCACATGAGGTGGCCAAAGTATTGCGGTTTCAGCCTCAGCATCAGTCTTTCCAATGAACACCCAGGACTAATCTCCTTTAGGATGGACTGGTTGGATCTCCTTGCAGTCCAAGGGACTCTCAAGAGTCTTCTCCAACACCACAGTTCAAAAGCATCAATTCTTTTGCACTCAGCTTTCTTCACAGTCCAACTCTCACATCCATACATGACCACTGGAAAAACCATAGCCTTGACTAGACGGACTTTTGTTGGCAAAGTAATGTCTCTGCTTTTCAATATGCTATCTAAGTTGGTCATAACTTTCCTGCCAAGGAGTAAGCGTCTTTTAATTTCATGGCTGCAGTCACCATCTGCAGTGATTTTGGAGCCCAGAAAAATAAAGTCTGACACTGTTTCCCCATCTATTTGCCATGAAGTGATGGGACTGGATGCCATGATCTTCGTCT